>NC_083229.1:63976360-64278605 GCF_032191835.1 Heteronotia binoei
GGGAATCATGAGTACCCAGCAGACATTTCCCTCCCCTCCCTCCGCTTTCTGATTACCCTGAAGCGGGGGGAGAGCCTCCAAATCGGGGGATCCCCTGCCCCCCCCCCTTGGGATTTTCAACCCTACTGGGATTACAGCTGATTTTCAGACAAGAGAGATCAGTTCACCTATAGAAAATGGCTGCTTTGGAAGGCGGATTCTATAGCATTATATCCCATTCAAGGCCCTCTCTTCCACAAACCCCTCCTCCTCCAGCTCCACCCCCAAAATCTCCAAGTATTTCCCAACTTGAAGCTAGTAACCCACCTTTGAACTTTTCTGTTAAACTTTTTTCTTTTCTGCTTAACTTTTCTGTTAAACTTTTTTCTTTTCTGCTTAACTTTTCTGTTAAACTCTTCTTCGACCACTACCCATTGACTTAGCATAGCTCAATATTTATAGATTTGTGTAGGCTATAGTAGACTAATGTATAAAGTAAATGGAAAATGTATCACAACACAACTATTAGTAATGGTCATAATGCAGATAATTCATATATTAAAATATTAATAAGATCAGGGTGTTGAAAACAGCCAAAAGGGAGGTGTTTTCAAATTAATTTCATTCTTTGCAGTTTAAAGAGGTTTTGTTCACTCAAAATCTGATCAAGGATTTTTATGTTTTAGTAGCAAGAAATCAGAATCAGAATCCAGTGCAGTAAAGAAAAAGGTCAACAAGGGAAAAGAAGGTTCTGAAAATTCCGATTTGGAAAAAACACCACCAGGATCACCACACCCTGAGGAGGAAGATGATGCAGGAGTTCAGGTAGTACCATTTTTCAGTTGTTTAAGTCTAGTTATTGAACACAGTGTAAAATGTGTGTGGAAAATAAGTTATCTTTTTGTTGTTAAGCTCACGAATTTTCCTTTGGTAGAAATATTAATATGATATTAAAAATAGGGATCATAGTAATCATAGAGAGTTGAGGAGCTGAGCTTAGTTAACCTAAATTTTTGAGATAGAGGAAGAGGAGCACAGTGTGTGCTTCTATTTCCAGTTAAGAAAACTTAACACATTATCACTTTAAATAATGTCCTCATGGCACTTTCTCTATTCCCCCCCACCCTGAAATGCACCAGTACGTTTTTTCACTGCAATAAAATATTGAGTTGACTTTTCCAGTGAGCTTTCAGCTAGAACACAATTTAAGAGTCCCAACCTAGACCCCACTGACACTCATAATCTGTTTGAATTTACTGACATTGTCTCAGCTCAGGTGTAGCACTACAAAATAAGACCCAAGATGGGTAGCTCCTACTTAACCACAAATTGTGTTAGTCTTTAAGGTGCTACTGAAGACTCTTGCTCTTGTCTACAAGTTCTAGTAGTTCAGAATGTTCCCACAGATTATCAGGATTGTTTCTGAATTGTGAGTTGCAAATCCTCTTGAAACCATGATTAAATGCATGATTTGGAGACAATTTCTGGTTAGTATTGACCATAGTTTGTTTCAAGCTATAGTGGGAGAAAACTGGAAAACGGAGGAGAGGCTTGATATAGCAGGGCATAAAAACCACACAAGCTACTGTCTGTACTCTCGCCTTCAAAGTTGAGATGTGTAGTGACTAGAGACAGAACATTTTTCTGTGGTGGCACCTTATCTCTGGAACGCTCTCTCTCTCTCTCTATCCTCCTCACTCTCCCCCTTGCTCTCTCTCTTACTCGCTCTCTCATTCTGAAACAACCCCCCCTTTGAGGAGTGCCTGATGCCTACTTGACGTCTCTTAAGTGCCAAGTCAAAACCTCCTATTTTCACCCAAGTTTTTAATTTGGGGTTTTATCTTAGCAGCTTTTTTAATGGGTTGTTTTTGTTTTATGGATAATTTTTGAGCTGCTTATGTACACTGGCTTGTCTTTATATTTTTATGTTTTAATATCAGCTCAAGCAGAACTGCAAAAAGGCAGCATAGAAATATAAATAAATCTGACATTAAGTTTGGAAATATCTTTTGGGGACTCAGTATTGTCAGCTTGGGAGTTAACAGTCCTGAATAATTTAATATAATTTGCATTGTAGCTACCTCACATTAGAACTGACTCCAGGTAATATGTGAACAACTTACAATACTATTTATATAGATACTGAGCAGGTTAGCCAGGCCTGTAGCCAGAGAATTTTGGGTGGAGAGGCCTAGGAGATTAAAAAAAAATGGTGGTGGGGGGGGCGTGGGGCTTGGCTGCTTCTTCCCGGTTCTGCTTTCACTTCTCCCCACTACTCACGAGAAAGCCCCTGCCTGCCCGAATAGCCTGCAGCAGATCACAGAGTCTGACTGCGGGGGGTGGGTGGGTGGAATGCTGACAGGGCAGAAGCTGCCCCCTCAGAACCTTGCTACACCGCTCAGGCTCACCTCCTGCCCCTTGCCTTCGCCGGCTTCTCCAGCCCACCTGGCCTCAGCTATCTCTCGCTGTTGCCCTCTTTCTCTATCCTCTTCACTCTCCCCTTTGCTGTCACTCTCTCGCTCTTGTTGCTTTCTCTTGTGCTCGCTCGCTCTCCCTCCCTTTTCCTTGGGTCATGCTGATTGAAATAGAAAATATCGGAGGCCTTCCAATGGAGGGGCCCCACAGGGAAGGGGGGTTTAAACAGAGTGGCCTGCCCCCCATAGCTGTGGGCCTGGGGTTGCCAGGTCCCAGCAAGAATTCCTCTGGCTTTCAGTGCTATTCCCCACAGTTGGCCAGCAGGAAATCCCTGCCCTCAAATGTTACTGTGTGACATCCCAGACACAATGATGTCAACTGTAAGTGACATCATCACATCAGGAAATGTCATCCAGTGACCCTGTGAGTTGGGGGCAAAACTCCACAGTTTGAAGCCAGTTTTACCATAGAGTTTTGCCCAAAAACCAAAGTGTCACCACACAACATCCTCAACATTATGACACAACTTCCAAATGACATCGTTGTGTTGGGAATGTCCCAGAATGCAACCTTAATCCTAAGGAGCCCTGTGTATGCTGCCCTTTTTTATGAGAACTGTTGTTTTACTTCTGCCCTCAGTCTCATGTTCTTCAACAATTACATACGAGAACATCTTCTTTTCCCTTTACCATGTTTTGGTAAGAGTATTGGGGAGCGAATGTATTTTCATCATTCAAGAATACAGTGTCTCCCCTGTCATTCAATCTGCATTTTTATTGGCACACTCAAATAATTGTAAAAGGTCACTGAGGCAGAAAATATAGTCATTTTATCTCCACTAATCTTGTTCTCTTATAGTTTTAGCAGTATTAAAGTAACGTGAAATTATCTACTAAACCTCTGGGTTGGATCCAGAATAAATTTTCATGGTACTCCATTGCAGAACAGGAAAGATCAAAATAGAATCTTCCTGCCTCCCACTTCAGCCCACTGATATCCTGAATGCTGCTCCTTGGGAAAAGGACACCCTCAGGAATTACATGAGGACAAATTGAGGATCTGTTGTAGAAAGGAGAAATTGGAGAAAATTATACCTCTCTTAGTGGAAATTTAGAGTGGATCCAAGAGCTCCATGGCGCAGAGTGGTATGCTGCAGTAACTGCAGTCCAAGCTCTAGTCACAACCTGAGTTCAATCCCTGAAGAAGCTGGGTTCAGGTAGCCAGCTCAAGGATGACAGCCTTCCATCCTTCCAAGATTGGTAAAATGAGTACCCAGCTTGCTGGGGATAAAGTGTAAATGATTGAGGAAGGCAATGACAAACCACCCCATAAAAAGCCTGCCATGAAAACATCATGAAAGTGACGTCGCTCCAGAGTCAGAAAGTACTGGTGCTTGCACACGGGACTGCCTTTACCTTTAGTCTAGATCCACCTCACAGTTTAGATTTGGGGCTCAAATCCCTGCTTTTAATAGAACCCTGGAAAATATCAGTTTCTCTTCCTCCTCTGTCCACCCCAAGGATAAGAAGCACTGTGAAATGGAAGGCCTATAATAAAAATGTTCCTGTATCCCAGTTCAGTGGAAAATAGATTTCTGTGTTAGAAAATTCAAATAGTATATAGGAGCTGCCTATCAAAACTTGAGTAGACCCTTGCCATTCACCAGAGTTTCATTCCTGCGATCATGGTAAAACCCACAAATACTCAAAGCAGACTGTCTGCTGCTTCCAGGGATGGACTGCCCTGGAAAAGGCCTCACTCAGTCATGGAGGGAGGCTTGCCTGGGCTAATCATGCGGTATCTGACCAGGCTGCAGTATTGTCAGGGGAACTGTGTAGCAGTGGCTTGACTCATCATCAGACTTACTAGGGCAAGTCTCAGTGCTGCAGATGAACACCACCATGCAAGACACCAGTCCAGGGTGGCAAGCTCAACCAACATGCACTGTATAGAGACAAGGTATAGGGCCATGTCCTGCTCTTGTCACAGGTTCAGGAGTCATGTACTTAGGACTAGCAGCATCACATGGTTTGGTTGCAGACCACTAATAAGTAAAAGTGTAAATCTGTGAATGGCAAGGATCTACTTTATACAGAAAGTATTCTTCTTTGTGGTCTGTGTAAATCCACATACAGGACCTGTGCAGGAGCAGATTCCAAATATTCTAATGAATTCGTACCAGAATTGGCATGCACACTAGATTTTTGATTCATTGTTTATCCTTAACGTGGAGAAGCAAGCAGCTTCCTGCTCAGTTCTCTTCTGACACCACACTAGGAGCAGCTCTGAATGCATGATTTTCACTTAAAGGCAGCTTTTAGAGATGGAAATAGTATAGGCAAAATTGTGGAGTTCAGAGAGAGAACTGAGTAGTCAAATGGACTTTAGCTCCAGTGTATCTTCTCTGACAAACAAAAAAAACTTGATTGTGGAAAATATATGCATATAGAGAGACAATTGTCCTTATTCTGGATTACTTCAGAAAACATTATAGCATGAAACCATTGCCCCAACAAAAAATATTCTTGGGTGAGGATGCCGTAAAAATTTTCTGTGGCCTCACTTGTATAATAGAGTAGAAATATCTTCCTTGTGAAAGAAAGTACCATCAGTGTGAAAAAGCCATGTTAACGAGAACAGATGCATAGGTCTACTGTACCACGCCATATTTATGTCTCAAGATTACACAGTGCCTGTATCCTGTGAACAGTGCAATTCTACCGTCTACACAGCCCCTTCCTTTCATGCCACAGGAAGGCATTTTCCACTTTGCTGTAATAATGTATTAATTGGGTGTGCTTCCCCCAGGAAAAATTTTAGATTGTTCTGTAACTCACAGACTGTTCTACACTCCTACCATCTTTGGCATTTAGCACAATTCTCTTTACACTTATATGGTTTACTACTGAACTTTCATTATATTTCATTATGAGAGTCGGAATCATCTCCCAGCATGAATTGTAGATTTTCTTTTTTGAGGAGATCATTGCCTTCTTGCCTGAGTCTTCTTTTCAAAACAGAAATGGTTCCTGCTTGTAGAGCTATACAGCTGTCAATGAATGAGGTGGACATTTATCATGTAAGATTTTTTTCTTTTTCAGAAGAGGCGTTCTAGCAGGCAAGTTAAGAGAAAGCGTTACACCGAAGACCTGGAGTTCAAGATTTCAGATGAGGAGGCTGATGATGCAGATAATGGTGGAAGAAACTCTCCTTCTAATACTTCTCAATCTGAGCAACAGGTCAGATCATATTTATGCTTATCAAACAGAGGGTAGACTAAAAATCCTGTAATGATTTTGGGCTGTAAAACATTTCAGTGTTGCTTTTTCTTCCAAGGAACTTCACCTTAGCTTAGCTCAATGTGCCAAAGGAAATTAGTTGTTTAGGTTCTTAAGGGCTGTGTTCATTCAAGTTTTCTTTACAAGCCTACAATATGTAATTCAACACAATTTAGTAAAATTAATGGTCTCTGCTGAAAAGCCTAAAAATGGCTCCAAGGAGACTGAATTTACCACTGTGAATTCAGTGGTCTGACTTCTATGATTTAATAAACCACTCAAGCTTGTCTCCTGCTGTCAGGCACTATAAGAACCCCTTTATGAAATTACTGTCTTGTAGTAACCAGCAGGGTATGCTTTATTCTCTGTGCAATGTAAATGATGGATAAAATAGGTTGAATAAAACGAAGGGTGATAATGTGAAATGATTCCTGTAACAATCTTTTTGTAGTCATCTTTTAATATAACTACTTCACTTAACTGACTTGACAAACCATTAATAAATGTGTGCACCAGTTAAATATTCATTTGACAATTTATGTTTTTATTTGTTAAATGTCCTTTATGGTGTCTTCAGTTAAATGTTTCCAAGAGACATCAATATTACTTTCACATTTAGTGTTCTTGAGCAGCTTCAGACTAAGAAATTCAATATTTTATGTAAAGCTAAGGACATTCCTAGAAGACCAAAAAAGTCTAATTATGAACAGTCCTGCTAGATCAAATGAAGGGTCTGATTAGTCCAGTGTACTGTTTCCAACAGTGGCCGGCGTCTAGGAAACTGACAAGCAGGGGTTGAGAGCAATAGCTCTCTCCTCTTCCTCATCCCAGTCCGAAATTCACAATTTAGTGATATACTGTCTCTCACTATATGTTAGACTTCCCAGTCCCCATGTTCCAGCGGGGGTTCTCCCACTTTCCCAGGCTCCCTCCTGCTCCCAGTCAGCTGACCGGTGGGGGGAAGCCCGCCCCTACAACCTCCATGTGCCTTTCCACCTCCGGAGGCTTCAGACTCCACTTGGAAAGGCTTCCTCTTGGGATGGTGTGTCTGAGTCTACGGCTGAATGGAGGTGGGGGTAGAACAACATGGCTGCTTCCAGTGGCTTTGAAAGTAACCCAGACCTGCCGTTGGTTGCACAATCTTTTCAGAGGTCATTTGCATAGGAAAGGTAAACTTGAACCTTTGGTTGCTCTGTGTTACTTTGAAGAAGCTGGAAGTTCAGCAACTCGTAAGTAGAGATGCCAGTCCCCAGGTGGGAGCAGGCCCTCCCCCACTTCAGAGTCATCAGAAACAAGGCGGGGGGAAGGAAATGTCTGCTGGGCACTTCATTATTCCCTATGGAGATCAATTCCCATAGAGTATAATGGAGAATTGATCTGGGGCTCTGGAAGGGCTGTCTTTTGAGGTAGAGGCACCAAATTTTTGGCATAGCATCAGATGACTCTCCTCAAAATGCTCGCCAAGTTTCAAAACGATTGGAGCAGGGGGTCTAATTCTATGAGCCCCAAAACAAGGTGCCCCTATCCTTCATTATTTCTAACGTAGGGAAGGCATTTAAAAGGTGTGCGGTTCCTTTAAATGTGATGGCCAGAACTCCCTTTGGAGTTCAATTGTGCTTGTCACAACTTTGCTTATGGCTCCACCCCCAAAGTCTCCTGGCTCCACCCCCAAAGTTCCCAGGTATTTCTTGAATTGGACTTGGCAACCCTACTAAATGTGGAAGAAACCTGTCTTCCCTGAATTTGTCTCATTCCCTTTTTAAAATTATCTAAACTAGTGACCATCACTGTGTTCTTGACAGCAAATTCAATGTTACTTATGTATTGTGTCAAGAAAACACTTCCTTTTATCTGTGATAAATCTGAACCCAGTTAAATTGAACAAAAGACCCTGTTTTGAATCCTACCAGTGCATGGAACCTGTGATCTCTTCTCCATCCTTCGGCAGTCCCCTTTGCCCCAGTGCTGAGGGCCAGGGATCTTTATAGACATATCACTGAGAAGGGGAATTTGGTGAAATCCTCCCTCCCTATACACTAGCAAAGAAAGCTTGGTAGGTTTCCTGTTAGTATGTTCATTTTTTTTAAAAAAAAAATTAAGATAAATTCCAAGTAGCAACATTATAAAATAGTTAGAGAAAATAAAAAATTATACAGAATTATATAAAATAACAATATCAACCTAAACTAATCTAATACATCTATTACTATCTGTAGGAGCTAATCCTAGAAAGAGAAGTATGTTCATTTCTAAACTAAAAGCCACAAACATTTTAGATGTCCCTTATGAAGAAAGGACTTGAACACCTCAGTCACTTTGGTTTCTCTTTTCTGTGCTTTTGAATACAAATATAACTACTATGAAATGTTTCTTTGTAGGAGTCTACTGATGCTGATGGCCCTGTAGTTGAGAAAATCATGAGTTGCCGTACAGTCAAGAAACAGGTATTTAAAAATTTACATAAATTCATAACACCTCAGAGCTATTTGTTTCTTTGTCAAATGGCTTTCATAATTGGCAGAAAAATGCATACTGAAGTTCACAGGGGTTTTGTTTCTGTTTTCAAAAAGTCCATCATTCAGACTGGTCAAGTAATCTGCCTACCCAGAGAGAGTAAATTAAATCAAGATGGCTTTAAATTAATGATGTAAAAGAAGTTTTAACAACAAAAAAGTAAAATTATTTTTTATCCTTTTTTGGTAACACTTGTATTTCTCGAATGACAATGCACAAAATTAGTTGCTATAGTAAATAGATCTTTTTTGCAAATTTAACTTCATGTCAGATGTCTATACCGTCCGATTAATATTGATAAATTGGAGGAGGGGAAAAAACTCTTCAATTAAGAGAAGCCTTAAGGCTCTCTCCTCTCTTTTCCAGCAGTGGAGCTGTGCTGATATAAGAAGTATTTAGACCAGGAATGCTGAACCCATTTGTTACAAGGGACAGTTCTGACATAAATGGGACTTTGTGGGGCTGGGCTGTGTTGTGACATAAAATGTAATGCCAGGTAGTGGAGATATAAACTTTATAAAGGACACAGAGAAACACGATTAAAGATACTGATTTTTACTTAAGATACAAACATGCTTAAAATTCTTGCAGTATTTTGTTTAAAATGGAAAGGTTGGGGAATAGTGTTTAGCAATGCAGTTTTTAAAATAAAACATTAGCGCAAGGGTCACAGCAGAAACTAAAAATATAAAATGCTCTGAGCCTAGGAGAACGTAAATGGCTGGACATTAGGGTTGCTGGGTCTGTGTCTGAAGAATTTGGGGGTGGATCTTGGAGAGGGTGGGGTTTAGGGAGGAGGGAGGGTCCTCAGTATGGTACAATGCCATAGAGTCCACCCTTTGAAACAGCCATTTTCTCCAGGGGGCTGCCGCTTGAAGGGCACTTGGTGTAATTAGTCAACTGATCAAAGCCACCAAGTATTACACCGTCTTTCAGTTTGCAAAAATATATTATAAGGATTGTGTACAACACATAATAGACAATACAATCATGATAGAGGCCGGTGGTGCTAGGGCCTTTTAAAGTAACAGAAAACCCCAAGGGGCTAAAATACCCAAGCTGCTTTCTTGAAAAGACATCTCTCTAGATTTTGATGACGTTTCAATTCTTTCTTTGGTTTGATGATTTAATTATTTAGGAACCCTGTTCTACATTCTCTAGTCACAGCATTAAGATTCTCATTTCAGTGTGAACATCGGGCTGTTTCCAATGTTCACACTGAAATGAAAAGCTTAATGCTTCTCATTGGACTATTTCCAAGTTTGGACGTATATCTTTTCATTTGGAGATGGGGTTTTTTTGGCCCCTTGGGGTTTTCTGTTACTTTAGAAGGCCCTAGCACCGCTGGCCTCTATCATTATTGTATTGTCTATTATGTGTTATACACAATCCTTGTAATATATTTTTGCAGACTGAAGGACGGTGTAATACTTGGTGGCTTTGATCAGTGTTCTCCAGGGGAGCTGATCTCTGCCAGGGGGAGATCAGTTGTAAAAGTGGGAGATCTCCAGCCCTCTCTGGAAGCTGGCAACCCTTCTGGGCATTGTAAGCCACCCCCACCCCCGCCAGCAGGTCTACTCAGATTGGCAATCGCTCTCCAGCGTAATATCCCTCTTTGGCTGTGGGTTCCCAGGTTAGTGTACTCACTAGGCACCAATACTCAGGTCCATTCAGCAGAGACAAGCTGGCTTTAAGGAGACATGTCCAGGAAGCAGCAGCTTCAGCCGGCTGTAGGAACACTGGAAAGTGAAACTGAGCTCCACTCCATTGAAAGACATTGCAGCACAGACAAAGTTGCAAGGAAAACGTGGAATGGATTTTCCATTAAGGTTTCTGGGGAAAATCCATTCCACATTTTCTTTGCAGATTTGCAAACCTAGAAGTGCTTCCTGCTGCAGCCAGCAAAAACAAGGCAGAAAGAGCTGAGAACTTCAGCAGCCTCAGAGCTTCAAAGGATGAGGACAGGAAGGGGGGAAGAAAAGAGCCTCATGGGCCTGATTAAAGTCCTGGGTGGGGCCTGTTCTGACCCACAGGCTGAACATTAGACACCCCTGATTTAGACTTTTCTTCTATATCATTCACCATAATTAGACTTTGACATGCTCCAGAAAACTGCTTTGCCAACTCAGAAACAGCTGCACACATCTCTAATGTGGCTGACCCTCACCCCAGATGTGTCATTCCCAGCCCACTCCCCAAAATGAGAAAGGCTTGGTGCTAGTGGTTCCTTCTTGCTTCAGTTTTTTTTCCCAGCCATGTAAAGATGGGGAAATCACCAGACAGATCAGAACCTGCTTCTGCCAAGCTCCCCTAGTTGACACTCGTGATAGCAATTAATTCTTCTTCAGCAGTCAAAGAAAGATTACCCAGATATTGATGTGATAAAACTCTTTGAAAGTTCTGAGGAAGAACTTTGAGTCAGACTCAGTGCATTCCGGAAATCAAGGGCCGAACTCTCTATTTGTTAGGAAAATTTACCTAGGGTTAAACAACATATCCTTAGGGGGGTTAGACTTTCCCCCAAAGCAATTAACTGGGGCGGGGGAATCCTTCTCTATATCATATAGTTTAGACACTAGGAAGTTAGTGCAGATTCCCAGTCAAGGTTTAGTAACAGTCTTCCTACAGACACCAAATTGTTTAGAAATTTTTTATGTTGATCAAACAAAGGACAGCAAGCAGGTTTTGCTGACGTAAGGAAGAATGGACTTTGTGTCCAACAAGATTGGCTCATTTTTTTTTACCTCAAGATCAACACATGGTTGGATTGATTTAGGAGCTGAAAGCAGAAATGGGAGCCCTTTAATACAGCTTGCAAGACCGCAGTCCATCAGCTCCTGAAAAAATCCTTCCACCATTGTATAGAGGAAGAAAGAAGCCCAATTAGGCATGATGCTAGTGCACTCAGTGAGCCCAAGAATATTCTAACACTTCCCAGCTTGACCTCAGTCTGGATGCTGGAGACTGTACATTTATGAATCATCTTTCCTCTAAGGAGCTTAGGAAAGTGTTCATGGTTCTCCCTTTCCATTCTATCCTCCCAACAACACTGTGAGTTAGATTAGGATGAGTGTGTGTAAGTAGCCCAAGGTCACACTGAAATGCGGGATTGTACCGGTTATAGTGGCCTCTCCATTTAGCAGTATTCATCAGAATTCCCAACTTTTCAGTATCATTATTTGCCCACTCACACCACTAGTTAACATTTTTCCCTCAGTACCACTGCCAGTAAATGTTTGAATTTCCTCTTAACCTCAATGGGGCTGCTTTACATTTGTCCCCCATCAGCCCCATGCTAATTCAAAAAATGCTGCAATGTAAGGGAAGAAAACTTATTGACTAGCCCATGGCTTCATTTATTTATTCATTTTGATTTCAAATTTCTACATGATGTACATCTTCATGATAACAACAGTCCAGTCCATAAAACATCCAGCTGTTGCAAGCAGTGACCACTTTGCAATAAAGTAAGCTTAACTTGCAGAAAAGATATCTTTGAGATTTTATCAATCCATTATTTCAATATGAAAATTATTCATGCTGCAGTAACCATATATAAAAATTATCTGCAATTTATACAGAAAAGTTACCACATAGTTTAATAACACTACTTCTGGAGACCCTATAATTGCAGTGCCAGGGACCAAATAACTTGTACTTTTGTGTAATTTCATATAAAATTGTAGAAAAACAGGACTGGACATCTTAAAATGCCAGTCCTGAATAGATATTCTTGCATATTTCTTATATTTTTATAGAATCAGTATCTGTTATTTCCAAAAAGCCCAAATATTGCCTAGATATCTCAATATATATTTTAAAAATCGATAAGGTATTTTTTTGGTATATATTTGGACTGGAAATATTTGAATGCGTATCCCTAGCAACATCCCAGGACACTGGAGAGGAAAGCTTATTTCAGATCATCACGTATACAGATTTTTAAGGAGAACATCCTTACTCAATCACCCTCCTGTGTCTAGGTTTCTGTCCTGGAACCTCAGTACTATCTGCAGTGCACTCACAAGACCTTTCTTGAAATGGTGACTGCTTGTTTGCTTAAAGCTCAAAGTTTGCTTAACCATTCAGTTTGCCTTCCTTATAGACGTTGCCTTGTTGTGCAGGATGTCGGAATTCAACAAGCTTTCTAATTATATTCGTCAAGTATAGAGATGTACTGAGAACAGACTCTGCCTTTATTTCTAAAATCAACTCCCATGTTCTGTAGGGTTGAGGAAATCAGCTTACTTTCTCTTTTCCAGAACCTAGTCCATCAAAGGGAATGTGAGTGGCATAACTAGATGTTAAGTGACACCTTAACTTTTATATCTCTAGAACTAAGGATTTCAGGAAGTGTAATTTCTCTTTGTAACCTTCAGAACGGTATCTAGAATTTCTTCTTCTACTGTAGGCTGATAGATACAGGATTATAGTTACTGAGTCTGTTAGGCAGCATAGAGGTATCCTCCAGAAAGGGTGGCTACACAGTCCCTCAAGTGGGTGGCAACCACTGTGGCTTATAGTTGTTGTCCTTCACTTAGAAACAAATGCAAAGCTGCATTTTGAAAGTCTGTGGAGTCCTTCTTGAAGATGAAGAAGATATTGGATTTATATCCCGCCCTCCACTCCGAAGAGTCTCAGAGCGGCTCACAATCTCCTTTATCTTCCTCCCCCACAACAGACACCCTGTGAGGTGGGTGGGGCTGGAGAGGGCTCTCCCAGCAGCTGCCCTTTCAAGGACAACCTCTGCCAGAGCTATGGCTGACCCAAGGCCATTCCAGCAGGTGCAAGTGGAGGAGTGGGGAATCAAACCCGGTTCTCCCAGATAAGAGTCCGCACACTTAACCACTACACCAAACTGGCTCTCCTTCACCTGGCACTATCATATAGATGCATTTTCCTTTGCAGAAGCAACCTTCAGAAGAAGGGTGCTTCAAAAGGTGTTAACCTCAGTAGTTATAAGTAAATGCCTTTGTGTGGATGCACAGCCCATTACATCCCATATGCAAAGGTTGCCCATCTACTGGAGAATGGAAAATTCAAGCTTGCTATGAAGTTTCATTTGTAATAGTTCCAGGGTGGGGCAGTCTTTTACCTAGAACAGGGTCCCCAAAGTGGTATCCACGTGTTTTGAGAAAGTGGGTGGAGTCAGGTCAGGCTCTTATCCAGCACAGCTTCTGATTGGACACTGGAGATCTGATTGCCTATGCAGCTGTCACCAGTGTTGGTTTTATTCTTTCTGTCACTCATCTTTTCCAAGACATTTTTAAAATTACCCTTCTCCCCTATACTTTGTATGGTTTCACTTCCCATGGCAGCCATCTGTGGTTTGGCCCACCATTCTGTGACAGAGTTCTAAAGGTGCCCACAGGTTTAAAAAGATTGGGGACCCCCAACTTTGAAAGGGCAAAATAAGCACTTTGTTCAGTATCTGAATGGGCAGTGGAGTTGAGGCTGAGAAAGAATTCTTTGGCTAAGTTTTGTATTGCCTTCACGATACAGTCTAGAGCAGTGATGGCGAACCTTTTAGAGACCGAGTGCCCAAACTGCAACCAAAACTGCGTGCGCGCTCCCTGCCCACCCCCACCCCGCACACAAGGTTCAGCTCCCCCCCCCCCGCGGTCCCCCTGTGGCTGCCCCCTGCCTTCCCCTCCTCCTCAGAGGTGCGCCAAGCTGCGCTGCGCCGAAGCTGGACTCTACCGGCTTCCATGCAGCCGGTGCACCTTCTAACTCTTTGAAGCCCACACAGGAGAAGGCTTCTCCCCCCTCCTTCTGGAACCAGAAGTGAGGGAGAGCGAAGACTTCTCCTGCATGGGCTTCAAAGAAGGCGCACAGTCTGCGTGGAAGCCAGTAGGGTCCAACTTCGGTGCAGCATAGCTCGGTGCGCCTCTGAGGAGGAGGGAGGCCACGGAGCACAGCTGCGTTGCAGCTCTGGGGAGGGAGGGAAGGTGGGGATCACAGGGGGCATGGGGGGAGCCGAGCCACATGCATGGGGGGGACGAGGGAGCATGCATACCCACAGAGAGGGCTCTGAGTGCCCCCTCTGGCACGTGTGCCATAGCTTCGCCACCACTGGTCTAGAGACCTTCTCATTGTCTTAGCCAGTATACTGAAGAAACTCCCATTCATGCATGCCAGTATTTTTTGTTATGTGTGAACTCTGTTCACTTTTTTCCCTTTTTGTTTTTGGCCATCAAGTGGCAGCTGACTTATGGCGACTCAATAGGGTTTTCAAGGCAAGAGACTTTCAGAGGTGGTATGCCAATACCTACCTTTGTGTAGTGATCTTGCTATTTCTTGGTGGTATCGCATCCAAAGACTGGCCAGGGCTGACCCTGCTTAACTTTGTGTGTATGGGGGGGGGGGGGTTGTATGTAAAGTGCCATCAAGTCACAGCCAACTTATAGTGACCCCATAAAGTTTTCAAGACAAGAGACATTCAAAGGTGGTTTGCCATTGTCTGAATAGCAACCCTGATATTCCTTGGTGGTCTCCCATCCAAATACTGACCAGGGATGACCCTGCTTAGCTCACTGTTTAATACCATTCTAATTATTTTTGGGTTTATGTAATTATTTTTAAAATTACTATGACATGGGTAAAGTGAAGCACTTCTAAATCCAATTGATTTTAATGAAAGAGAATCTTACAGGCTTTTTCTCCCATTGAAATCAAAATTCTTAACTAACCCTTCATGTTGTTAGAGTAATTTAAAACAAAATGTGAGACTATACCCATGCTTTGCTTCTCTTCAACAGTAAGCTTGCACTGCATGCCATGCATAAGTTGACATATAACATTGTTTTGAGCTTCTTTCTCACAGTTTTATCCTTACCTAATGGTTATGTTTTGGCATTAATTTAATTTGGCTACTCTGCATGTGAGATATCTCGCCTGAATGAATTTAATTGCACCATTGAGTAAAACTAACATCATGAATAATGATGCATTAAAATTACAACTTGAAGTATAAGGTTCAGTTTTATACGATTTCTTATTTAGCAGCGCTAATGATATGGAAGCATAAACCACTGTTAAAACATTATTTGAACATGTTTCAAAAACCACAATATAAAGTTGCCATGAGCCAGCCAAAAATAATACATATGGCATTCAGGAGTACAGTTGCTAATTGGCTGCTGCCTGAGAAAATGGTACACTTGGCTTCTGCTTAACACTGTGGGTTTGGCAGAATGCCAGAATTGGGGTCAGGTTGTTGTGAATGAAGCTGCATGTGGTTAGGGAGGAGTTAAAATGATTCATGTCTTAGAAGCTGTAATAAGCAGTGCAGAATGTTGGTGGGTAAGCAGATGTAAGAAACTTTTTACCTATATCTTCTCTCCTTCTTTAAAAATGCCGTATAATAAGGCACCCTTTTGTTAATTCTAATCCATGCCTTTTTTGAACAGCAATCTGTATTGTGTGGAAGCTGGAGGTGATATTTGACACTGTTGTTCATGATTAATGCCACTGATCTCTCTTTACAGACAGAGAATGGGGAGGAGATAGAAACTGAAGAATTCTATGTAAAATACAAAAATTTGTAAGTAAGCTGTAACCTCAAATCCCCTCTGCAAATGTTTGAAATTTAATTTTTAAGTACCTACTGAAAATAGGCACATATTTAATAAAAATATTAAAATGAGAAACACCAGGCGTTTAGGACTGCTGATCTCATTTCTTTACTTGCATATATTGTAACAAGACCCTTTTTGTTTTACTGCTGAATTGGGATAAAGTGTACAAAACTTTGAAGAGGTAAACTACATTTCAAAAATACTGACGGATGACTTACTGTGTCAATATTTAGTTATTTATTTCTGTTGGCTCATGCAGGAAATCATTTTAACTTTAACGCCCAGCTTATTGATAAATTTGTTTATCAAACAGAAATAAGGCCTGTTGTGGGGGGAAATACAGTGGGCTTTAGAAAGAGTTTTATACAAGAAAATAACTGCTTTGGAGGGTGGACTCTATGGCATTATATTCAGCTGAGGCCTCTCCCCTCCCCAAACCCTGCTCTCCTCAAGCTCCACCACAAAATCTCCAGGAATTTCCCACCAACCTGGAATTGGCACCCCTATTCAGGACTGGCCCCAGTGAGTTCTCCATCAAGTCCTTTACTGATACCTTTCAGACCAACACTGCCTCTCTGATAACGTTGTTGGTCTTAAGCACAGGCCTTCATTCTCTCTGTCTTTCTTTCCCCTCCCCCTTTCTCTCTCTCTTTCTGTATCTGATCTGCTGCCATTGGGCACCATTTTTGACCCTGTCTCTGACTGTTTTGTTTCCCTTCCTGAGGAGGAGAGGGAGGAGTCCTCAGCCAATTGAGGGAAAGCTTTCTCTAGTTCTTTCCCTCCTCCTCTCTCAGGCAATCAAAAGATGGCTTTCTTTCTCTTCTCTGTGAAGCAATAGCTCAATCCTTGCCTGTCCTGAGACTGGAGGGTGGGAGTGCTCTCTGATGAGATAGAGTGACAGGCAGATTAGCTAATGGCTAGAGGATAGGGGGTTGCTCTCCATTGAGATTGAATGACAGGCAGCTCAGCCAATGGGAGAACAGGTGAACTGTGACCAGTTTGTCTGGAGAATTATAGGAGGGATTCTAAGAAAATCCAAGTGCACTTTTAAGACTCTCAAATGGTTTAATTACAGAGCATAAACTCTGTATTACATACTTCTTCAGGTGATGGCTGCAAGGTAAGAAAATTAGATTGTGGCATGTTTATGTAGCAGCTCTTAAAGGGACATTAATAAATAAGGACTTATTGATGAGCAAAAAAGCCACTTTTAGCTTTTATAGTGCAAGCAGACACCAAAACCCTAGACCTTGGCAGACATATTTGTGAATAAATACCTGTTCTGCCAGTTCACATTCCATAAAAAGGTAAAGCTAGTCCAACTCTAGGGTGACATTGCATCACGACGTTTTCACAGCAGACCTTTTATGGGGTGGTTAGCCATTGTCTTCCCCAGTCATCTACACTTTACCCCCAGAAAGCTGGGTACTCATTTTACCGACCTCAGAAGGATGGAAGGCTGAGTCAACCTTGAGCCAGCTACCTGAATCCAGTTTCTGCCGGGATTGAGCAGGTCATGAGCAGAGGTTGGACTGTAATACTGCAGCTCACTACGCTGCACCACGGGACTCTTTACGTTCCATGCATCCACCCAAATACAGGCATTTGAGGGTGGCTACATAGAATGACCAAGAAGACTACCTACCTTTCACTTAAAAAGCTGTCTAGAAGAAGAAGATGAAGATATTGGATTTATATCCCGCCCTCCACTCCGAAGAGTCTCAGAGCGGCTCACAATCTCCTTTACCTTCCTCCCCCACAACAGACACCCTGTGAGGTGGGTGGGGCTGGAGAGGGCTCTCACAGCAGCTGCCCTTTCAAGGACAACCTCTGCCAGAGCTATGGCTGACCCAAGGCCATGCTAGCAGGTGCAAGTGGAGGAGTGGGGAATCAAACCCGGTTCTCCCAGATAAGAGTCCGCACACTTAACCACTACACCAAACTGGCTCTCAATTTGGATATCAAACCTTATGAAAATTTAACACAACATTATCACTTCATGCACATTTTTATTACTTGAATTTATTTAAAGCAACCTGCTACTTAAAGTTAGAGGAAACTATCTCATTTTAAAACATTGATGGAGTTCATGATAATAATATGTACAGATTTTTCCAAGTTAATTGTACATCCATAAAAGTGTTATGCACCCATGTGTATTATATATATCAGTGCTATATTAATAGGAACAAGTGATGTACTTGCAACAAAACCAGCCATTCCTAGTGACAACATAACACACCAAAAGAAATGAAAAAGAGCATATTCCTCTGTCATTGTATTGTCATCTTGATCACAAGTGAAAGCCCTAATCTCTTAGGCATACAATAAGCTCATATGTTCACAGGGAAGATCAAGTTCTTCTTGAGCAGTCATGCTACTATGTGACCTATATTTAATTTACATCTGTTGACTATTATGTGCTTTCCCAAAAATGTCCAATAAGAATATCTTTAAATGGATAATATGTTTGTCTAATAGAGTTACTTTACACAAACAGCATCAAGTAAGTACCCAACTATGACTGTAAATATGTAGAGAATGGTGCATTGTGGATTTGAGCCTTTAAATTTGTTTATTTCATCTTTTAGCTCTTACCTTCACTGTCAGTGGGCATCTGTGGAAGTACTGGACAAAGACAGGAGAATTCAGCAAAAAATTAAAAGATTCAAGGCAAAGCAAGGCCAAAATAAGTTTCTTTCAGAGGTACATTTTTGTTTTTGTGGTTGCTTTTTCAGTTATGTAATCGTATAAAATTTAGAATGTATTGATAGTTACTTAAACTTGTCACTGGCTACTGTTGAGCATTTTGTGTACCACTGATAACTGAAAGTTTTGGATAGTACATGTATTGAACTGTTTTACAGATTACTGTTTTCAGATGTTTGATAATACAAGTACTACAATCATTATAACTACAAGTACTACAGTCATTACAAGTACTTTGATAATACAAGTACTAATAATACAAATTGATAATACAAGTACTAGAATCGTTATATATACTACAGTCACCCTTGCAATAATACGTTCCTATTTCAGCAATTGGAGACTGAACAATAACTGATAACATTTTAATTAAACATCACCATTTTTAATCTGATTAAAGTAAATGTACTTAGTGTATCCCCACACACACACATACCCATAACTGAATTTCTCTCAGGTGATTAAATAAATTATGTTTTGTTGAACAACTTTATTTTCATTCCAGAGAGCTGTTATATTAGTCTGTTACAACCAAACAAATTAACTTTTGTGGCATCTTGAATACTAACATTTATTGTAGCATAAATTGTTGTGAGTCAGGACCTACCTTGTCAGACATATCAGGTATTATCTTCAGTTGGCAGATAAACTGGTATTTAAATCATACATATATGTATGATTTATTTGTGTGTATAATATAAATGAAAACAAGATCCAGTCTGAATGGATGTGGATTGCTAGCATATGAGAAAAAAGAATAACAGTTACGATTACTGTATTTCAGGTGTTCAGACCTCTTCAAGTGCTTCATTTGAGTTTCAATACACATCCCATTGAAATCAGTTTAATAGTCATATTGCATTTAGTCTTTACATTTCCAAAG
The DNA here is from genome assembly GCF_032191835.1 of Heteronotia binoei. Taxonomy (NCBI): domain Eukaryota; kingdom Metazoa; phylum Chordata; class Lepidosauria; order Squamata; family Gekkonidae; genus Heteronotia; species Heteronotia binoei. Next base: position 63,995,716 of record NC_083229.1, read on the forward strand.
ACTTCTGGAAAATGAATAATTGTGGGGTTTTATTTTTTGACATAGAAAACTTAACTCGCAAGGATGTGAAATGTGTATGATGTTAGCAACTTAACATGACATAGTATTTTTGCAGCAGATTTCTTCAAATTGTTCCCATCTAGTTGATTATAGATCAATTTTTGAAAATTATCTGATAAATCTTTCTTATTTCCAAGTAAAAGTTCACTACTGCATACCAATAGCATCATTAATACTATGCTATAGAAAAGGAATTAATAATTAACATTTATATAGAACATTTTAACTGTTCAACCATTTGCTTAGTTTATTTGTTAGATGTATAGTAAGTAACTATATGAATTATTCTCTCATACATTTGGTCATGAAGAGCCAGTTTCAGTATTTGCATTTTGCACTTCCAGAAAAAGCAGAGGTTCTGGCCTTGAGAATTCCAAATCTGAAGGGTAGACATTAAGAATGGTTCTTTGTACACACTTGCAAAACCAATTTCATGCATAGATGATATATGTACATTGCAGTCCTAAGCATGCTTACTCATAAGTAAGTTGCATTATGCTCAATATGGGTAACTCCCTGGCAAGTATGCTAAGCCCTGACTTATGGTCGGACTAGCCCAATCTTGTCAGGTCTTGAAAGCTAAAAAGGGTCAACTATAGTTTGTATGTAGATACAAAGGAAGTCCAGGATTGCACTGCAGAGGCAGGCAGTGGGAAACCACCTCTGTTCATCTCTTGACTTGAAAACCCCATGGAGTCACCTTAAATCAATTGCAGCATGACAGCACTTTCTACCACCATCACCAAGTATACTGAAGACTACAGACATAGAAAGTATTTACTGTTGATTATGGTGAGGGGACATAAGAATAAAGGCATATGTCAGGTTCCAGAATCCTCTGTTGGACATCAGAGGAGGGCAGCCATTCCAGGGTGTGATTCCCTTGCTCTTAATTTTGTTGCGCTGCATCAGAATGTGACTGGAGGGCAGTTACTATTACCTTCCCCACCCCCTCGGTCGTTCCTATGCTTAGACTCGCTTTTCTCTCTGTATCCTTTCCGGCGTAAGTCACAGACTCCTCCTCTCCAGCAGGCATGTTTCAGCGAGGTTAAATCACCCACCCCATGCAACCCCTCTCCTCCTCCCCCAATCCCTGAGAAGAGTCTGGAAGGACAGGGAGTCACCAGCCTTCATAGGGATGGCAAGTCAATGAGCCTTGTTCAGCCAGAACAGATACATCCTTAAACAGACAAGGGTTGTTGAAGGGTGTGAGTTTCTGCTGCCCGCAGGAACCAGGTTGGTGGTTCTCCTGTGTAGCCAAATCATGAGGTGTAGTGTTTCAGCCAGGTTCTGCTTTGGCTTGATAGGGACCATGAAACAAGGGGAAAGGGAAGTCCTGGGTCTGCCCCAAGGGAACAGACTCTGGACACCCCCCCCCTTTAGCAGAAACTTGTTGGAGTCTCCATCATCAAATAGCCCAAACATACTGTCTGTGTTCTGATGCCGCTTGCCTGACCAGTATTGGATGGTAAATCTGAAAGAAAGGATGGAGAGAGAACATCATAACATGAGTGTTAAGGTCCCTCATTCAGTATAGCCATTGGAGGGGGGCATGGTCTGTCACTAAAGTGAACAGATTATTGGTGAGATCAAACTGTAAGGCACCTACAGTCCATTCAATTGCCAGTGCCTTGCACTCCATTGTCAAGAACTTGCTTTCAGCAGGTTGTAACTTCCTACTTAGGAATAAGATGGAGACTTCTTGTCCTCTTTCTTCTTGGGGCAGGATTGTTCCCAGTCTGGTATCCAAGCCATCAGTGCGAAGAAGAAAAGGGCGGTTAAAATCAGGATTGTCAAGTTGTGTTGTTTCTGACAACACTTGTCATTGTTGATCAAAGGCCTCATGTTTTTGGACTGTTCAGCTGATTTGGTTGGGGTCTTGCTTCTTTAGGGAGCCTGTCAGTAGTGCTGCTTGTGATGCGTGAGAGGGATATAAACTATAGTGTACAATGGGGCCCATGAATTGGTGGAGTTGTCTTTTGTTCTGTGGCAAGGGTATTGTTGTATTTGGACAACCTTTTGGGGTTGGGGTTTGAGGAGTCCTTTGCCTATGACAAATCCTAGATATTTGGGTTCTTAAAATCCCACGTGACATTTCTTCAGATTTGCCTTTAAGCCAGCTCTGCTTAGGGCAAGCAACGGTGTTGCATGTGAATGGTCCAAAAATATAATGATATTGTCTATGTAAGTGGCTGCAAATGCTTGGCAGTCTGCTAACACAGATTGGAATGTGTTGGAATGTGGCTGTGGCTCCATGTAGACCAAAAGGCATTTTGGTGAACTGAAATAAGCCTTGGGGGGTGGCAAAGGCAGTCTTTTCCTTGTCTTGGTCCCTTATAGGTATTTGCCAATATGTTTTCATAAGGTTCAAGGCCATGAGATACGTGGCTGCCCTTAACAAATCCAGTAATATACCAGCTTGGGACATAAGTTAGGCATCAAACACCTTATTTAATTCCCAATAATCTACACAAAAACGAATAGAGCCATCAGGTTTGAGGACTAAAACAGTAGGGCTTCTCCAAGCTCTCCTGGACAGTTCAATGTTGGCTGTTTCCTTTCCTATGTCTTCCCACCATTTTCTTGGAATAGGCCTCCAGGTGGCACATACCATATGTCCCACTTCCGTGATGATAACATGTTCAGTACGTTTGGTGGAACCAGGCAATCTGGAAAAGTTGGCAGGGACTTTGTGCAGCATTCGCCTGACGTCTTCCTTCTTGTCTTCAGTAAATAAAGAATCGCAGTGGGGTTCTTCATTAGGTGGAGTGTCAGTTGTCCATGGTAGCTCAGCTGTGGGCAATTTGTCAGATTATAGAGTCAAGGAACATGCTGGTGTAGGTTGTTTGTTTGTGCCATTGTTTCAGATGGTTAATGTGAAAGAGCTCAGTGTCCATTGAGTGAAGACCATATTGGATCTCATAAGTAACCGGTCCTCTTATCCATTCTATGAGAGCCAGTTTGGTGTAGTGGTTAAGTGTGTGGACTCTTATCTGGGAGAACCAGGTTTGATTCCCCACTCCTCCACTTGCACCTGCTGGAATGGCCTTGGGTCAGCAATAGCTCTGGCAGAGATTGTCCTTGAAAGGGCAGCTGCTGTGAGAGCCCTCTCAGCCCCACCCACCTCACAGGGTGTCTGTTGTGGGGGAGGAAGGTAAAGGAGATTGTGAGCTGCTCTGAGACTCTTCGGAGTGGAGGGCAGGATATAAATCCAATATCTTCATCTTCTTCTTCTATCTGAAAAGGCCCTTCCCAGGCATCAGACCCTTTTCCTGACATGGCCTGATAATGCACAAGGACTGTCATCTATGTGGAAGTGCTGGAGGTGACTGTGCCTAACATATTGTCGCTGCTGTACCTTTTGGGCTCGTGCTGAGTTTCGTTGGGCTTCTCGTTGTGATCTATGTAGGCGTTCATGTAACTGTTGCAGATACTCTTCTGAAGTTTGCCTAGGAATGTTTGTTTCTTGTAACCATTGACCCTCAATCAGTACCAAGATGCCCCTACTCTATCTCCCGAACATGAGTTTGAAAGGGCTAAACCTGAGTGAAGCCTGTGGTGTCTCCCTCAGGGCGAATATAAGATGGTCTAGGAATGTATCCATTGGTTGGACTTCTTTTTCAATCTTTCCTTTAATGTTTGATTAAAATGTTCTACTAAACCATCTGTTTGCGGGTGATACCATGAGGGGAAAAGTTGTTGAATCCTCAGCATAGTTCATAACTGTCGCATCAAATGGGTCCTGAATGAAGAGCCTTAATCTGTAAGAATTTCTTCGAGGAGGATGAACCTGGAAAAGACCTGCAGGAGAGCTTTGGTGTGGAGAGGTATGACCTCTGGATAACAGATTGCATAATCTACCATAGCCATTATAAAGTGATGTCCTCTGCGGGTGCAGAGCAAGGGACCTATGAAATCAATGGCTATTCTTTGGAAAGGGGCATGCTGAATGGGGAGAGGTAATGGAGCATTTGAGGATGTTCTGGATGAGGACATCTGGCAGATAGGGCAGGATATACAGTAGGCTTTTGTGTCTGGGTATACAGAAGGCCTGAAAAACTGCTGCAGTATGCAATCCACTGTTCTTCCAGGCCCTTGATGTCCAGCCCATGCATAATCATGTGCCATGGAAAGAACCTTTTGCTGACACTTGTTAGGAAGTAGTAACTGCCAGAGATCTTCGAGTGCCCTAGGAGCGCTGGTAACCACGTACTGTGCTACTCCCCTCTTTACAAAGCACGGCCACCTTTGGGCCTTTCGAAGATTGAGAATCACTCCTTCACATACTGCAATTGCCTCCCATGCTGCGCATAAGAAAGGGTCGTTTTCTTGGGCTACATGAAATTGTGGACTGGCAGTCCATTGTCGGCTTACTTCCTTGTGTTGTCATTCGTCTGAGAGGTCTTCTATGTCTGATGCTGTAGCATCAGTATCTCATCGACGGACACTTTCTTTTTTTGTTCTTTTTTTTAACACAAAAGAACACTTTATTTATCAATTACTTATACAGAACTAGGTTATACCTATATATAAAAATACACAAATACATACATAAACCATCACCCAACCCTCTACCCAAGGAGCTTAATAGGCATCACCATAACAGAGTTCCAGTTTCTTCATATTAAGACCCATACTTTTTATCCAATCATATAAATAGTCCCAGGTCTTTCTACAATCTCGTATATTACCTCCTTTTAATCTTACAGTTAAGGTATCCATCTCAGCTGCATCTAATAATTTTTGTAAAAACTCTCCCCTGTCTGGCAGTTTAGAGACTTTCCAGTATTTTGCATACAAAATTCTTGCAACAGTTATTATATTATATGCAGCAACAATTTCTTCTCTTGTTTAGGTAAATTCCCTTTATAGACATTTAATAGATATAATTCTGGAGAATGTTGGAGCCTTATTCTTAGTATTTTTTGTATCCATGTACTAATCTGAGCCCAGTATTTCCTGGCGAATTTACACTGCCACCAAATATGATAGAGGGACCCTTTGACTTTTCTGCATTTCCAACATTTGTTGGAATACTTTGGGTATATTTTACTCAATCTTTCTGGTGTTAAATACCACCTGTACACCATCTTATATATATTTTCTTTAAACACTGTAGACTTTGTTAATTTTAAATTTTCTTCCCAAATTTTTCCCCATTCTTCCATCTCAATATTATAACCAAAATCTTTCAACCATTTAATCCAGCTTTCTTTAACCACTTCACTTTGCATTTTAATTTGTAAAAGCCAATTATAAATTTTGGAGATGAGTTTCTGATTATCCCGGATTATTGAATCAAATTCGTTTAACTTTTTAGTAAATCCTATTTCTTTATCTATCTGGTATTTGGATTTCACTTGGTTTCTCAGCCACCAATCCAATTTCATATTATCGTCTAAGTTTAGGTTATTCTCTTTATCTAGTAAATTCCCATAGTTGTATTTATTTTCCCAACAATATAGATTAGGTTGGCTGGAGGCTTCTACCGGTGATAGCCAGGAGGGTATGCGGGTATAGATCGTATTTTTCACTTCGTTCCAGACTTTAAATAACGCTTTCCTTATCTCGTGTCTGTGAAAAATGTTATTCTTTGTCGGAGGTTGATACCACAGATAGGAGTGCCATCCTTTGGCCAGACCATCACCTTCCAGAACTAATAGCCTTTTGTTTTCCAGATCAAACCAGTCTATTAGCCAAACTAGACAGCATGCTAGTTGAATTTCTTTTAAAATCTTATCATAATTATCTCTTTGTAATGTTTTTAAGTTATTGGTGAAATAGATGCCTAAATATTTAATTCTTTTTTCATGTTTTGAGTCAAAAATTTGGTCTTCCGGGTATTCACTTTAAAGCCTGAAATTCTTCCATATTCTTCTAATCTTTCCATCAAACGATCTATCGAGGCAATGGGGTCTTCTAATATCAGTAAGAGATCATCAGCATAGGCTCGTACTTTGTATGTTTCCCCCTTAATCTTGGTGCCTTTAATTCCTTTATCCTCCCTTATCTTTATTAGTAAGAGTTCCAGTGTTAAAATAAAGAGCAAGGGGGATAGTGGGCAACCTTGTCTAGTACCCTGTTCAGTTCTTATTGCCTCGGTGAGCTGCCCGTTTATGTTGACTTTTGCCTTTTGTTTAGTATAGATAGCTCTTACTAATTTAATGAACGTCTCGCCACATCCAATAGCTGCTAGTGCCTTTAGCATAAGGTTCCAGTTGACGTTGTCAAACGCCTTTTCTGCATCAAGGGCAATGCCTGCAAATGGCTTTCCGGGGTGGCTTCGATAATACTCTAGGATGTTCATGAAAAATCTTGTATTTTGTCTTATCATTCTGCCAGGGATTAATCCCGTTTGATCTTCGTCAATAACTGTTGGTATAACCTTTTTCAGTCTATTGGATAAAATTGATGCAAATCCTTTATAGTCTGCATTTAAAAGCGATATTGGCCTGTAATTCCAAATTTCCGTAGGGTCTGTCTCTTTTTTATGAATCAATGAAATTAGGGCCTCATTCCACGATAAGGGTAGTTTGGCTGTTACTTGTATCTCATCGACGGACACTTTCATCGGTGCATTCCCCACCCCATCTGGGTGGGGGCCTGGATCGTCAATGGCCATCCCCTGAGGGGGTTCTGCCATAGTAGCAGTCAGTTGGTGGGACACCAGCACATCCCATCACAGAAGGACAGGATGAGGGAACGTGCTGCCTTGTGCCACCTCCAAAAGAACTGTATTGTCTTCCATACCCATAGGAATTGCTGTCTTAGACCCGTGCCAGTCTGGCTTCCGACCGGGCCACGGGACGGAGACGGTCCTGGTCGCCTTGGTGGACGACCTCCAGCGGCAACTGGATCGAGGCGGTGCGGCAATACTGATGTTACTAGATCTGTCGGCTGCGTTTGATACAGTCGACCATCGGTTGCTGATCCACCGCCTCGCCGACATAGGGGTTGAGGGGCTAGCCTTACAATGGCTTTCCTCCTTCCTCATGGGTCGGGGACAGAGGGTGGCGATTGGGGGTGAGCGATCCCAGAGGCGCACACTAGACTGTGGGGTGCCCCAGGGAGCAGTTCTCTCCCCGATGTTATTCAACATCTATATGCGCCCCCTCGCCCAGATTGCCCGGAGATTTGGGCTGGGTTGCCATCAATACGCAGATGACACCCAGCTCTATCTACTAATGGACGGCCGGCCCGCCTCCGCCCCGGGGAACCTGGATCGGGCTTTGCGGGCTGTTGCAACGTGGCTTAGACTGAGTGGGCTGAAGTTAAATCCAGCGAAGACAGAGGTTCTCCATGTGGGTCGTGGCACTCTGGGGAAGGAAATATCTCTCCCGGCCTTTGACGAGGCGCCGCTGAAGACGGCGCAGCGGGTAAAGAGCCTGGGCGTCTTACTGGAGCCTTCATTATCAATGGAGGCCCAGATAACAGCCACTGCCAAATCAGCCTTCTTCCACCTGAGGCGGGCGAGGCAGCTGGCCCCTTTCCTAGAGCGTCAGGACCTAGCAATGGTGATCCACGCGACGGTCACCTCAAGATTGGACTACTGTAACGCTCTCTACATGGGGCTGCCTCTGTACCGGACCCGGGAGCTGCAGCTAGTGCAGAACGCGGCGGCCAGGCTGCTACTTGGTCTCCCAAGATGGGAGCATATACGGCCAGGGCTGCGCGGACTGCACTGGCTGCCAATCGTATACCGGATCCAGTACAAAGTGCTGGTCATAACCTTTAAAGCCCTATATGGCCAAGGACCGACCTACCTGAGGGACCGTCTCTCCCCATATGAGCCCCAGAGAGCACTGAGGTCAGTGGGGAAAAGCAGACTGAATATCCCTGGGCCAAAAGAAGTTAAACTTCAAAGCACCCGCACCCGGGCCTTTTCTGTTGCGGCCCCACAACTCTGGAACCAACTCCCAGAGGAGGTGCGGGCCCTGCGGAACTTAGACCAGTTCCGCAGGGCCTGCAAGACCGCCCTCTTCAAACAGGCGTTCACCAATAACTGAATTAATGTTTACCGCCAGATTAGTAACGTTTACCGCCAATGTTGACTTAGGAATGTTTTAATTAATTATTGATTATTGACTGATTTTAATGTGAATTTTAATGTGAATTTAATGTTTTTATTACTATTGTTTACCTGAAATGCTGTTAGCCGCCCTGAGCCTGCTTCGGCGGGGAGGGCGGGATATAAATAAAATTTTACATTACATTACATTACACAGGCCAAAAATGGGGGTGGTGTGAAAAACAAGCTATCTGGGTCCACTGATGCATGGATACACCATGCGGGACCAAATTAGAGCGTACTATTGAAATAGTACTGCCTGAATATCCACCAAGGCGTCTGTGACCTATCCCACTATCGTAACGGGCATAGTAAACCAGGGTAGGGGTGGGGAGAATGGGAGACCACTGCCGGTAGGGTGACCTCATCCCTGAAGTCACATTCCATAGTGGGACAGTCCCACTGGAGGTGCCTCATTTGCCCACAGGTGTAACAAGGGCCAGTGGTAGGTGCAGCAGTGGGCATTGGGGCTTCCTTACTCATCTCCTTCCATGTCCCTTATTAACGCTGCCTATGCCTCCTGCTGTTGCCGCATCCAATCCCCCATCATCCTGCCTCAGAATGCGACCAGAGTGCAGTTACAATCACCTTTTCCCCCCTCGGTTGTTCCCATACTTAGACTTGCTTTCTCTGTCCTTTCCAGTGTAAGTTATGGGCTCTTCCTCCCCAGCAGGCATGTTTCAGCAAGGTTAAATCACCTGCTCACCACCAATGTTCTCTCTAAACTGCAGAGTCTTGTGAGCAAAAATTCTATTTTGTGAGCTACTGGCATTAAAGTTATGAGCTACTGTAAAATTATTTTGCTCTGTGGTCATTTTTCCTGAGCTAAGATAAAAATGTGTGAGCTGGAGGCTAAAAATCTGTGAGCTAGCTCACATTAACTCAGCTTAGAGGGAACACTGCTCACCACCCTCCTCCTCCAATCCCTGAGAAGAGTCTGAGAGGACAGGGAGTCACCGGCCTTCACTTTCTGTAGGATGGCAAGTCAATGGAATGGATACACCCTTAAAGTTGGATGGAATGGATGAGGGTTGTTGAAGGGTGCGAGTTTCTGCTGCCCATGGGTACCCGGTTGGTAGTTCTCCTGTGTAGCCGAGTTCTGCTTGATAGGAACAAGGGGAAAGGGAAGTCTGGAATCTGCCCCAAGGGACTGGACTCCAGATAGCATATAACCCTGCATGCTTTTCCCAGGCTGTTTAAGAATTTACAAATCAGCAGCCTCTTGAATTGAACTCTGAATGTCTGAACCAAATCTCTTAACTGATATCAAGGGCAGTTCTACATAAAGCATCTTGCAGCAGTGTTAAATGATAAAATTATGAACAATGGTAATTGGGTTTGCATTTGTGAAGAAAGCTCACACCCTTCTAACCAAGTAGAACTGATTGGGGGGGGGGGGCAGTCAGATGTCAGTGCTCAGATTAATTAAAGCAGGTGCGACTCAGAATTGCAAATCTGAATGGCTAGAGGAGCAGAATCTCAAAAGTGATTATGAGATCTGATTTCCTCCAAGTTGCAGAACCTACCAATCATATTTCCATCAGCCTTTTCAACTTGCCAACAGATCCCAACATTGACCAGTTACTGAGGGAGCACTAAGACTGTTGAAACTGTATCAGATGAAAAGAAGAGAAAGTATGATGTTATCTGTTTATTGGTGACACTGAACATTATTGCTTGGATCCAGCTAGTCCCCCACCCCACTCAGGCCTCTTCTGCATGGCAACACTTTCCTACGAAAGCCCTAACATTGCTGCAATTGCCAATGCAGCACAGGAACAACAGGGATTCCAGATGGCAGCTTTCCCCATATTTTTTCTGCCTAGTCCCTATCGCAGCCATTTCCCCTTCTGTGCTATTGGGGAGGGGGGGGTTCCAAGGGGTTTTTTTTGCGAGGAGGGGGGATTAACCAGTAACAGTCATCCTGATATATCATATTGATATGCCAATTGCCATTTTAAAAAAAAAACCCTCTAGTGAATTGGAGGGTAGAATGGTTGTTGTCAGCAATGGTGCAGGAAAAAGGCTCCTGCATGTGTAGGACTGGGATAATTCTGACCATCCCTGCCATATAGTAGCCAGCCCAGCTTTCTTGCCATCTTTCCCAATACTTTGCAAGAAAGCAGATTTGGGACGGATTGCAAAAATGTCAAGGAAAACCTATTTGGTACATTGGAGTAGGAAGGGGGGGACACTTTCTAATGGCATCAAACTCAGCACAAATCACTGGTGTACAATCTGCCATCTCATCCAATTTCCCATCTTACTACAGCTGCTGGTCCACATGGCTTTTGTAGATCCAGGCCCTGTGATCCCCTACATAGTATTTTTTTTGTGGTCAGAATGGATCTCCTTCATTTTTCATTAGTAGGAAAGCTGGTTGGATCCAAACCACTGTCTCCATGCAGTCTTGTCCAGTGGCTTCGTATATATATATGTTTAAAAAGTGTGGGAACAGTACAGAATAATGGCTTGCAGAACTCAACAGGGGAAAAAAAATCTCGTGGTGATGATGAGCAATTTCCTATCACCACCCTCTGCACTAAGAATAAGTGGAACCAGTTTATGCATCCATGCCACCAACTATATCATAGGCCACCAGAACATTCTAATGGGATCAGTAGTTGGCAGGGTTTTTTTTCTTTCTTTCAGTCTCTAGATAGCCTGATTGTCATATTCTGGCTGAAAACTCGACTTACCGATATCTAGAAAGCCATTATTATGCATGTGTGCCCGTTGCTGGATGGTCACTGCTCATGTAGTAAAACTCCTCAAGAAAGGAAGATTGTTGGCAGAGCTGCAGCAAGCCAAAGAATAATATCTAATTCTGAACAATAGCGTAATAGTATGTATTTTTAAAATGCCACTCAATGAATCCTTGTTCAGATAGAGGATTATTTTTTTCCTGCAGGCTCAGGAGAGCCTTCAAACCTCCTCCCCCCCCCACACAAAAAAACAAAAAACACACCGGCTATCAGGCACTGCAGGTGCCAGTGGTAGTGGCAAGAGGCTTGGAGGAGAAAGAACACAGAACACGCTTTCTGCTTCAACCCCCCTTCCCCATGCTGGCCAGCAATTTGGGGATCTAACCGGCAGGAGGGTTAGAGGGAGATGGAGAAAGAGGCACCAGGGATGGGAGTGGGAGGGAGAGAAAATGGTGATTGGGGTTTGGTGAGAGATTTCTGTCTGCCAGGCACCCTGACTATACCATCTTTAAAGGGAGCATTAAATAACTTGAGCCAATAAAAGACTGGGCCTCTCATCCCTGGTTTTCAAAACAAAATAGGCACATGTCCTACTTGCCAGCAGTTGCCCAGATATCTCCAAGCATACTCTTAGTATTAGCACAACAGAGAAACTGAAATTAGTGCAAAAGGATGAACCTGTCTCTTTAAAGGCTGACATTCAAGTTGTATTTAATTAATGCAGTTCTCTCTGCAAAAGTTGGTAGGAAACTTTTCACAGTCAATTGATGATGGTACAATATTTGGACATATGAAGCTGCCTTATACTGAATCAGACCCTCGGTCCATCAAAGTCAGTATTGTCTACTCAGACTGGCAGCAGTTCTCCAGGGTCTCAAGCTGAGGTTTTTCACAGCTATTTGCCTGGACCCTTTTTAGTTAGAGATGCCAGGGATTGAACCTGGGACCTTCTGCTTCCCAAGCAGATGCTCTACATTTGAGTAGACAGAGCAAGAATTGACAAGACCATTCACTATCCAAAATAAACTAAGTTGACTGAGACTTCACAGTGACACTGGCAGCTGCAAAGAAGGATGTCTTCAAAACTGCTGTAGTATAGTTCTTTAAGTATCTGCCATATTTAGTCAACTCTGGTAAAAGTCAAGAGTCATCACTATTCAAATCCTCTCCCTCTATTGGATTTTGGGCGACTATAAGGTAGTAAAGGTGCTTGGAAATGTCAGTGGCCAAGGTCAGCCTGCTTTTAAAGTAGCTATCGTACAGGTAGTGGTTAAATATATGTAGACTAGGAATAAGGCAGTTGTGGGGGTAAATACAATGAACTCTAGAAAGAGGCTCTGGGTGAGTGCCCCCCCACCCATGGTGTCTTCCCACCCACCCATCCCCCAACTTCTCATCCCCGTCCAACTACCACTCACCCCCAATCACCTCTTCCTCTCAACTACCCCTGCACCCTTGATACTCCACTACTTCCCCCACCCATGACATTCACTTACCCTCCACCCTTGCTGTCTTCCACACACACCCAACCCTTGGCATTCACTCACCCCACACAAACACCCATCCACCCAGCAACTGAAGCAGATGCTGGCGTCCCACTCCCCCCCAACATGAGTGTGTGTGTTTGTGTGCCCATGTCTGCGATGGCTCAAAGTCCTGAAACAGACCCAGAATGGAGAGAAGGAAGAATAATTATAGGGGATTCAGGGGTGTGTGACCAAAGCAGGAGGGAAGCGTCCTCAGCAGGGGATAATGACACACAGTCCACCCTGCGAAGCAGCCATTTTCTCCAGGGGAACTGATCTCTTCCATCTGGAGAGCTGTTGTAATTCTGAGTGATCACCAGCCCTCACCTGGAGATTGGCAATGATGGTTCTCCAGGCAGAAATGGCTGATTTGGAGGATGGAGTCTCCACCACAAAATCTCCAGGAATTTCCAACCAACCTGGAGTTGCCAACTGTAGTCAGGACTGGCACCAAGGAGCTCTCCCTCAAAGGCCAAAACAGGCCTAGAAAGGGCCTCCTCCTCCTGCAAGTTACTGATAAAACCAAGTTTGGTTGGTTTTTACTGACAAAAGCATGCTTGGTTGCGTAGAAACAGCTACTGCCTAATGGCTTCCCCAGTGTCTCAACAGGCAGGAGAGAGGCACATACTCAACCAGTGAGAGGTAAGTACAGTTGAGAGGCAGTTGATCTGCCAATGGCTAATGTGGTACACACAACAGCCAATTGGAGAGCTGGAAAATGCCAACATGCAAGGCTTTTATATATAGAGATGAGGCATTTTATCCAGTGTCTTGAGAATAAATTAGTAGTATCCATGACCATCATCATAACCAAACAATGATGTTCATCTCAACACCATCAGTAACCAAATCTACAGAATCCAGGCCAATTTTAAAACTTCACATCCTGTCAGTTGCATAAGGCCAGCTACAAAGAGTAACTAGGAGAAAAGCAGCTGTTACCTGACAGAGACTACTGTTTCCACGTATCTCATGAATCCTGAACTTATTCCAAAGAGCCAGCATCAACATGAATTTTGGTAAATTTTATCCCTGTAAGGTTGGCTGGTATTATTCCCATATTGCATATGTGTATGTGATATTTGAATTGGGGGCTTGTTGGCTTATACTCAGAGACACTTTGTTACACTAATTTTGTGATGATAAAGGAGGAAGCAAAGAAGAAAATGTATAGTTGGATTTTTATTTAATTGTTCTGGAATATGATTCTATTAATCTAGTTTATATGGTAAATAGCCTGCTTCTGTTTTTTATACCACTTAGCATATATAGCTTCAATTTCTTTATTGCAGGCTGCAGTTTTCAAGAATGATAAATGCATTGCATGCCATAAGCCTTTTTGATTGCTCATTAGTGAATTGTAATTTCACACTTCATTTAAAATATTCTTAAACATTCTCGCATAGTAAAAGGTTTCACACAGTAATTAAGAAGCCTAGTTAACAAAGTCTTGAGAAGTCTGATTCCCTTATGAGGAACAATCTTACTGAATTTTTGCATTTCAATTAACATGTTGAAGTTTGCCAAATATACATTTTGTATTTGCTTTGGCCCGTTTTTTTATTTATTGAAAGTAATACTACATGCTAATAAAAATTTCTGATATTCTGTTTATGCTTTTTTGCTTTAACAGATTGATGATGAACTTTTTAATCCTGACTATGTTGAAGTTGATCGGATACTGGATGTTTCACATAGCAAGGATGATAATGGAGAGGTGATATATTTATAAAGCTCCTTTGTTTAAATATAAGCAAGAGATGGCATGTTTTATTTCAGTTTGCTATGGACATTTTATTTATTTATTTGTTTGTTTGTTTGTTTATTTATTTCGATTTATATCCCGCCCTACCCCACCGAAGTGGGCTCAGGGCGGCTCACAACACAAAATTCTAACAATAAATCAAAAATTAAAATACATTAATAATTTACACAATAAAATAAACACAATTTGTCAGCATGTTATCCTACAGTCTTCCTTAAAATTCAAATATTCAGATGCCGGTCAGTTGTATGCCAACCGGAAGAGGACTGTCTTACAGGCCCTGTGGAACTGCCCAAGGTTTTGCAGGGCCCTCATCTCTTCCGGCAGCTGGTTCCACCAGCAGGGAGCTGTAATCAAAAAAGCCCTGTCCATAGTTGACTTCAGACGGACCTCCTTTGGCCTGGGGATTGTAAGGAGGTTCTGAGAACCCAATCTCAGTACTCTCTGGGGAACATATGGGGAGAGACAGTCCCTAAGGTAAGCAGGTCCTAGGCCATATAGGGCTTTAAAGGTAATAACCAGCACCTTGTACCGAACTCAGTATATTATTGGCAGCCAGTGCAGTCCCCAAAGCCCCGGTTGAATGTGCTCCCATCTGGGGAGCCCTTCACTGTTGCCAGCGAAGACAGAGGTCCTTTGTGTGGGTCGTGGCGCTCGGGGAGGGGAAATAGCTCTCCCAACTTTCGATGGCGCACCATTGGAACCAGCGCGCCAGGTAAAAAGTCTGGGTGTTTTACTGGAGCCTTCATTATCAATGGAGGCCCAGATAGCAGCCACTGCCAAGTCAGCATTCTTCCATCTGAAGCGGGCAAGGCAGTTGGCCCCCTTCCTGGAGCGCCAGGACCTCGCAACAGTGATCCATGCAACGGTCACCTCAAGATTGGACTACTGTAATGCCCTCTACTTGGGGCTACCTCTGTGCCGGACTCGGAAGTTACAGCTGGTGCAGAACGCGTCGGCCAGGCTACTGTTAGGGCTCTCGAAATGGGAGCACATACGGCCGGGGCTGCGCGGACTGCACTGGCTACCAATTATCTACCGAGTCCAGTACAAAGTGTTGGTTATCACCTTTAAAGCCCTATATGGCCGAGGACCAGCCTACCTAAGGGACCGTCTCTCCCCATATGAACCCCAGAGGGCACTGAGGTCAGTGGGTAAAAACAAAATGACCATCCCTGGGCCGAGAGAGGTCAAACTCCAACATACTAGAGTACGGGCCTTTTCAGCGGCTGCACCGGCATTGTGGAACCAGCTTCCGGAGGAGGTGCGGGCCCTGCGGGACCTCGGCCAGTTCCGCAGGGCCTGCAAGACCGCCCTTTTTAGGCAAGCCTATAATGACACTGACTGCTGAGTTGCTTGGTGTAAGAACCGCCATCCATAAGACTACCTAAACTGGCAGAACCAGCGCCATAACAGCTCTATCGCTGCCAGATATACTCATATATATTTAGTCTAATGAAAATCATGTATTTTAATTTAACTGACTGGTTTTTATGTTTAATTTTAATTGTTAAATTTAAAGTTTTATTATTTATGTTAATATATAAGTTGTTGTTAGCCGCCCTGAGCCGCCTAGGCGGGGAGGGCGGGATAGAAATAAAAGTTATTATTATTATTATTATAATAACAACCGGGCAGTGGCTCTCTGCACTAAGCTGCAACTTCCAAGTTCGGCACAGGGGCAGCCCCATGTAGAGGGCATTACTGTAATCCAACCTTGAGGTGACCGTTGCATGGATCACTGTTGCCAGATCGTCGTTTTCCAGGAAAGGGGCCAACTGCCTTGCCCGCCTAAGATGAAAAAATGCAGACTTGGCAGTGGCTGCTGTTTGGGCCTCCATGGTTAGGGCAGGCTCCCCAAGCTCCTGACCCTGTGTGCCGCTGTCAGGGGCACACCGTCAAAGGCTGGTAAGGGGATTTCCCCTCCTGGACCATGCCGACCCAAGCAAAGGACCTCTGTCTTCGCTGGATTCAATTTCAAGGTCCAGATTTTCTGGGACACAGGCAGGCCGGCCGTCCATGAGTAGATAGAGCTGGGTATCATCAGCGTACTGGTGGCAACCCAGCCCATACCTCCGGGCAATCTGGGCAAGGGGGTGCATGTAGATGTTAAACAACATCAGGGAGAGGACTGCCCCCTGAGGCACCCCACAATCAAGCGGGCGCCTCCGGGACAATTCACTCCCAATCGCCACCCTTTGTCCCCAACCATCAAGGAAAGAGGAAAGCCATTGTAAGGCCAACCCCTGAATCCCCGCGTGGGCAAGACGGCAGGTCAGCAACCGATGGTCGACCGTATCGAACGCTGCCAATAGGTCTAACAACATCAGTACCACCGAGCCGCCTCAATCCAGATGCCGCTGAAGATCATCCACCAGAGCAACCAGCACTGACATAGGTTGCAGAGATTGAGAAGTGCTCATCTTAAAAGCTTGTGTGCATCTCAGTAGTCAAAACATTCTCTTACCTTGTTTCTCTTATTTAATTCAATTCAGTTAAGTACTGATGAATGGCAGTATGACGAGATATGATGCAGGTTGTCCTGTGGTTGCAAGAAATAGGAGATAGATGCTTCGGTTTCAAACTTTTCAGCCCTGATCTTTGATCATCCTTATACTTGAGCTGCCTAATGCAGTAATAGCATCCTATATTTTTAAAAAAATATATTGCTCTTTATAGTAATATTTAAAATTTGTAATAAAAATGTTATTTTATAAAATAAACTGCTTAAATAGCAAGGTATTTAAAATTAAAATACTAGAAAATTCCCAGATGCTTACAGTACTGTATTCCAGGGGTGGCCAACGGTAGCTCTCCAGAAGTTTTTTGCCTACAACTCCCATCAGCCCCAGCCATTGGCCATGCTGGCTGGGGCTGATGGGAGTTGTAGCAAAAAACATCTGGAGAGCTACCGTTGGCCACCCCTGCTGTATACCTTTCTGGGAAATACTGATATAATTTATTGATTTCTTGATGCCCAGTATTAATCATATAGTAACTAAATGATTGTTACATAATTTTATATTTTCATCATAGATTTCATTCTAAAATATCATAGCTCATTTTGTTGGTTCTCCATTATAATTCATTATACTGTTGTGCTTATAGAACAATAGTTTTTCATTAATCTAACTTCTTGTTTCTTGATTAAAAACAAAGCTTGTGACTCATTATTTGGTGAAATGGTGTTCACTTCCATATGAAGACAGCACGTGGGAATTAAAGCAAGACATAGACCAGGCTAAGATTGAAGAATTTGAAAAACTAATGTCTAGGGAGCCAGAAACAGAACGTGTGGTAAGATTTGACTCTCTATATAAGTTGTTCCTTGACTATAGCGCATACTAATGTGGTTTTTAGTAACCACTAATGTGATTTGCTGTATTTGAAACAGGAACGACCTCCTGCTGATGACTGGAAGAAGTCAGAAAGTTCCAGGGAATATAAAAATAACAACAAACTCAGGGAATACCAATTGGAAGGAGTTAACTGGCTTCTTTTCAATTGGTATAACACGTATGTAAAGTTAACTTTATTCTAAAAATACTGTCTTAGCATGTAACTTAATTGTTTAACATCTTGCAATCTTGGAAATTTTGGGATGGGTTTTAGAAATGTTGTATTTGCATTTTGGTATTTTTTGTATATGTGTGTACATGCACGCAAGCATGCTTGGAAGTCATGGCAACTTCCGGCGATCCCTACTGGGACATGGAGGGCATTCAGAGAAGTGGCTTGATACCACCTACTGTTGCTTCCTGGTTCTGGTATTCTTTGGAGGTCTCCCATCCAAGTACTTGCTGAGATCTGACAAGATTAGGCTTGCCAGGGCTATACAGGTCAGGGTGGTTTTAGAAATGTTTTAGAAATATAAATCTATAGAATTTCCATTCACTTCCTTCAAAAATAATTTCCAGTGCATCTTAGTGTAGTAGAATTCTGCCCACATGCCATTGAAAACTTTTTAAATCATGTTTAGAATTAAGCCATAGTTTCATTATAAAACATTACTATTTATTTATTGCAGGCGAAACTGCATTTTAGCAGATGAAATGGGACTGGGCAAAACCATTCAATCTATTACATTTCTCTATGAGATATATTTGAAAGGCATCCATGGTCCATTTTTGGTTATTGCTCCACTCTCTACAATCCCCAATTGGGAAAGGGAATTCCGCACCTGGACAGAATTAAATGTTGTTGTATATCATGGGAGCCAAGCCAGCCGACGGACCATTCAGTCATATGAAATGTATTTTAAGGATCCTCAGGTAAAAGTCACTTCTGCCTTTTTGCAAAGTATGACTCCTTGCTGCCTGATCACTCTCCTCTGTTGTTTAAGCCAGAAAAATGGATACAAAGATGTTTTCTGATGACTTTTTAAACTGTGTTGCTAAGACTTGCAAAATTAGGATGTAAAAGAGGCATTGGTTGCTTTTCAGTTTTGCTTAGGCAAAGGCACATTGCTTGCAGGTATGCAGGCAGTATTATAAAGCTGCTGTGGTGTTTTATTATCCATTAGCGTCCAGTGTAGATTCTTTAAACAACTTCCAAATGTAACAATATACTAGACTGGAGAATACTAAAAAAAAAAAAAAAGCTGGATAAACTGAATCATTTTTATTAAATTTTATTAATCTGATTAGGTTATTTCTGTACTTTTAGGGTCGTGTGATTAAGGGGTCATACAGATTTCATGCCATCATCACCACATTTGAAATGATTTTGACTGATTGTCCTGAGCTCCGTAACATTCCATGGCGTTGTGTGATAATTGATGAAGCTCACAGGTTGAAGAACAGAAATTGCAAGCTATTGGAAGGGCTCAAGATGATGGACCTGGTGGGTGTTGATTACTCTTAGAGTGCCAGAGAAGTTTCTATACCTGGCCATGTTGATCAGACAGTAAATGTTTTGGTGGAAACCTTCCCTAAAGTTATGTGTTAACTTTCTTTTAAAAATAAATTAATAAAACCCAGTTACCTAAGCCGAGTCGGACCATAATGATCCCTTCGTGCTCTACACATTTCGGAAGAACTCAGGCAGGCTCATAAATTAAAACAATCAGGATTTCTTAATCCAGTGGATCAGAAATATTACTTATAGAATTTATAACCACCTTTCTGCCCATTTAGGGCTATCAAGTAGGCTCGACTTTTTGAGTTCCAGTTACTTGCTGTTAAAATTATTGTTGATAAATTAGTTCAGTTTAGTTTTTAACTGTTTTTTAGCATATGCTAGTACTATGACTAATAAATCCACAGGAAGTTGTATTGCAGTACTTGATTGCAGAACAAGACAGCCTAAGACAATATATCACATTAGTGGTGTGCACACAAAAAAAGTCAGTATTTTTCAGATTCAGTTATATTGAACCTGGAAAATATCAGTATTTCTTGATATTCCCAAATCCCAATATCAGTATGGTATTGGGTTTTTGGAAATATTTGGGATTGCTGAACTTTTTCAGCTCTATTATACACAGTAGAGCCAATTATAGTCAATGGTCTCCATCAGATATAAAGGAGAACTGACCCAGGGCTGTGGGCGTGCGTTTTTGAGGTGTAGGCAACAAATTTGCAGCATAGCTGCTTTTGCCTCTCATCAATCACACACAGATCCATGTTTCTAAAAGACTGAACCAGAGTGTACAATTGTGTGGGCCCCAGAAGAAAGTGTCCCCATCCTCCATTGTCTCCAGTGGAGGTTAAAAAAAAGGGATTTAAAGAGACACAGTCCCTTTAAATGCCTTTTGCAAGCTGCACTGCAAGTAAACTCCAAAGTGGCAAGTTCATCTAGGTTTCAATGTTTTGGAGTTCACTAGTGGTGCGACTTGCAAAAGGCATGGAGGGAAAAAGGCATTTAAAGGGAATTCCATTTAAATGCCTTTTCTTTCCCTCCATGCCTTGCCAAAGCCTAATACTGGTTTGGCTCATCTTTGGTCCTTTAAATGCCTTTTGCAAGTCACGAGTGAACTCTGAAGGCATTTAAACGCCTTCTTGAAGCAGTGAGTTCACCCAGAACTTCAGCTATCAATTTTCAGATAGCAAATCACTGCCTCTCTTGGCGATTGGCTGAGAAAATACCCAATAAATACTAAGGTATTTATCAGGTATTTTTTCAGCTCAGTTTATACTGCACTTATACTCCTATATCACATTTGAAATAAATTCTACCACATTTAAAATTAATTGTAGATTGCATGTACTTTAGTGCTATACAGATACCATACATTGTGAATTATATTAGAACAAGTGAGGATCAGTAAGAAATTTATGTGGATGGGGCATTCCATTACCCCTGCTTTTGCTTCCTCCTTTCTCCGCACACCTTTTCTCTTCCTGTTTCTGTCACTGTTTCTCTTCCTCTATCATTTGCATTTTCTTTCTTGCTTTCTTTTTCTGCCATTGTACCTCTGCCTCTCTTTCTCCCTGCATCCCTTTCTTCTTTTTCCTTCCCCCACGTCTTGCTTGCCTGATCATTGCTGCCCCCCCTCCCCCAATAGCCCAACTGTCTCACACAGAGGCAGTGACAACAAAGCAGAGACACCTTGGGGGCACAGAGACTCCAACTTCTCCTCAAACATACACACCCAAGGTAGAGATGGAGACAGGCAGGTTAGTGGCACATGGGGTGTTGGGGGTGAGGGTAGAATCGACAGGGAAGATTCCTGGTTCTCCTCCACCCATTGCATTGATTCAGAGACAGTTGTCTGTTCACATGCAGACAACATTATTTTTTTACATTGTTTGGGATTTTCTGCAAACCTGAGGAGCACCCCAAGTTTATTGAAAGACCTCCCTTCTCTCATTATGGCCCTGATCTGCACATTTAAGTTGAACAAAGCAGGAATCAAGTGCACCTTTAAGACCAATCAAGTTTTTTTCAGAACGTAAGCTTTCGTGTGCTAAAAACACACTTCTTCAGATGAGGGGATCAGGTACAGTGGGCCTCTGGACGCCGCTGCCTCCTTCTTGCACGGCATCCAGAGGCAGCAGTGTCCAGAGGCCCACTGTACCTGATCCCCTCATTTGAAGAAGTGTGTTTTTAGCACATGTAAGCTTATGTTCTGAATAAAACTTGGTCGGTCTTAAAGGTGAAATTTGACTCCTGCTTTGTTCAACTGCTTCAGACCAACACGGCTGCCCACTTGTATCTGTGCACATTTAAGTATCCACAGATGGAGCCATTAGCTATTAGATACATTGATTTTCATAGTAACTCTCCAGATCTGATAGTGAGTTTTCATATTTCAGAAGTACCCACATGATCTCTGTATTTTCAGGTAAAATATAATATGTTATATAGAAACACAGTAATTGCTTTAGTCAACAGTTGGAGGAATACTCTTCTGTCTTCTGCTGCTCTCACACCCCACCCCCAAATTTTGATTATGAGTTCTTTGTATTGGATACATTTTTTTTGCTCATGTAATTCTGCATACTGCTAGTCATAAAATATTAGTAATCCTAATTTAGTATGTTTGTAATCTTAGTAATCTAGACAATATGTGCCTATTAAGAGTAATTACATGCAAATTTTATGAAAAACTAAAAGCTGCGTAATGACAGAAGCATTTAACTTTTTATTAGATGTAGTGATGTCTAGTAAAGATAAAATATGACAATAACAACTTTACTAAAAATCTTGCTTTTGATAACAAATAGAGGGAATTACATTCAATAAGAAGCAAATTCTGGGAGAGCCAGTTGCTACTTACAATACATGGGAGAAACCTAGAGTTGCTGTGATTTGTGGCTAAAAAGCCCAGTTGTATTTCTAAATGTTTGTGTCTTGCAGGAACACAAAGTGCTTCTTACAGGTACTCCACTTCAAAACACTGTGGAAGAGCTGTTCAGCTTGCTACATTTTTTGGAACCAGGTCGTTTTCCTTCAGAAACCACATTTATGCAAGAGTTTGGTGATCTTAAAACTGAGGAACAGGTAAATTAGCATGACTTGTAAATTAGATTATGTGCTCAGTTCTGATTTGATTTCAGCACATGAACAAGTATATGTGCTTGCTATAGAGTTTGTCAGTTGACCAAACCTCTTTACTGATTGGGGAGGAAATATGAACACTAGATTCATAAAGGGAGAATACAGGGTTCTCTTTTTCCATGTATCTCATTTCAAGAAATTAGGTTACAATGCTGATGTTAAAACCTATAGATGTTACCATTATTACTTGTACATTACTGCTGTTAACTTACTAAATTAATTGGGGGGGTTTTCACTCTCTTAATAGCTGTCCAATTTTGAGTGTCTGGTTTTCACTGGAGTAGGTATTAATGGTAGTGTTGTTAGTTTTTGTATTTAATTTTTTACTAGATTGTTTCTTAGTGGAATGCCTAGGATGATTGGTACACAGTGACACCATTTACATTCAGATCTTCAAATTGCAGCATTATAGTAGAGAATGTTACATGTAAGAGGACTAACCAAGTATAGAAGTGTTATGACAAAAGTGCAAAAGGTGCTGTTTTTACTGCTTTCAAAAGCAACTGTTTGACTTTGGGCTGTATCCTAGGTGCAAAAACTGCAAGCTATTCTTAAACCAATGATGTTAAGACGTCTTAAAGAAGATGTGGAAAAGAACCTGGCTCCCAAGGAAGAAACTATTATTGAAGTTGAATTGACAAACATTCAGAAGAAATACTACAGAGCCATTCTTGAAAAGAACTTTACATTTCTGTCAAAAGGTGGTGGTCAAGCAAATGTACCTAATCTATTAAACACTATGATGGAATTAAGGAAATGCTGCAATCATCCATACCTTATCAATGGTAGGCCTATTCTTTATTTATTTTATTTATTTAAAGTAAGGCTATTAGAGGAATGAGCTAAGGTTTATGAATAGAAGTTAGAATGTGTTTTTGGTTAACTATTATGTGAACATTTTTTGGTTAACTTTCATCTAGTATGTTAAAATGGAATGATGTGGAACATTCTCATGCCATTTACTAAATAAGACTTTCTCTGCTTTATTTAGGACACAGTTCACTCTTATTCTGCAAAGTAGTAAAATAGGTATTAAGGGAGGAATGGATTACTACAGCTCTAGGTGGGAGCAAGAATTTCTGGGTATTCAGGACTTGTTCAGGGCTTCGGAAGACTGCTTCCAGTGGCCTTATTGCTATGATCTAGGCATCACTGTGGTTGAACACTGAACTAGAAGCTGAGCTACATCATCCTCATAGCTGTGATGAGGGGAAAGTAAACTATTATTCATATAGCCAAGATAAGAACAGTATGGCAATTTAATAATCCAAATCCTTCCTGTTGGTTAAAAAAAAACAATTTGTCTCCACCACAAGTCACAAATGCAAGTCTGCTCTTCCCACGCCTAATCTCTCTTATTGTATTTCTGTTGCCATTGTAGTTCCTGCATTAAAGACATAATCTACTTTCTCATTCATGTGTCCAGCAAGTTTCCCTTGGGAAATGCCACACATTGCTGAGTTCCGCTTTCCTGGCCACAGCCAGAGAGGAGGGAAACCTAAAAAAGCCTGTATTTCGTAATTTTCTTTGCTGTGGAAGTGAACTGCAGCCTACCCTCTGAAATTTGAGTCAAACTGAAAGCAGGCTTTTGGTAATGCCTAGCCATTGATAAACCTTGTTGGGTTTCTCTTGATGCTGCACTTCCTTCATCTAATGCAAGGTTTTTTGTAATGTAAATGTAAATCAAGGAACTGTGATGAAGGTGGGGGGGGGGGGTGAAAACCACTGGGAATCCTTCCTGCACAGTAGCATGGCTGGAATAGTTATCCCTGAACTTTCTGATACAGTATGTGCTGGGAGAAGGGTTAGTGGTTAATCTCCTTTCCTTGCTGTAAACTTTTCACTTGCATAAACATTTTGTGAAAGGGCCCTCAGTTTCTGTTCACTGAAGATGCTATTTCAATACAAGTTTATGGGTAGAATTGTGTTAACAATATTAATCAGGTGTTTCTAACATTTGTATTATTAATCACATTTGTATTTTTTTAGCCTCTTTTTAGAAGTCAGAGATTTGTTCATGATGGGACCCAGTTTACTTGGGCACATGTCTAGAGCATGACTGATACTTCCTAACATTGGAAGTCTTCAGTTAAGGTCTAGTTTGTTGCAGCACCTGAATACTGGTACCTGGACAATCTGAAATTTGTTCCCCACCAACCAGAAGATTCCTAGTTTGTGGGCAAGAAACAGACTCCAGTTTCACTAGGTATACGTTTGGAAGGTGTGTCATATAAAACTTCCAAAAGTAGATGATCTTGTGCTCCAGAGATGAAAGGAGGAGAGAATGTATGACTTAAATAAGTTCATGCCCATCACAAACAAATTTGTTATAAACAGTATGGCCACAACCACACTCTAAAACCTCATGGGGTTATTCCATTTTATTCTTATGACAGTCTTGTGTGATAAGTTAGGCTAAATGAATAAAGCAAGAGTCAAGGTGCACCTTTAAGACCAACAAAGTTCTATGCAGAATGTAAGCTTTTGTGTGCTCTAAGCACACTTCATCAGACAATAGTATGGAATTGCAAGCAGTCCTAAATATAGAGAAAGTGGGAGAGAGTTAGTATGCAGAGTCATGGAAATGTTTTTTAGCAGATTAAAAGGATCACAAGTTGGGTCTGGTGTTTGTTAGTGTTAGTGTTAACTGGGCAGAAACAACTAAAGGGCAATATAAAGCAGATTGATGTCCATGTACTAAACCCATTAAGTATCCTGGGTGTGAAGTACAATAAATGAGAGTCTGTTGTAATGTTTTTGTTGTTCAGTCTCTGGGTTAAAATGAGGGCATAGGTTTCTCAGAGGTTTGATTTAAACATGTAACACATAAAAACGCAATTCTAGTGTGCCATTAGAAAAAAGAATATATTAAAATATAATGGAAATAAAATATAGTGGAAGCTTACATTCTTAATAAAACTTCGTTGGTCTTAAAGGTGCAACTTGACTCTTGCTTTATTCTACTGCTTCAGATCAACACGGCTGCCCACCTGGATCTAAGTTAGAAATACGTTTTAAAAGTATTCATATCTTCTTGGTTTAAGTTCACTGCACTGCTGTTGCGCCCTACTTCTTCCGGTGGCCACTCCCCTGGAGTTGCCATTGCCCTTGTCCCAATGTTTGAACCTGAGGGTGCAGCCAAAGGTCTCAGACTGGGTGGAAGGCTGGATTTACATCACCCTTCTTGGCTCTTCCTCCTTTGGCTGGATACCAATCAGCTCCTTTGCTCTTTCCATCTCTCTATGCCTTCGTGATCTCCAGCCTTCTCCTCATCATCTTCCTTCCTGGCTGTGTTCCCTTATATCCTTCCCAAGCTCCTGTCCCTTGGCTTCCTCCTGCAGCCCCACCCCCCTTCATAGGCTCAGATGCCAGGGTGGAGCCTATGGGACAGCTGCATCTCAAGCCTTGCTGTTCCCTGTGTCCTTCTTCCTCTTTGTGGCTGGTCCTGTGGGCCTACCACAGCCCCAAAGGGGCTGACATGCTTTGTTCTGCTGATAGCTTTCGGGGGTCAGCTGGGCTCTCGTGACACCATGCTGCCCCATTTCCTTCTGTGGTGCCGCAATGGATACATGAGCCACCCAGGGCATCAGCCTCGCTCAGTGGCTCTGGGGGGTGGTTCCTGGGCTCCCTCTGTTAATTCCGTGGCAGGGCAGTGGCTCCTCCTCTGGCAACAGGTTGGGCTAATCGGTAAGTGCTTTGGCCACCTGGTCGTCAGGGTTGCTGTTTTACACATAGGTGAGTTCCAACTGGGGCCAATCAGGACAACTGCACTGAATCTTTGTGCAGTACTGTACACAGAGACAATCTGTGAGGAAATGAAGTGACGCAATGTAAAAATAAATCTTTGTGATTGTGAATGCAGAAAATGGGGATGGGGTTATAGTCTGTCATTGAGAACAAACCCTCTGGGAAATACGCAAATTACTTTCTGAGCTTAGTGTCAAGAAATATTTAATGCTGCCTACTTGTTGCCAATCCAGAGTTATGGAAATAGGGATACTGGTTAGTGACACTTTTTATGAGCTATTAAATGTGTCTGCCCTTACACACTGTGTTAGAAATGACTTGGGTAGATGTTATGAAACTTGTTGCATATTAAGAATACTATAGAAGTAATAAAGAGGCTTGTGGTTACCTCCTTAAATTACCTCCTTTCAAGCCTTCCATGAACTGGAACCAATGGACAAAAGGAACCCCACCTTCCCCTTCATATTCCCATGTGGCAGCTTTGGTCTTCCCAGCTAGGTCTATTCAGAACCCCTTTTGTCTAAGGTACTTTTGGCAAAAGTTTGGCCTCCAGGTTTTTTCAGTGGAAACTTATGGAACACCCTCCCAAAGGAGTTCAGAAGGAGACTTCTGGCAAGATTGCCAGACAGTTTTTCTTAAGAGCTTTAGGGGCAGCTAGAGCCTGGGCAAAAAGGAAATACTCTTCTGATAGGGGCATGTGATGTTTTTTTAAAATTCGTTTTTAATATTTCATGTTGTCTGATTAGATGTTAGTTTTATTAAATTACTTCTGTTGTTATATGCCTTGTGTCCTGAGATGCATAAGCCAAAGATGGGCATACAAATACTGGCTGGAATCTTTTATTAATAATTTTCCTGTCATGGTGGCAAATCTGACCATCCTGATTGGTTGGGGCTTGCTTGGACTGTGGGGTGCCTTTAGCCCATCCAACTATCAGTCAAGAGTACTTGCATGCCGTTGGTTGAGTCCACTCCTCTCTCCTGCCTGAGTGGCTGTTGCTAGCCAGCAAAGCTGATTCTGTCAGTAAAACACAACCAACCTTAGCTCTGGCAGTTACTGTAGGAACACGCTATTGGTCCATTACATGCGGTCACCGTCTCTGGCCTTTCATTGGCTGACTTCCCTGCCCCTGCCTACTACAGGCCCAGGAAAGTTGAACAAAGTGCCAAATGCAGTCTTACCTCAGAGACAGCCACATCTCCAACTCTTCTCTGTGTCCTCTCTGTCAACCAGCTTCAGAAAGGCTGCAGAGCTATTGTGGCCTCACAAAAGGCCTTGCAGCACATGCAGTCTCCAAGGGCCACAGAAATAGCCAGGGAGGGCAGCCCCACTGGGAGTGTTTCCTTAGAGCCCATGGCTGCTCCCTGGGAAGTGCTAGCCAGAGGCTGTTCCTAGGCAACTCAGACTGCTTTTGTCAGTAAAGGGAGAGGCCTCAGAAGAATATAATGCCATACAGTTCACTCTCCAAATGAGTTATTTTCTCTAGGATAGGGAGAGGGGAGGGACAGTGGCTCAGTGATAGAGCATCTGCTTGGTAAGCAGAAGGTCCCAGGTTCAATCCCTGGCATCTCCAACTAAAAAAAAAAAGAGTCCAGGCAAATAGGCATGAAAAACCTCAGCCTGAGACCCTGGAGAGCCGCTGCCGGTCTGAGTAGACAATACTGACTTTGCTGGACTGAGGGTCTGATTCAGTAGAAGGCAGCTACTGTTCATATATGAGAGAGATTGTCTGGAGTCCAGATGGCAGAGATCACCTCCCCTTGAGGAGGGGAGGGGGAATAAATGTCTTCACTTGGGTGGATGGGAAGACAGCAAGGGGGGGACTCAGTGACAGCAAGGGGGGCACTTGGTGATACATTTCCAGGTTGGTGGGAAATTCCTGGAGAGTCTTTGGTGGAGTTTGAGGAGGGCATAGGTATTAGGGTATCAGAGTGGGATCTGCCAGGCACAGGTTCTTGCTGTGGAACCTGTCTGGGTGATTTTGGACCAGTCACACACTTCCAGCCTAATCTGCCTCACAGGGTTGCTGTTCAGATCAGAGGAGAGAGAAGAGAATGATGTATGTTACTTTGGTTCCCCCCCACACACACAATCTGGAGAAAGACTGTGCTTTTCCTATGTATAGACTGCAGGGAGGTAGAAGGTAATGGAAAGCTGAACTTAAAGGGGCAGATAAAGGGAAGGAGATAAGGTTTCCCAGGTTGGGAAATTCCTGGAGATTTAAGGGGTAGGGTTTGAGGAGGGATGGGACCTCAGGTACAATGCCATTTCCTCCTAGGGAACCACTGTTGCCAATCTCCAGGTGAGGGCTGGAGATCACTCAGAATTGTCTCCAAATGGGGCAGTGATACTCTGTATTCTTGGTGCTTGGGGGGAGGCACAGTGGGAGGGCTTCTAGAATCCTGGCCCCACTGATGGATCTCCTGATGGCACCTGAGTTTTTTGGCCACCGTGTGACACAGAGTGTTGGATTGGATAGGCCATTGGCCTGATCCAACATGGCTTCTCTTATGCTCTTATGGCGGAGATCAGCTCCCTTTGAGGTTGGTGGTGGGAATGCCTTCATTTAAGTGGGTGTTAAGACAGCAAGGGGTGGTAACTTGCCCAGAGCCTCCTTCTAGAGGCTGTTGTATTTTTCTTCACCATGGGCCTTACTCCCAGTAGATAAATAAAATCCATGACTATTACTTGGGATTTAGAATTTGAATTTAGTTGTGCCAGAACTACATAATTCTGGAATTGGAACCATGTCATAAGATGCACATCTGTATAATTAATATATAATTATATAAATATATATATTACACTTATATATATATTCCATCTTTCTGTGCCACCCTACATTGAGACTGCCCATGGAAGATCCTAGAAAATGGAGAGTCCACATCAGGAAAACTGCAGATGCACAGGTTTTCCACCTCCATATCTTCACTTCCTTTTCTGCAAGAAGTCAGTGTTCTCTAGTGTCACTATGTAGTTGTTTGTCAAATCCAGATATTTATGAATTTTCTTTACCTGTTCACCTGTAATACTGTCCTTGCTTTTCATGGGAAATGTTTCCATTATACTGATGATCTCAGAGTCCAGGGTCTATTTAAAATAGCAACCAAGGCCTTATTTTTAAAATGTTCTAGGTGTGGTACCAAAATGCCCCACACAGATGAGCATGAGCTTTGCCAGCTCTGCCTGGGGTAGGAGATAGCATGGGCACTTGAATGATTTGTCAAAAGTTCACACATATAGCACACACGAACCTCCCATCTTAAGTTGGCATTGTGGGAAGAAGTATTGTCCTCTGTTCCATCGAAACTGAGCACCAGTCCCAAATCCTCACTTTCGGTCCCAACTCTGGCATTGAGTCATCTTCAGAACCCCATCAGTGAAATCAGATCCAGCGATTTCTACGGTTTCTCTTGCTACAGCACAATCTACATGAGCCACCTCAGTGATGTCTGTATTGGGTCGAGCATGCTGGTGGTCACCATCGCCTGGCCTGTCCCAGCAGCCCAGGCAATATTCTAAGCCACCTTCTAAGAGGAACCAAAAGTCAAAGCATAAGGATAATTCCTCTGAGACTAGTAAACAGTTGAATCAGCCTGACCATTCCAGAGTGTCTCATATTGTGCCTGATCTTGCACCAGGTCCTCCTAGGACTCCATCCCCCCCCCATCTGACTTCCAGCCCAGAATCGTTTTCCAATACAGACATGGGACAGCCAAGGGATACTGTTTTGCAACCAGTACAGTCAAAACCTAGGACTCCCTAGAAACCTGCTTTATATCAATGTCTGGAGTATTATGTATCCCCTCACTACATTTCTCAATGGGACCAGGATGCTTCCAATTTCCAGGAAGAGCTAGATCAGGCATATCCTGACCTACACACTGATTGTCCATTCTGAACCTCGTATGATGACATTGAGGAGGGGGCAGCTATATCGTGATAGTTCTGACACTGCTTCCAAGCCTTCACTGGATGATGCTGAGGTTATCCAAATCTGATCTCTACTAGTGAAGATC
Organism: Heteronotia binoei; assembly: GCF_032191835.1. Taxonomy (NCBI): domain Eukaryota; kingdom Metazoa; phylum Chordata; class Lepidosauria; order Squamata; family Gekkonidae; genus Heteronotia; species Heteronotia binoei. The sequence continues at coordinate 64,025,608 of NC_083229.1, forward strand.
TGTGGCTTTGCAGTGAGCAGATGTTGCGCATAGCCAAGGCCTTAGAGATAAATATGATTCAGCTATTTGTCCACTAAACCGATCCTGTCCTTTATAATTATTGAGGATCTGCAGGCACATCATCACCCACAACAGTGTGTCTCACCTATGGATAAAGAGAGCAGTAGGCTTGATTTTTAGGACATAAATCCTACTCATTTGTAGCCCTGAACTTTCATGTAGTGAATTACAAAACTATCATGGGGTGCTATAAGTTATTCTTGTGGGAGGGTCTCACTAAATTGGCTAAAATGATCCAGGGTGAAGCTGTCAAACTATTTAAGTAACAGATAAACGCTGGAAAACATTCAGCTGAAGTTTCTGAAAGAACCATGGCTTCCATAATAGTTCTGAGATGCCACTCATGGCTCCACAAGACCACACTCACTCTAGAAGCCAGATCAAGGGCTGAGAGTTTGCTGTTCAAACGCTCTAGCCTATTCACTCAATTAACAGTTTCCTTTTGACCATTAAAAAAGACTTTTCATTTCTTAACTTGTGTATCCCTCGGTTTCTAACTAGAGCCAGCATTTCCAACAATGACAGCAAGACTTCTGTTCACCTTTCTCCAGAGGTCAATGTTAGCCTCTTCCCCAAACCTACATGCATCCTCAGTGTCAGTTCCAAGAGCCCTATTTTGGGAAGTGTAGATTTGCCCCATGCTCTCACCCTATTCAGCAGCAGCCTGCCAGGGATCAGGGGAAACAGCACACGAAGCTTTGACTATCCACTCAAGTTCCCAACTGTGAAATTAGTTTTAGATATAAGTTATCATGGTTTGCCTGCGTCTTGCAGTTTATTACTACCTATACTTAGGTTTTATCCACTGTCGTTCAAATTTACCATTTAGAATTTTGTTCCCAACCTTCTTGCCAGTTGGGTTCCTCTGCCATTAATAATTTATTCCTTGAGCTCCAGATGCAGTTACAAGAACTGTTGGAGAACTGAGCAGTTGAGGAAGTTCCTAATAGTCTTCTAACCTATGGTTTTCATTCACATTTCTTTTTGGTGAACAAGAAAGATGGTAGCTGCAGGCCAATTTTAGATCTTTGGTCATCAAACAAACATTTGTTCATCTTGAAAATTCAAAATGATTTCATTGCCTTCTGCGTTGGGATTATTCTCGCCAGGTGTGTGGTTTGAAGTCCTTGACCTCAAGGATACCTATTTCCGCATTTCTATTCATCACTCTCATGAGATGTTTCTACGCTTCCAACATGGACCTGACATTTAACAATATTTGGCTCTTCCTTTCAGACTTTTTAGAGCACTTTTTAGAATTTTATGAAGTGTATAGCCGTGATAGTTGTACATCTGTGCATTTGGGACAGTACAATTTTTCCTTACTTAGATGAGCTTAATCATATCATTCACCCAGGATTCACTTTGTGATCAGGTACATAAAAGCTTGTCTATCTGTACAACTTTAGGTTTCCTAGTGAAACTGGAAAAGTTTTGACTAGAGCCCTCACAGATGATTCAGTTTATTGGGGCTTCCCTTGATTCCAATCTGGGAAAGGCTTTCTTACCTGGGGACAGAACTAAGTCTCTCAAGACGTTGGTATCAGTTTGTATGAGTTAATGCTGCAGTTGGTTAAAACCATTCAGTGTTTACTGAACCATATAGTCTCCACCACTGCTGTGGTTCCATTTGCTAGACTCCACATAAAGGAACTGCAGTTATGGGTTCCCAGAAGATTCTCTAATACAGGGGTAGCCAACAGTAGCTCTCCAGATGTTTTTTTTTGCCTACAATTCCCATCAGCCCCAGCCATTGGCCATGCTGGCTGGGGCTGATGGGAGTTGTAGGCAAAAAACATCTGTAGAGCTACCGTTGGCCACCCCTGCTCTAATAGGCATTTTTGGCATATAACTGCAGTTATGGGTTCTCAGGGTTCTATAATAGGCATTCCCTAAATGTCTGTTTTTCAATACCCAGAGAGATCCTCAGAACCCTTTTTTGGTGGTTACAGGATCATAATTTGTTTGCAGGAACTGAGTTCAGTTTTTGGGTTCCCCATGACACTGTCACTACTGATGCCTCCTTGTCAGGTTGGGGAGCTCACTGACAGACATATTCTGTACAAGTTGTATGGCCCTTATCATTTGTATAAGACTCCTCATATCAACATCACATATTCTGGTGGACAAGAATGTGTTGATTCAGGTGGCCACTATGTTTTACCTGAACAAACAGGGTGACGCTGGGTTCCTGAGACTTGCACAACCTGGGAAAAGGCTACCTGTATTTGAGCCAATCCAAGGGCCATTCATATTGCTGGTTCCCTGAACTCACAAGTGGGTGGGCTCAGAAGATATTTCCACACCAGTTACGAGTGGTTGATTGAGGACAAATACCTTCTCCCAGTATTTAAGACATGGAGTATTTCTCACATAGATCAGTTTGCCACAGCAGATTCTGCCAAGGCCCCTCAGTCCTGTTTGTTGGCTGGAACCAACCCAGAATCCCTAGAGGACACTTTCCAGATCCATTGGTCGGGGGTCCTGTTCTACACTCCCCCCCCCCCTTCCCACTCATTGGGAGAGTTTTAGTTGAGGGCAGACTGTACCAAGCTATCTTCATTGCCCCATTTTGGTCCCAGCAAATTTGGTTCCCAGAGTTGCTCTGCCTGTCATCAGAGACTTATATCCCTCTATTGTCAATTATGGGCCTGTCAGTTTATTGTAAACTTTTCCATCGCAATGTGCCATGTCTCCACTTGACCACCTGTACAGTGCAGCTCTAGGCCTATCGGGCCCTCTTACAGGGTTCAAAACAGTCAACTAAATATTCTTACCAGAAAAAGTGGTCCCATTTTGAATCTTGGGTGCTCATGAAGTAGCACTGTCCTTTCACTTGTCCCTTACCTATTTTCTTTACTATGTTTTCTTACCTAATACACTCTTGTTTGTAAAGTCTCTTTAGTTAAAATACATTTGACGGCTATTGCTGTTTTTCATGTAGAAGTCCAGGGACAATTAGATTTTGCTCATAAAATGGCCCAACATTTCCTGAAGTTCTAACATATTTCCCCTGGTCCCTTGCATAGTACTTCAGTGGTCCTGGTCCTTAGTTTTGACCATCCTCATGAAGAACTCCTTTGAACCTCTGGCCAGTTGCTCACTGGGCTATCTTTCCTGGAAGATAATATTCCTAATAGCGGTCAGTTCTACTAGAAGGGTTAATGAGTTAATGGCTCTTAGGATCGATCCTCCTTTTAAAAATTTTTAATGAACATGTAGTTTTAAACCCCAATTTGGAATTTTCCTGCCCATTTGTAATCAGAGTATATTGAACACAATCGCAGGATTCATCTGCCGCTTTTCATCGTAATGTTCCACAGATTCACATCTGCAAAGCAGCTACTTGGGCTTCTGAAGACACTTTTGTGTGCCATTATGCCCTGGACCTGCAATCAAGCAGGGAAGGAAAGGTTGGAAAAGCCATGCTACATTCCTTTCTTCAGTGAGAGACTCACCCCAACTTTCTCAGGTGACTAGCTCACTAATGTCCCAGTGTGGGGCTGCACAAGATGAAAGATGAAAACATGGTTGCACTTACCTGTGACTGTTGTTCAATGATGTCTGCTGCACAGACACCCATTCCCTCTCTCCTGTCCCACTCAAAAAACATTGATTTATCTATTAGTTGTCTGAGCTCATGACAGCTTGACAGGAACTTAGGGAATGTGGGCAATCCACCTGTAAATCACATGATGGATTCAGCAGGAAAACTTGTGCATGTGTAGTTCTCTTGAGGCAGACCACTGCATTTTCTAGGAATTAAAAGCTAGAGAAAACTTTTCCATGGCTGGCCTACACAAACGCAGTCCCAATATATGTCTGCACAGAAGATGTTGATGAACAGTAGTTACAGGTAAGTGCAACCATGTTTGCATAAATAAAATAAGGACACCATGATAAGAACATAAGATCCCTACTAGATCAGGCCAGTGGTCCATCTCGTCCAGCATCCTGTTTCACACAGTGGACAACCAGTTCCTCTGGAGGGCCAACAAAGGGCAATAGAGGCCTTTCTCTGGTATTGACTCCTGGTATTGGTATTCAGAGGTTTACTGATAGCTTTATCATCCATAAGTAGGGATGGGCATGAACTGGGAAAATCGTGGTTTATGTTGGTTTGTGGTTAATTTGAGTTTCCAAACAATTTGTGGTCCATCTGGTTTGGGAGGTGTAGAACAGCCCCCTTGCAAATTAGAGACACCGAACTCACTGGGAGTCTTCAGACTCTCCTCCATCCACCCTCCAAGTTTGGTGAAGATTGGATTTTGAATGTCCAAGTTAGAGCCCCTCAAAGAAGGTGCCCCCAGGAAAGCTCAGCTTCAGCTCTCTCACAACAACTAACTTTCTCTTTTTATGCTGCGAAGTGAAAGCAAGTGAGTCAGAGTATCTGCTCCGACAGATCAGAATGGGAGCTCCTTGATTGGCTGTCAGAGCTGCGATCAAGCTATAGGCAACTGCTATCTGTGTTTCTAGGGCTGCCAGAAGTCCACCCCCAGTGTTGGCTAGCAACTGATTGAATTGATGCCAGGCTGTCTTGCAAACGAACCACAAAAACAAAACAACTTATACACTGCAAAAGAAATATGTTTCATTTTTTTAAATTGGAAATGATGCAATTCTACATATCGGTTCTAAACGAAGTACGAATTACAATTTGTTTATTGGTTCATGCCCATCCCTTTCCATGTCTTTCCAATCTCCTTTTAAAGCTGTCTGTAGTGACCATCACTACATCTTCTATCAGCAGATTCCACATTTAATAACTCAGTTTGTAAAGAAGTGTTTTCTTTTGTCATTCCTGGATCTATTGCCTATCAGCCTCATTTGATACCTTCAAGTTCTAGTATTTTGGGAGAGAGAAATTTTTATCTTTGCCAACTCTCTCCACCCATTGAATAATTTATAAAATCTAAGATGTCATCTCTTTTCTAAACTGAAAAGTACCAGACTCTTCAGCCATTTCTCATACAGAAGGTGCTCCAACCCCCTAACCATCTTAATTGTCCTCTTCTGTACTTTTTACAGCTCTGTGGTATCCTTTTTGGAATATGGTGACCAGAACTGTACAGTGTTCCAAACAACACTGCACCATGTTTCTGTGGCGGTTTTATAATATCGGCAGATTTATTCCCAATCCCTTTCCTAATTTAGAGTTTGCTTCTTTTTTCTTCTTTTTTTACTGCTGCAGCATTCTGGGTTGATGTTTTAATTGAGCTATGTATTACGACCCCAAGTTCGTTTTCCTTTTCAGTTTCAGCAAGTTCAGAATTCATTAGACTATACTTGAAGTTGGGGTTTTTTGTCATTGAACTTCATTTGCCGCATTGTCACTCACTCATCCAATTTGTGGAGATCCTCCTGGAGTTCTTCACAGTTATCCTTTGTTTTCACTATCCTGAATAATTTTGTGTTATCTGCAGATTTGGCCACTCTAATACTCACCCCTAGTTCCAGATCATTTCTGAACAAATGTAATAGTACCAACCCCACTGCTTACTTTCCTCCATAAATAGATGTCATATTCTTGAATTGTCACCATACATATTACATAGAGCACACAGTTTGAGTAATGTTTCAGTCTGTACTACAGTTCTTCTTATAGATTGAAAAAGAATGACGAACAGATAAGGAAGATAGGAAACTCTGTGGCTTGGATCACAATCTGTATTTATTGGCAAAACTGCCACTAAGGATTGTAAACTACCTCACCTGTAGGGCTAGGTATGAGCATTCCTTATGAGAAAATCTCTCCCTGAGACCCTGCACCTGAAACAGTACATTAGTACAACTTGAGGTCTAGGGCCCTGGTGAATGCTGTTGCCTGCACAAAACGTGCCTGGTTTCACTTCATCACCCTCACCTCTGAGGGCAAAATAAGGAACCATGACCTACCTTCTGATGAGAAAGAGGATTTTAGCACCAAGATAAAAGGATCCTTTAGATCAAATCTAAAAGTTAGGATAAATGGCCTGCTCCATGGGACTCATTTCAGGGTCCTCTACAAAACCACACATGGTGCTCCCTGAGTCGTCAGTTGACAATTCACAGATGGTACTTACACACTTTGGATAATTCTTTCTCCAAAGTGAAGTCCATCTCTTGGCATTTCAAACCATCATGCATATCCAAGCAGTGTCTTTGGTTGTTCATACAATCATCTTCTGAGCATTCCACATTGCAGTTGCGATCTCAAGAATGGGAGTAAGTTACTCTAGTTAGCTGGCTTCCAATCATAATGCATATAGACTACAGTACAAAATTTACCTCCCTTCTCCTAGGGGTTCAGGTGTGTTGCAGGTATCACGTTACCTTTTACCTTACAAGATGTACCCAGTTAGAAGAAGCCATTCTGGATTCTGTTTGTGCATGTGCCTTTCTGTGTCTTAACAGTGTATACACTATTAAGCACCTTACAGATCAGTTTGTCTCCTGTCATTGCCTAGATACAGCACCTTTTAGGCCTTATGTTATTAACTACTTCTGTCTTTCTGTTTTGCACAATTCAGGATGCAGACTTCACAGGTACCATTCAGTCACAATTTCCAGCCACTGCAGAACATTATTTATTGTTATTGCATTCCTTAGACCAACTATACAGAAGAAAAAAACAAACATACAAAGTTTCTAGGATTTTAAAATATTTGAATAAAGATTTAAAAACAGTTTTAAATTTTGTCTAAAATCCAGTAACCACCTGATCTTCTTCGTGGTCTCTGTGCATCACACTTGTGGGATACTGCGCCTGCGCGGGTCCCCGATCGGTATCTGTAAGAAGCCCGGGAATTTTCCGCGGTCGGCGCCACTGGGCATGCGCAGGCGTCCCATTGCGCACGCCCAACGGCGCCACCGCGGTAATCCCGCCAGTTCCTTTCTGACCGCTGCGCGAAGAAGCTGCGTTTTCATCGTGTTCCCGGTCGGTGAGCTTCGGGGTTTTTCACCCTTTTTTCCCCCTTAGCCTCTGTATATATATTAGCCTGTTTATTGTTTTTCTTAGAATAGTAGTTAGTTCTTAGTAGTTAGCTAGTTAGAAAAAAAAAAAAAAAAAAAGCTGTTTTTTCTCAGGGTGCGTGTCGCGGGGTTTGTCCTCCGGGACTCCCCCCCCTCCCCTGCTCCCTAAAATTTTTTCTCCTCTCAGAGGACTCTGAGAGGACCCTCCTAGCGACCACTGTCTATGGACAGTCGCTGGGGTTTCTTCAAGAGGTGCCAGGCCTGCGGGAAGAAGATCGCCCCTCCCGACGGCCATTCCCTGTGTCTTCTTTGTTTGGGAGAGGCGCACCGCGTGGAGACCTGCCCACACTGCCAGCACTTCTCCAAACAGACAAGGAAGAACAGGGCGGCAAGACTTTCGGCAGCGCTAACCGCCTCGGCACTGAGACCTCCAGTTTCGGCTTCGGTACCGAAAATGGCAAATGCCCAACTGTCGACGGGTCCATCGGTCGATGCCCCCGTAGTCGACACGGGAACGCCGAGAGATCAGCACTCGGCGAAACGGTCCCTCGAGCTGTCGACCGAGAAGCCGTCGAAGAAGCGACGCGAGGAAGCGGGCCGCGAGTCCTCCAAGAAGGAGAAGAGTAAAGAAAAGAAAAAGCGACCTCGCTCCTCTCCTCCGCCACCGGACACGGCGGCATCGACCGCCACTGAGCCGCGCAGAAGGGTTCCTCCCTCTCCGCTCCGCAGCCCCTCGACTCCAGCGGTCGGCGCGCATACGTCGCACAGCCCTACAACTCAGCGGGCTAGCGTCCATCGGCCGCGCAGTCCCTCAACTCCGAGGGCTAGCGCTCATCGGCAGCACACCTCGCCGATCCTCGACCCGAGCGCTAAGGGGCAGCACATTCCAGCACCAGAAGCGGAGATCGACCTAACCCGTCGATCCCCTTCGGTGGCCTCTCGTCGGAGGAGCATCGACTCGGCATCGGACGTCGAGCCCCTACCATCGGCTGACGAGGCGACGCCTGCAGCGCCCAAGCGACCGAGACAAGGGGACCCGTCGGTCGAGCGCGTGAGGCGAACCGACCCATCGGTCGAGCGCGTGAGACGAAGGGACCCATCGGCCGACCCGCGCCGCTTCCCATCTATGCCCCCCTGGGAACAGCACAGATGGCAGCCTTCGTATCCCTGCTGCCCGCCTTACCACTGGTACCAGCCACCGGAACACCAGGAATGGGAGCGTCGGTCCGATACGTCCTCCTTCTCTAGGACATCACACCGACCCAGGCAACCATCGGCATCACGCTCGATCCCGCCGGAGGAACGCGCCGCCGCGACAGACCCCCCGACCCGACCGCTGACGCCGATCCAGCAGAGGGAGCCAACACCACCTCTGTCGACACACTCGGACTGTGAAGAGTCCGAGCCATCGGGTTCGGAGAGCGACGAGGGGAGGACCTGGGAACCCTCGCCCGACCCAAATACTGCGGAGGACCTCCCGGTTTCACCCTCCGAGGACCTGAGCTCCTATGCGGAGATGATCAAGAGGATGGCATCGACCATCGCTTTACCCATCTCGCAACCCAAGCCAGTGGTGGACGATAGCGTCTTCGATATCGTCCAACGCGACGCCTCCACAGCCATAGCCCTACCGATGACCAGGGTCATGTTGCAGGCACTCAAGGACCCATGGAAAAAGCCATCATCGGCACCGGTGTCCTCGAGGAAGTTGGATCACATATACAAGATCCAGGAGGCGGGGGCTGAGTTTTTATTCACTCATCCAACACCCAACTCAGCCATCGTCTCGTCTTCCTCGAGGTCGCGCAAGGTGCATTCTGCCCCCCCTGACAAGGAGGGGAAGAAACTAGACTCCATGGGCAGGAAGATCTATTCTGCAGCATCCTTGGGTGCCAAGGCCTCCAACTACACAGCCTGCATGGCGAGATATCAATACGCCATGTGGGAACAGTTGTCCCCGCTCCTATCCGCCCTGCCTGAGGACAAAAAAGCGGCTGCCAAGAAACTGCAGCAGGAGGGCCTGAAGGTGGCCAAGCAGCAATTGACAACTGCAAAGCACCTAGTGGACGTCTCTGCCTCACACATCATGTCCGCTATCGCCATCCGCAGGCACTCCTGGCTGAGGTCCACCGCCCTGCAGCAGGACACCAGGGCACTTATCGAGGACCTGCCGTTTGAGGGGGACGGGCTCTTTAGTTCCACTACAGATAACGCCCTGCAGGAACTAGATAAGAACCTTAAGATCTCCAAGAGCCTGGGAGTGCAGGCACCCTCCAGACAGCCCAGGGCTAGACAGTGGAGTAGATCCTGGACTAGGAAACCCTCCCACAAGTCGTCCACAGACCAACAGTGGCGCCCACGCCCTTCGCAGCCCGACAAGCAGGCCTATTCGGGCAATAACACTAACAGGGGGCGCTACACCACCCAGCATTCAGGCAAACCTAAGGGTGCCCGCCCCTCCAAGCAGGGACTTTGACTTTTCTGTCCCACGCATCGTCGCCCCTGCCCGTTGCACCATCCGCCTCCGCCCCTTCCTCCCTGCCTGGGAGCAGGTCTCCTCAGACAGGTGGGCTCTCTCCATCATCAAAGAGGGCTACAAATTAGACTTTGCTCAGATTCCAAACCAGTCCGTGGTGGTTACCACCCCCCCCTCCCCACCGCTGCTGGCAGAGGTGGCCACCCTCCTTCAGAAACAAGCCATAGAGGAAGTACCTCCAGAGGACAGTCCCGGGGGTTTCTACTCCCGTTACTTCCTGGTTCCCAAGAGGGACGGGGGACTGAGACCCATCATGGACCTTCGGAATCTGAACAAGTTCATCCTATACCGCAAGTTCCGGATGTCCACACTGCAATCCATCCTGCCCCTCATCAACCAAGGCGATTGGATGGCCACCCTAGATCTCAAGGATGCCTATTTCCACATCAGCATCCACCCAGAGTTCAGACGGTTTCTAAGGTTTGCGGTAGGCCCGCAGCACTTCCAGTTCACGGCCCTACCATTCGGACTTTCCACAGCACCCAGGGTGTTTACAAAAATGATGAGCGTAGTGGCTGCCCACCTCAGGCTACAAGGGGTGATGGTCTTCCCATACATAGACGACTGGCTCCTGGTAGCCAGTTCAAGGGAAAGCCTATCTGCTCACATCACGTCCACGCTACGCCTCCTGGATGCCCTGGGCCTACAGGTCAACCTAGAAAAATCGAAACTCACCCCATCAAGGTCAGTGCAGTTTATAGGAGCAGTGCTGGATACAAACCTGCACCGAGCGTTCTTACCCGCCCAAAGGGCAAAAGACATTACCAGCTCTGTACAATTGCTCCAGAGGCAGGGATGGGGCACAGTCAAACAGATCCAGCGGATGCTGGGCCTGATGGCGGCGACGACAAGCGTGCTTCTCTTCGCGAAACTGAAGATGAGGAACATGCAGCTATGGTTCCTACGTCAGTTCCGCCCAACCAGGGACTCACCTCGAAAGAGGTTCACTATTCCCCCCATGGCGCTCCACTCGCTTCACTGGTGGGGGTCAAAGGACAACATCTGCCAAGGAGCGCCCTTCCACCTTCCGGCCCCCACAGTGACCATCACCACGGACGCTTCCCAGTGGGGATGGGGCGCTCACATGGAAGGACTGTGCGTGGGGGCCAGTGGCCACCCAAGCTGGCCCTGCAACACATAAACTACCTGGAACTGTTAGCAATCCACTTTGCTCTGCGTTCATTCCGCCCGAAGCTGACAGGGAAGACGGTGGCTCTGCTCACAGACAACACCACCGCCCTGGCATACATCAACAGACAGGGTGGAACAGTGTCCCGTCGCCTTTGCGCACTGGCAATGGACTTATGGGCGGAATGCATCCAGCACGACATCTTCGTCAAGGCCGCGCACCTCCCAGGGGTCCTCAACATACAGGCGGACTCCCTGAGCAGAGGGGGGGCCTCACCGCACGAGTGGGAACTCCAGTGGCGCTTCCTGCAGCCAGTCTTCCAGCTGTGGGGTTACCCTCAGCTGGACGCCTTCGCCACAGCACACAACAAGAAGTGTCCCAGGTTCTGCTCCAGAGGGGGTGCCGACCCGGCATCCCTCGGGGACGGCCTTCTCATCTCCTGGGAGGGCCGCTTCCTCTATCTCTTTCCGCCCCTCCCCCTTTTGACGAGGGTACTCAACAAGATAGCCAGGGACAGGCCACGCTGCATCCTAGTGGCCCCCTGGTGGCCACGTCAGAACTGGTTCTCCTCCCTACTACGCATGGCAGGGAGGAACTTCTACCACTTCCCAGCGGACCCAGACCTCCTGTCATCTCAAGGGGGGCTAGTGCTGCACCACAATGTGCCACACCTGAAACTGACAGCGTGGCTCATAGACCCCTAGACTTCTCCAGCAGGGTCCAGGAAGTCCTACTAAATAGCAGAAAACCCTCTACCAGGGCTTCCTACGATAGAAAGTGGAAGAAATTCTCCAACTTTCTGGCCGACCGGCCAGGCACACCACAGAGGGCAGGCCTGCCGGCAATCTTCGACTTCCTATTGTCTCTAGTCGACGCAGGCCTAGTCTTCTCGTCCATCAGGGTCTACTTGGCAGCAATATCTGCCTTTCACGACCCTGTGGGCGGATACTCAGTTTTCGCCCACCCTCAGTCCAAAAAGTTTATGAGGGGACTATTTAGACTACATCCACCATCTAGACCTCCCACTCAGCTGTGGGACTTGACTCTGGTCCTAGACATGCTAACCAGGCGTCCCTTTGAACCTATGGCCACGTGCTCTCTGCAGCTCCTGTCCTGGAAGACTGCCTTCCTCGTGGCCATCACCTCTGCTCGTCGCGTGGGGGAACTCACGGCGATGCGCTGTGACTACCCCTACCTAGCTTTTATAGAATCTGGTGTCTCCCTGGCCCCAGATATCAACTTCCTCCCCAAGGTACCCTCCCAATTCCACCTCAATCTTGAGGTTTGCCTACCCACCTTCTTCCCTAACCCCTCCTCGGACAAGGAGCGGAGGCTGCACTCCCTAGACGTCAGGCGTGCCTTACTCTTTTACCTAAAGCGCTCTAAAGCCTTTCGCAGGGACCAACAGCTGTTCGTCTCATATACTTCGCCCAGGCTAGGGTCTAGGATCTCTTCACAGCGATTCTCGAAGTGGCTGACGGAGACCATCAAGACCTGTTACCTCCTAGCAAAGAGGCCGCTGCCAGGACCTGTTCGCGGACACTCCACCAGAGCAATGGCGACATCGGTGGCGTTCCTGAAAGGCGTCTCCTTGGCGGACGTCTGCAAAGCTGCCACCTGGTCCTCCCCGCATGCCTTCATGAAGCACTACGCGCTGGACGTGCATGCTCAGCAGAGGACTCGGTTGGGGACTGCGGTGCTGCAATCTGTCGTCTCCGGTTGACCGTCTTCCCACCTCCAGGTATGCCTTGCTTGCTAATCTCCCACAAGTGTGATGCACAGAGACCACGAAGAAGATAGACAGGTTGCTTACCTGTAACTGTAGATCTTCGAGTGGTCATCTGTGCAGTCACACTACCCGCCCTCCTTCCCCACTGCTGACGGTCTCCCTCTTATGGGGGGCTTTTTTCAGCGGTCATGAAGGAACTGGCGGGATTACCGCGGTGGCGCCGTTGGGCGTGCGCAATGGGACGCCTGCGCATGCCCAGTGGCGCCGACCGCGGAAAATTCCCGGGCTTCTTACAGATACCGATCGGGGACCCGCGCAGGCGCAGTATCCCACAAGTGTGACTGCACAGATGACCACTCGAAGATCTACAGTTACAGGTAAGCAACCTGTCTTTTTCTAACTATCATAACCTAAGTATCACTATACAGAAACGGGCTACTTGGTAGTGCTGCAGAACATTATACATATCCCCTATCAATCCTTTATCCCCTCTATTGGTCTCAACAAGAGTCAAGTTTAAATGTATTAGAACTCCTGTCTACCAAACTGTACAAGTTTTTCATACTGTCCTGAGAAATGAAGTAGTCTAGATCAGTGATCCCCAACCTTTTTGACACCAGGGACCGGTTTTGTGGAAGGCATTTTTTCCACGGACCAAGGGGAGGGGAATGGTTTTGGGATGATACAATTGTGCACTTTATTTTAGTGTGGTGGTTAAGTGCGCAAACTCTGATGTGGGAGAACTGGGTTTGATTCCTCACTCCTTCACTTGCAACTGCTGGAATGGCCTTGGGTCAGCTGTAGCTCTCACAGAGTTGTCCTTGAAAAGGCAGCTTCTGGGAGAGCTCTCTCAGCCCCACCTAACTCACGGTGTCTGTTGTGGAGGAAGAAGATAAAGGGCAGTGTGAGCTGCTCTGAGATTCAGAGTGGAGGGCAGGGTATAAATCCAGTGTCGTATTATTATTATTATTCTTACTACTACATTGTAATATATAATGAAATATTTATACAACTCACTGTCCGGTTGCTAACAGGCCACAGACCAGTACCGGTCCACAGTCCGGGGGTTGGGGACCCCTGGTGTAGATAACTGCAGGCAACATGGTTTTGAAATGTAGTACAAATAAACAAAGAGGAACCAGTTTTCTCTACAACAAAATTAAGCTTGATTACAAAGTTTTACCTTGCTGTATATGAAGAAGAAAGAAGAAAGAACTTTTTCTGTATCCTAATATCTTAATCATCAAAACCACAGATCTTCAAATAATCATTATCTTTTTTCCTGCAAAAGTCTATAAGACTGAATTATACTGTGGAAAAGATGTCAATAAATCTTGAAGATAAAAAAGATGTTATGGTCCTCCTTAAAGCAGGAAATTTGTCTGCTGACTAGTTGATACAAGACAGGGTGACAACTTTTATTTTGAAATACAGCAAAACTGAAAATTTACATGAGCGGAGTGGTGAAGAGATCCCAATGATGTCTACAGAGTCTAGAGAAGTGGATAAAGATCCGTTGGGAAAGGAATCAAAATAAATCAAAATGGAGGCATTGTATGCAGTTACAAAATGGAGGTAGAAATCAAGCCTGATTAAAGTTTTTATAGGAGGAAGTGACGGTGTGGAGACCTCATCACTTTTAGTAAAATGGATCTATGTGCTAAAGGGAGAAAAGGCGGACTGCATCAAGAAGAGCAAGACTTGAAAAGCTTTCAAAAAGAAGGGATTATAAACTGTTGCTCTTTTACGTTATTGGTCAACATGGAATTAATAAAAGGAAACTGGCATGCAGCTTTGAAATGGCAAGCGAGACTTTTAGAGTCTGGATGTTTCTCTTCTGTTTGTTATTTTTATCTATGGATTGTACATTTTTAAAGCTAAATAGAGCAATTTAACAGAGAGTGGGTTATAGAGGTTGTATGATTTTTTCCATAGGCAAAAATAAATAAGTGGGAGAGAGGGGGTCTTTTTCATTTAGGGATCCTACTTTTTTTTATAAAGTTAAATAAAGCAGTTTAATAGAGAGTGGCTCATAGATATTGTATGGTTTCTTCCCTAGGTAAAAATAAATAAGTATGAGAAATGAGGCTGTCATTGTTTTTTAAACTTGTGCTTCTTAGAGTAATATGAAAGTAGGAGATGTAGTCTCCATAAAATTTAATGAATCTTAAACATTTAATCTGGACAATTAATTTTGTGTCAATTTATAACAAGGTAGACAACACAGGTATTAGAAAATCTTAAAGATCTGTTTTTTTCTAGGTTTAGAATCTGTTTATATTGAAATAGATAAAGCATTGCCTACTAGGTTTTGTTTTTGTTTTCCTTTTTTCCCTGCTGGAAGCAATTAAGGTAGCATTAAGGATAAAGAAATTATATTCATCTTCTCTGCTTATGCTTATTGTCAATATTGTCAAAGTAATTAGTTACCATGTGACTGTTAGCTTCTAACATGGAAGACAGCCTTCCTGGTCGCTATCATGTTGACCAGACATGTGGGTAAACTCTTACTACTCAGACATGAACCTCCCCCTCCCAATACTACACTGCCACAAGGAAGGGGTGTTGTTTGCACTAGATGTCAATTTCTTACTTAACGTGGTATCAGAATTCCATCTCCACACTGACATCACACTCCCAGACTTTCTTCAGCTGGCAGCCCATTCCATAGGAACAGGGCAACCACAGAAAACATTCTTGTCCTGGCAATCACAGATAAGAATGAAAAGGCCAATGCTGACCTAACTCCCTTTCACTTGCTGAGAACATTCCCAGCAGACCTCTGTCCTGGATGGCCAGGAGTAAGAATTTGTTTGTTTAGTAGGCTTATATTCCGCCCTTTCCCATAATGGACTCAGGGTAGATTACGACATAAATAGAATGACCATTGGTACTTACCGTGGTGGGTCATTCTCCTCTGAGTACAGGAGGACTTCTTGGATGCTTTCCACCATCTTGTCAGGGAGGCAGGAAATAGAAATAGAATAATTCCATGACCCTGGAGCACCCAGATCTCCTAAGTTGGAATACTCCAAGAAGCAGTTTCTAGACTATCAACCTTACTCAGAAGAATTAAACAGTAATAACAACAAGTTAAGATGCAACAAGCATGACAGACAGAACTGTAAAGCAGCAAGAAAAAATGAAATAGATATAGATATGGCAGTACAGACCCTAGTATGAGCGATGCAATGTGGTGGGCAAGATGTCCTCCTGTACTCAGAGGAGAATGACCCCTCACAGTAAGTACCTATGGTCGTTCTCCCTCTGAGTCGGAGGCCATCTTGGGTTCTCCTATAGCAGTGGATTAATGACTGGGTGGGGCATCGCTCTCTTCTAGAAACACATGTTGTAACACTTTTCTGCCAAATGCTGCTTCTGTTGAACTGTAAGTGTTTAATTTGTAGTGTCAAACAAATGTTGAAATAGAAGACCATGTTGCAGCTCTGCACACTTCGTCCACTGAAGCATATTGGTTAAAGGCTGCATTGGTTGCCGCACTTCTGGCTGAATGTGCTGTAATCCCTCTGGGTACTTCTAATTTCATTGCTCTATATGCTTCCATGATGCATTGCTTAATAGCATAGCTGAGGTTGACATCTTCTGGCCCAATCTTGGTTGTGTAACATTGATAAACATGGCATCCGTCTTCCAAATTGGTTCTGTCCTGATTAAATATGTCTTCAGACAACGTCTAACGTCTAAGTTGTGCCACATTCGCTCCCTGGGATATTTAGGATCTGGACAAAATGATGGCAAATGCAGTTCCTGGGATTTATGAAACTTAGATACAACCTTGGGTTGAAAGGTAGGAGCTGTACAAAGGACCACTTTTCTTTGTGAAAAATACAGAGTTCTCTCTTTACAGACAATGCAATAATCTTCGAAACCCTTCTCGCTGATGTGATCGCTATCAGGAAAATGGTCTTCAAACGTAGCCATCTTAGAGAAATGTCCTGTATATGCTCAAAGAGTGATTTTGTGAGTGAGGACAAAACAGTATGTAAGTGCCACGTTGGAAATCTGTGAGTCTGTGGAGGGCACTTGAGTGTGGCCCCCCTTAAGAATCTCTGTACGTGTGTGTGCCTGAAGATATCTTTTCCCTGTATCCGCCCCAATACGGAAGATAATGCTGCTACTTGTCTACGTAAAGTGGCTGGTTTCAGACCAGATTGTAGTCCATCTTGTAAGAATTCCAAGATGTATTGAATTGATGGGTTTAATGGATCCCTTGCTTTTCTGTGGCACCACCTATGAAAAGCCTTCCACATAGTATTGTAAATTCTGTTAGTGGACTCTTTTCTGGAGGCCAATAATGTGTTAGTAATCTCTGAAGAGTAACCTAGCTTCAGGAATGTAGACTGTTCAATTTCCACACAGTCAATTGAAGCCATTCTGGATGTGGATGCCAAATTAGACCCTGTGTCAACATGTCTGGAGAGGTCTGCAATCAAAGAGGTTGAGTGGACGATAGTTTTTGGATAGAAGAGAACCATGGGCATCGTGGCCACCACTGAGCTACTAGGATAACCCTGCACCTGACGAAGAAATCTTGATAACACCGGAATCGGAGGGAAGGCGTACAGTAATCCCTGAGGCCAAGTCACTGTCAGAGCATCCACTGCTGCTGCAGCCAGGTGAAAGAACCTGGTATAAAATCTTGGTACTTGAAAATTGTTGTGAGAAGCAAACAGGTCCATGATTGGTTGGCCAAACTGTTCGACTGTCTGTTGAAACACCGACATCTTCAATCTCCATTCTCCTGGTTGTATGGTCGTTTGGCTGAGCCAATCTGCTTGGATGTTGGTAATGCCCTTGATGTGTTCTACCCTGACAGACAGAAGGTGGTGTTCTGCCCAGCTAAATAATGTCTTTGCTTCTCTGTTCAGAGCTGAAGATCTCGAGCCCTACTGATGGTTCACTTTGCAGTCACATTGTCTGTTCGTACTAGAACATGTTGTTTCTGTACTAGATCGCTGAAGAATAATAGGGCTAGACGGATTGCTCGTAACTCTAATACATTGATCGGGAGTTGAGTCTCTGACGGTGACCGTCGACCCTGTGTTGGAATGTTGTCGAGTGTTGCTCCCCATCCTGACAGACTGGCATCTGTGAACAGTTGTACCTCTCTGGTAAGGCAGTAAACTCTCCCTTGTCGAAGATTGGACTCCTTGGACCACCACATCAGACATTTCTTGACCTCCAATGTGACCTTGATCTGTGGATTCTGTTTTTCCATGATCTGGTACTGATGGGGCCGGAGTACGTTTTGTAAAAGTCTCGTATGTAGTCTGCCCCATTGAACTGCATCCATGTTTGAAATAAGTAGACCTATCAACTTGGCTAAGGTCAATAATGGAGTGTGGGTATTCCGAATGACCAGATTGACGAGCTATTTGGTTCTCTGGATCTTGTCGTTCGGAAGAAAGAGTGAATTCTTTCGCGTGTCTATGATCATCCCCAGGTGCTCCAACCGTTGTGTTGGTTCCTGTAGATACCGGATAGTCATTTGGACATCTGACAGAGCTTTCCGATTAGACACCGACCTGATCAACAGGTCGTCTAGGTATGGGTGAACATGAGTCCCCTGTTGCCTGAGATGTGCCACCACGTTCACCATCACTTTTGTGAAGACACTGGGGACTGTGGCTAGGCTGAAGGGAAGTGCTCTGAATTGGAAATGTCTGTGCCCCACACAGAATCGAAGGAACCATCAATGTGATAACAGAATCGGGATGTGAAGGTAAGCTTCTGTGAAGTCCAGTGATGTGAGGAACTCTCCTGGTTGTAGAGCCTCTGTAATTGACTTCAGAGTCTCCATACGAAAGTGCCATAGATGAATGAATCTGTTGAGAAACTTTAGGTCGAGTATTGCTCTCCAATCCCCATTCTTCTTGGGGACAGTGAAGAATATTGAGTACACACCTTGACCCACCTGATCTGCTGGAACATATTCTATGGCATTGATTTCTAGGAGATTTGTAATGGCCTTGTTCATTATTGATCTTTTTGCCAAATTCTTTTGGATCGGGGATACCAGGAAACATTCCAGTGGGGTGTTTTTGAATTCTATTGCTTAACCGCAAGACACAATCTCTAATGTCCAGCAGTCTGTCTGGGAAGCCTCCCAGGCATCTTGAAAATACTGTAGTCTTCCCCCTACTGGAATTGAAGTCCAGTCACGCCTTGTTAAACTTTGATTCCCGGTCCTGTTTGTCCCTACGTTCTGAGTTCTGTTTGGCAAATCTAGGATTGTTGAATCCTTTTCTGAAGGGTGGTCTTGGTTGATTCCAAGATGATCTTTTGTTATCTGAATATGGTCTTGGTCTGGCCAAGGTGTGTGAGGAATGAAAGGGCTGAGAATAAAAACCTCTTCTATCTGGTCTCCAAATGTTCTTTGGCAGGGCCTTCTTTTTGTCTTTAGTTTCCACTAAAATCTTGTCTAAGGCACTACCAAAAAGCTTTTCTCCTTGAAGGATAAGATATCACGATTTGTTTGGAATGGTTGTCTGCAGGCCATGCTCTCAGCCAGATGCCTCTTCTGGCTACTGCCCCTGCACCTCTGGAACAAAAGGTGAGTGCGTCTAAGGAAGCGTCGGCCGTGAATTCTGCTGCTTTAAGCAGCCTAGTGGTTCCCTCCATTAACTTCTTATTGTTTTCTGGTAACAGTTGAGTGAGCCTCCTAGCCCAGACTATAGCTGCTCTGGATACAATAGAGGATGCTGTACGTGCCTTTATAGCCATGGTTACCACCTCATGAGATCTTTTTAGAGCCAAATCGATTTTCTTGTCCCAATTGTCTCTGCTGGAACCATGACCGTCTTCTGACACCAAGCCTGGGTTCTGAAGTGCCGTCACTGGCGCATCCACTACTGGAACCTGTAACATCTCATTTGAAAAACCGGCAGATCATATAACTTTTTACAAAACCAGGAAACTGACGATTAGAATTAGGTTTTCCCCATTCAGCTTTGAGTTGTCTCTCAAAGAATTGCGGAAATGGAAAAAACCTTAGTAGTTGTGTGTAACCCTGGAAAAAACTCCCTATCCCCAGTAGTTTTGTTCCTGGGATTGGTATCGGTACTGGTATTCCCCTTCTCAGGGGAAGGATCCTGCAGCGCTAGTGCTGCCATAACCCTGGTTAATAAATATTGAAAATCATCAGATTTAAAGCAACGAACTGACTGTGCCGGGACACACACATCCTCCACCTCCTCATCTGAAATAAAACTCTCTTGATCTTTGGATTGTGACTCCACATCTGAATGATTCTCCTCTGAATCTTCCTCTACTAATCTAGAGTTAGTAATCTCTTTTCTGGCTGCCTTAGTTGGCCAAGTGCGCTCTCTGGGCATATTTTGCTCTGGGCAATATGAGGAGGAGGGAGGGGGGGGAGGAGATCTGGATCCCACTGACCCCATGCCCATAGCCTCTGATTGACAAGCATTAAACAACTCAGCCCTAATCATTTGCTGGAGCATAGACATAAATTCTTGGGAGAAGGACCCCTTGGGGTGAAGTACGTTACCACACTTCTGCATCAGGGCTGGGTCGACTGTGGAGGCTTGATCCGACAGGGGCTGGCCTCCTATGGTGGCTCCCGGCTAGAGATTGGCAACCATCCCATGGGGCAAAGCATAAGGCTCATGGTGCCTATCGGGTGAAAACCGCATAAAAAAATCCTTCTTCAAAATGGCTGCCACCAACAGCAAGCCTCTGCTGGGGAGGGACTTCAAGGCCATCCGCTGTTGCCCCTGGATGTTTCAGTCCGCAGTGACTAGAGTCACTAAAGTGGGAAACATTGCTAGGAACCACAGCAAGCTGGGAAGTCATGCCAGTCCCGGAATCCACTCCCAAGGGAAGCCGCGCTGTCCAAAAACTCATCTCTGAAACCTTCCATCTGCCGCCCCTTGCGGCGCTCCGCAGAGAGAAGAAAAAAAAATCAGCCGCTTTAAAGCGGTCACGGTAACATCACTCCCTCGCTGTTGTGAAGGTATGAAGTAAGATGGGAGATAAAGAAGAGAAGAGTATAGATTTTAAAGGAAAGTAAGGTTGAAAGGTGAAGAATTAGGCAAGAAAATAGAGAAGAAAGACTAAGCTGCTTCCTATTTGTTAAGAGCTCAGCTAACTAGTTGCTCTCCCTTCAGAGGCAGGAAAGAAACTGAGATCTGGGTGCTCCAGGGTCATGGAAGAGGAAGAAGAATTATTCTATTTCCTGCCTCCCTGACAAGATGGTGGAAAGCACCCAAAATGGCCTCCAATTCAGAGGGAAGACAATAAAAACCTACAATTTAAATTTAAAACAATACAATAAAAACCAAGACAATAAACAATAGTAATAATAATATATTTTATTTATATCCTGCCCTCCCCACCGAAGCAGGCTCAGGGCGGCTCACAACATATAAGAATTACAATATAAAAACATTATCTCAGTACAATATATATAATTTACTAATTAAAAATCATTATAATTAAAACCATCAAAATTACAATTAAAACTAACATTTACAGTGCTATATTGTAGATGTTCTCCTCAGTAGTTTATGATGGCCGGATATAGTAGGCTAAATCCACATTAAGCGAAGGCCATTTGGAAAAGGGTAGTCTTGCAGGCCCTACGGAATTGATCAAGACTCCACAGGGCCCGCACTTCATCCGGTAGTTGGTTCCACCAGTGTGGAGCTGCAATCAAAAAGGCCCTTTCTTGCGTACTCTTCAGTTTGGCCTCCTTCAGCTCAGGGATTATCAACCAATTTTGTGTACCTGATCTCAGTACTCTCTGGGGCACATACGGGGAGAGACGGTCCCTAAGGTAGGCAGGTCCTTGGCCATATAGGGCTTTAAAGGTAATGACCAGCACTTTGTAATGAATCTAGTATACAACTGGCAGCCTGTGCAGCTCGCACAGCCCCGGCTATATGTGCTCCCACTTCGGGAGCCCTAGTAACAGCCTGGCCGCCGCATTCTGCACCAGCTGCAGCTTCCGGGTTCAGCACAAGGGAAGCCCCATGTAGAGGGCATTACAGTAATCCAATCTCGAGGTGACCGTTGCATGTATCACTGTTGCCAAGTTGTGACGCTCTAGGAAGGGGGCCAACTGCCTCGCCCACCTAAGATGGAAAAAAGCAGATTTGGCAGCACCTGCTATCTGGGCCTCCATTGACAAGGAAGGCTCCAGTAGAACCCCCGAGCTCTTGACCTTGTGCGCCGGTTTCAATGGCACACTGTCAAAAACTGGAAGGGGGATTTTCCTTCCCAGACTGCCATGACCCAGGCAAAGGACCTCTGTCTTCATTGGATTCAGCTTCAACCTACTCAGCCTGAGCCAACCTGCCATGGCTTGCAATACTAGGTCCAGATTTTTTGGGACGCAGCCAGGCCGATTGTCCATTAGTAGAGAGAGTTGGGTGTCATCCACATATTGATGACACCCAAGCCCATATCTTTGGACAATCTGGGCAATGGGGTGCATGTAGATGTTAAATAACATCGGAGAGAGCACTGCCCCTTGTGGCACCCCACAATCTAGTGCATGCCTCTGGGACAACTCTCCCCCAATTGCCACCCTTTGTCCCCATCTATCAAGGAAGGAGGAAAGCCATTGTAAGACCAGCCCCCGAATCCCTGCGTTGGCGAGGCGGCGGGTCAGTAACCGATGGTTGACCGTATCGAACGCAGCCGATAGATCCAACATCAGTACTGCCACGCAACCTTGATCCAGATGCCTCTGGAGATCATCCACCAAGGCAACCAGCACCGTCTCTGTCCCATGACCCGGGCGGAAGCCGGACTGGTGAGGATCTAAGATGGAAGCATCATCCAGAAAACTCCGCAACTGTAACGCTACTGCCCTCGCAATGATTTTACCCACAAATGGTAAATTTGAGACCGGCCGATAATGTGCCAATTCGGCCAGATCTGATGCAATCTTTTTCAAGAGAGGGTGGACCACACCCTCTTTAAGAGGTGTTGGAAAATGCCCCTCTGAGAGGGATCTATTTACAATGTCCCGTATAGTATATCTAAGTTCCCTCTGGCAAGATTTAATTAGCCAAGAGGGACATGGGTCCAAGTCGCAAGTTGTTGGGCGTATAGTAGAGAGGATTCCATCAACTTCCCCCAAGCTGTGTGTGTCGAAGTGATCCAGAACTGCACCAGAAGACAGGCACGGAGCCTCAAGCTCTTGTACTATATCCAATGTGGCGGGGAGGTCGTGGCAGAGCGACGTGATTTTATCTGCAAAAAAATTCGCAAAAGCCTCGCAGCCAATCTCTAATTCCTTAGCATTTGGTCTGCCTTGAGGCAGTGTTGTAAGGTTCCCAATTATCCTAAACAATTGTGCCGGGCATGAATTTGCAGACGCAATCTTAGCCACAAAGTAATCCTTCTTAGTGGCTTTGATTGCCCTCTCATAGGACCTCATAAACTCTCTATAAGATGTTCTCGTCGCTTCGTCTCGAGTACGCCACTATTGCCTCTTTACTCATCTGAGCCCTTGTTTCAGCTGTCGCAGCTCCGGGGTATACCACGGAGCCAGCTTAACATGAAGGCATAGAGGGCATCGAGGTGCGATCTCGTTGATGGCCCTGGATAGTCAGCCATGCCAAGACTCAACCAGGTCAAGGGAATTGCCAGGGATCCCGCAGAGCCATTTGGAACCGCTCAGGGTCCATCAGATTCCATGGGCGAGCCAAAATAGGCTCTCTGCCCATACAGGGTTGGGATGGAGCATCGACACGAGCCTTGAGGGCAAAGTGGTCCGACCATGGCACCGCCTCAGCAGTAATACCGTCCACCAGAACCCCGGCTGCAAAGACCAAATCTAGCATGTGCCCCGCCTGGTGAGTGGCTGTTGTAACAAATTGGGAGAGTCCCAGTGTTGCCATGGAGGACACTAGGTCCATCGCCTGACTGGAGGTCGTGTCATCGGCATGGACATTGAAATCACCCAGGATCACAAGCCTTGTGTATTCCAGTGCCCAGTCTGTTACGGCCTCCATCAGGGATAGTAAGGTGCTGGCCAGTGCGTTAGCCAGACGGTACACCAGCCAGATCGCCAACCCCTCCCCCACATCCCACGCCAGACTGGCACATTCTATATGTCAAGTCTGATGTTTCAATAACGAGACCTTCTTGATAAAAAGTTTCTAGTTTATTGTAACATGTTGCAAGACTGTAGAATCAGATTGAGAGACTGGCGAGCATGCACAAAGAGCAAACATTTAAGGTATACATCAAAGGAATTCCTGAGGGTGGGGATACTCTATGCAGGGCACATTCACACATTGTTATTATTTTATCGTTCTCAAGCACCGGCTGGCCTTGAGGCGCTCTCTAGCACTGGCTATCTCTGAGAAGGCACCACAATCTTGTTCCCATATTCTCGTTTCCAAGCATTGCTACATAACAAAGGATGGAGGGGGGGAAGGAGAGTCTTAGCTAGCAGCATCTGAATACAGAATGGTTTTATTTTATTTATTTATTTATATTGGGATTTATACCCCGCCCTTCGCACCGAAGTGTCTCAGGGCGGCTTACAACATGATCCTTTTCCTGAACCAAAGTTACAGTTGAATTGCTTAGACATTATAGCAGACTTGACACTATACCATTGATTGTTGAGGCTGGGAGAGACCAGAAGGAGTAATCCTCTCATATGAATAGCGCCACCCCTCTCCCCCGCCCACTAATCCATGATTGGTGAAAGACCGAGTATCCTGGGAGGGGTCATCTGGGAGAGAGCTATAGTCTCCCCATCTCGCACCCAGGTCTCGGTCACTCAAGCCAGGTCCACATCCTACTTAAGCAGGAAATCCCTAAGGGTCGAGGTCTTGTTATTTATGAACCTGGCATTACACAACATCAATGACGGAGTCGGGCCATTCCACTTGACCCCACTACCTGTCACCGTCGGGATGGGACGCAGACTGGAAGGGGGCCGGGCACTATTTTGTCTCGGCCTCCTTCCCTTATAATTCTGTCTGCTCCCACCATCATACCTTCCCCTCCCCAGGAGTACTGGAATCCCCAGGTCAGGCATCGTCTTCGCCAACGTGGATATAACCTCCCTCACCACCCTATATTAGATGTTAAACTTCCAACCCTGCCCTTCGCTCACCAATCAAATTTGGCTAGCTCACTAATAATTTAATCTAATAGTTAATTAATTTAAAAATCCCAACCCTGTAATCTTCCCTCTAATTGATTAGCTAAAAATTCTTAATTTAATCAGTAGCTCCTTAATAGATAAAACCCTCCCAGTTAATATCCTCCATCAATTAATTTATTGAGCTAAGGGTTTTTCTGTGGTGCTGGCTTCATGGCAGAGATTGCTCCACTTGGGCCCTGAGCAGGATGAAGATGACTCAGCTGGTTCCTACAGCCTGTATCTGAGCCAAGTGGAGTCTACTATGCCACCAATACTGTAGGAGCCACTTGGTCCAACCTGCTCCAGAACTTTTTAAAAACAGCTAATATTTTAAGGTGATTGTCATACATTAAGGTTGTCTCCCTTTTCAAGAAAATGATATAGATTGGTGACCTTAATATTATATATTCTAATAGAGAAGAGTGGCCCTCTGTTGATATCTAAATCCATGGATTGGGATCACAGAGAAAGAAAACAGATAGTTCTACAAACTTGGGTGACCCCGCCCCCTTCCCCATTTGCAGAATGGTTTATTATTATTGGGGATTTAAATCCTTGCAAAAAAATCAACACCACAAGTACAGTCAATGTAGCTACAATGATTTGGGCTCGAGAGCTGGCAGAGATGTAGTGGGAAGGAAGAACTGCTGCCAGAAGAGCAGCCGGCCCCACCATGGGAATTATCCTCAGCTTGGCCTGCTGTACCTGTGAGGTACCATGCTGCTGATGGGAGGGAGGCTAGTGAGCACTCAAAGACAAGGAGAAAACCAGAGACATAGTGATTGGTTGGGAGACAGAGAGAGAGAAAGTAACAGAGACTGAGAGAGAGAAGTGAGAGGAGCAGGAGAGGAAGCAATATTTCTTGTGGATTACCTCTTGTATATTGTGAATCTCAGATCTCAGGGTACTTAAATCCAGATACTGGACTCGTGAAGAGCCAAGACAGATCTTAAACAAACCTGAAAAGTAGAAAAATCTGAAATCTAAAAACAAAAATTACAATGGGGGGGGGAACCCCAAAATGATAAAAGAAGCACCCATAGCTTTAAGGAAATTGAAGCCCTTAGTGGCCATTAATAGGCAACCACAGCATTCTAGCTGAGTTCTTGTCAGTTAAAGGCAGGAAAGGAGATAGGGTGCCTTGAAGAAGGATGCATTTGGCCAGGCCTGGCAGCAGCCACCAGACTACCTGCTACTACCTGACTTGCATGACTCACCTAGGCCTGGCAGCTTGAAACTGTTCAACAGTAGCCACTATATGAAAGTCAGTATGGTGTAGCAATTAGAGTTTCACACTAGGGTTCAAATCAGAGATGCATACTTTTAGCCTAACCTATCTCATTAGAGTTCTTGTGAAGGTTAAAAGAAAAAGAGAATGATGCAAGGAGCTTTGGTCCCCATTGTTGAGAAAGGTGATGTGTATAAATCAAGTAAATAAATAATTATCTGGATCAGGGCTAAATAAATAGTAGGTGGGCGAGTGGCTTAAAAGCAGAAAATGCGGCAGGGAAAGGGGAGAGGATATAGGGTTTGCAAGGATGAAAGGAAAAGGAAAAAATATGGGAAAGGGGATACAGTGGAAAGTGATGTGTCCCCCCAAAAATCCCTGAGGGTTCCCTTCCATGCAAGTGGGCCTTGCCCAGCACCACACAACTGGGGGAAGGGCATAATTTTCCTAGATAGAGACAGTGGGGATGAGGACAAGGGGAATATAAACAGAGGTGGCTATGGGGTGGAAAGGAGAGAAGGAAGCAGGAAAATGGGCTGAGGGGCTGATAGGGAAGGGGGAAAGGAAATAGTAGGTGAAGACCATCCACAAGTTCTTGTAGTTTCTCACATGTAATATAAAGTGGTGCCTCATGGCCTTAACTATCACCAAGAGAAGGGCCTTCTCAGTTGTGGCCCCAACCCTGTGGAATGCACTCCCAGTTGACACCTGTGCCCTTTTGGACCCGTTTAGTTTCCACAGGGTATTCAAAGCTGAATTGTTGGTTGGCCTTTGGAGGGCAACCACACGTTTGGGCTGTTTTAATAGTGGTATGATGATAGCAACATATTTTAATATTTTAATGTTAATGTTATATATTTCTTATTTGTTTTTACCTTATTGGTTTTAATGTTGTAAGTTGCTGTAAGTCTCTTTGGTGTATGGTGACTAAAAAGTCAAATAAACAGCCTCTGTAATTAGTGCAGCTTTAACATGGGAAATTTGTGTTGTGCCATCTGCTGGGCCAGGCCCACTTGCACGGTAGGAATTCTCAAGAATGGGGGGATACTTCTCTTTCTCCTGTACTTCTCTTTTTCCCTGCACTATTTCCTCTTTTCCCTCCTCTTGGAACCCCGATATCCTCTCCTCTTTCTCCACTTCATGACTTCTCTGGAGTGTGGACTCTATGGCATAATATCCAGATGAGGCCTCTTCTCTCCTCTTAAACCCTGCTCTCCTCAGACTACATCACAAAATCTCTAGGAATTTCCCAACCTGCTGCTGGTAACTGTAGCCAGGACTGGCCCCATTGAGTCCTCCCTCAAAGGCTAAAATAAGTCTAGAAAGGGCCCTGCCCCCTTCCCCTGCCTTTTATTGACAGAACCAACCCTGCAATCTGTAGTCGCCTAGCAATAGCTACTGAGGGAATCCATTGCTTAAAGCTACAGGTGCTCCATTTATCATTTGGGTTGGTGTTTTTAGATTTCACATTTTTTCTGCAAATGTGAGGTGTTTGTCAGGTTTGTAAAAAGATCTTTCTTGCCCATTCATAGCTCCACTTGCTGAATTTTAGCCAAATTCAGTATTAGAATATAAAATTGGAGCAGCTGTGATCTCTGGCTTTTTCACCTTTGTTTTTCTATGTTGGGACTGTAGGCTTTTCTCATGGGGATGTCCCCACTGTCACTGTGGTCTAACAATATTCATTTTGGCTCTGTCTACCTCACAGAGATTTTATCAGAGTATTTGAATTAATATATTTTATCAGAATGTGGCTTCTGTGAGACAGTACTGCTCTTGCAGTCTTGACTGGTAATAGTGATATATTTCAGACACTTCTTGAACAGAAATTGGTTTTGCCATTATATCTTTCACCTAGCTGTTAGATGTTGTCTTTATGTCCTTAATTTCCTAATTAATTATTCCATCACACTCTGTCCCATAATTTGTTATGACTTTTGGCTTGGCACCTCTGTGTTGTTGTGAAACTTGTTTGCTGTAAGCTTTGGTTGTATTGTTCATTTGTGCTTATCTTTTTTCCATGTTATTTTTAGGTAAGCAGATGCAATTATGTAAATATTTCTTCACCTATAAAAAAAAACTTAGAAGCTATGTAGGAAACTAGTGGCAAGTTCCTGGTTTTATGAATAATATCTTTTAGAGTATTCATATATTGCTGTCCAATCTCTGCAGGTGCTGAAGAGAAAATTTTGGAAGAGTTTAAAGAAACACACAATCCTGACTCTCCAGATTTTCAGCTCCAGGCAATGATCCAGGCTGCTGGCAAGCTAGTGCTGATTGACAAGTTGCTGCCAAAACTGAAGGCTGGTGGCCACAGGGTGCTTATCTTTTCCCAGATGGTGCGCTGCTTGGACATACTGGAAGACTATCTAATTCAAAGACGGTGAGAACAACAATCTAATCCGGTTCTAGGAAATAACATTTATTTAATATGCTATCCAGTATTTAACCTGTATTGCAAATGAAACAAAGGCAGTAAATGTTACGAACTGGGGAAAATGGCAATTGTATAAGTATAGCAATAATTATGCCATTAGTTGTGTCTAACCTTTAGGTCATAGCCATACTAAACTACATCTTCATTTATGGCTAGATTTGTTTTAACAGCTAATACAAATTATGAAAAGAACTAAAATTTACTTTCAATTTGTGTGAAGTTCTGTATGATGTAAGTTTTCACAAATATACAAAGCTGTTTAAAGATCATTTTCTGCCTTTATTATTCTGTTGATCTTGTAACAGTGCTTCACTATCAAATACTGAATGAAATACTACAGGAAAGCTAAGTGGTGTAATGCTGCTTATAGCCAGTTCAGTACATTTGGTGTATGGGCAGCCCAATCCAGACATAAGTGGCGGCCGGCTGTGGCATGGCTGCCGCTCCACTAGTAGACTTCCTGAGGACTTCGACATGCTGGAGCGTGGGGAGGGGAGAGGCATAGCTTGCCATGCCATGAGGGAGACGGTTGCCATGGCAACACCGCTGGCATAGGCACGCAAGGGAGGCAGAGGCAGCCGGAGGGGAGGGCCAGCCCACACACCCCCATTGGCCAGTCCTGGCACATGCACCGCAGCTCATGACAGTCAGGGATGGGGAGAGGTGGCCCCAGAAAGGCTGATAGCCATCCCCAACCTGCTATTTTTGCCAGCGTAAAGTTGCACATCTCAGGGGGGCGGCGTGTTGTGGGCCAAACTGCTCAGGAAGTTGCCTAAGCCTGGCCGCGCCCCCAACTCCACCCCCTCCTCCACCTGAGCGCCATGCTCCGCCTCACTTCCACCCACGCTCGGGCGCAACCCTCAGGCGCTGCTGCCCTTGGGCGGAGTGGCGCTCGGGCACCCCCCCCGCCCACGTAACTCCCCTCCCCTGTGGCGGCGCATGCCCTTCCTGTGCTCACATAGCGGCTCGTCTGCTTCCAAAAGTCTTTCTGCCCCCCCCCCTCTGGATTGTGCTGTTAGGATCTAAAATATGATTTACAACTCAGAATCCTAAGGAGTTCCACTGCGATTTTTAGAGAAGCCAGTTTCTTTCCTCTGTGAATGTGAAGTAAATTTTGAAAATGTAAAAAGTGGAACTGTCAGAAGGTCTGTAGAACTCTCTGCCCCCTCTATTTCCATTTGTCTCAATTTACCATCTCCCACTTACACCCCGATTGCAAGTTTCCAAAGCTAATCAGAAAAGGGCCAAAAAGTTAATCAGAAGGGGGGGGGGGATGTAGCAATTTGCATAATTCATTCTAAATCAGAATACCAGTTTCTCTTTGACATTTTCGGCATAGATGGTACCGTTTTCCTTAGGCTCTGCTGATAACATTTCTCTGATTCTCCAGGTACCCCTATGAACGTATTGATGGCAGAGTAAGAGGAAACCTTCGTCAGGCAGCTATTGATAGGTTTTCCAGACCTGATTCTGACAGATTTGTGTTCTTGCTATGTACAAGAGCAGGTGGTTTAGGAATTAATCTTACTGCTGCAGATACCTGCATCATCTTTGATTCTGATTGGAACCCTCAAAATGATCTCCAGGTAATACTGTAATAGGCAATATAAACATTTTCCTTAATGCTTCTCAAAGAGAAATTTATCTCTTGGGAAATATCCTGAATTTGAAGTGTGTGCACCTGTATTCTTCCAGATTTTTGATCTAACAATTGTTCTGAAGTTTATATGTCCTATGTCCTCCTTGTTCTCTGTTGCACAAACTGAATCCTCTTTCATAATTTCCCAGGCTCAGGCTCGATGTCACAGGATAGGACAGAGCAAGTCTGTGAAGATTTACAGGCTAATAACTAGGAATTCTTATGAAAGGGAAATGTTTGACAAAGCAAGTTTAAAACTTGGCCTTGATAAAGCTGTGCTTCAGTCCATGAGTGGAAGAGAGAATGCAACCAATGGGGTGAGATTATAGATAATATATAACTGAATGCTTTCATGGAAATTTTTATAAGTTGTTCCTCTTTTCCAGTAGAAGCAATAATATGGCTTTTAGCTTGTACTTGTTGAAGAGGTTAAAAAATTCTGTGTGTTATAAGATGACTATAATCAGTTTCTTAAAAGATCACCTCCTCACCTTTAACAGGTACAGCAGCTTTCTAAAAAAGAAATAGAAGATCTTTTGCGGAAAGGGGCTTATGGTGCTCTTATGGATGAAGAGGATGAAGGGTCTAAATTCTGTGAAGAGGATATAGATCAGATTCTTTTGAGGCGCACACACACAATCACTATTGAATCTGAGGGAAAAGGCTCTACATTTGCAAAGGTGAGCATTGAACATGTTACGTTTTCTGTAATTAGTGGAAGTATATATTAAAAAATCTTTGCTGTGGTTTCATGTGTTTAAGAAATATAAGCCTAGGTATGATTTTGGAACCTCTAGCATACTTTACTAAAACAGAATCAAGAGTATCAGACTTCCACAAGTGTAAGGCACCACAGATCTGGTGTGAAAGATAGGTGCTCCACATTAAATACTGGTAAACTCAGCAGGTCATGATTTTAGCAGACATAGGCTTGGATCTGCTGGAAACTTCTGCTGATGGACAAGATTTCTGTCAATGGAGCACAACTTTCATGCTTCGCCTCCAAACTGCAGCCCAAAACAAAGTTACGGTTTTTGGAAGGGGGGGGCAGGCAATTAGATATGCAGTGGGGGGAAGATCAGCAAAAGTTCTTCCCCACCTTCTGGCTATGGAAATCTGCTGGATCCAAGCAAAATTATCTAAATGGTATAAAAATTTTCACATGTTTAATTCATGCAAAACACTGGGAAACCCTTATTGAGACATGCAAAACACTGGGAACCATTATTGTGCATTGGACAGCAGTCAGTAGGGCTTGTTTCATTATAGCCTGAAATAAACTATACTCTGTCAATAACAGCTTAGAGATCCCTGTGAAGAAGAGATACTACAATACTGAAATCAGTCATCATTCTCTTTAGGTTCTATCCTGGCAGTTTTGTCTATGACACCAAAGAAGAGATATTTGTATTCTTAGATGGCTGATTTAGACTATTTTAGCTCTTCCTTCCTAATGACAATAAGGAACATTCAGTTTCCATCCTTGAACCTCAGCCTCCCCATCCTGAAGGTGTGCTGAACCACAGCAGCACTGCAGAGTGACCTTCGCTTTTGGTAGTGATGTAAAATTGTGGGTTTATTGATTACTGTCTTACAGTAGATTTAAAAAATGAAATGACGTTAATAAATCCAGAAACGTACGTTAATCAACATATTTATTGTGTTCTAGGCTAGTTTTGTTGCATCTGGTAACAGGACAGACATTTCTTTAGACGACCCTAACTTCTGGCAAAAGTGGGCAAAAAAAGCTGAATTGGATATTGATGCCTTAAATGGACGGGTGAGAGCTTTGAACTATCCCTTTAATTTAAACCACTAAAATTAATTTAAATGTTTGTGGGAGGAAATATCAACCCTATTCTTTTTTATTTAGAACAACCTGGTTATTGATACACCAAGAGTAAGAAAGCAAACTAGGCTATACAGTGCAGTCAAAGAAGATGAACTGATGGAATTCTCAGATCTGGAAAGTGATTCAGAAGAAAAGCCTAGTATAAAACCTCGAAGACCACAGGACAAATCTCAAGGTTATGCAAGGAGTGAATGTTTTAGGGTAGAAAAGAATCTATTGGTTTATGGGTAAGTAAAAAAATATTACTGCTGCTCAAGATTTGTGAATCAGTGAGCTTCTAAGGGTATGAAAAAGAAAGGAATGGGAATATAAAAGCAAGAGACCCACAAGGACTTAACAGAGCACTTTCTCTGTCTCACTGTTTCTTCATTTCTTTCCCTCCTAGATGCTTCCATTTTCCTGCTTCCTTTTCTCCTTCATTCATATCCCACCTTTGTAGCTTATGTCATTGTTCTCTCCACCATTTTATCATTGTAATAACCCTGCGAGGTAGGTTAGGGAGAGAGTATGGGACTGGCCCAAGGTCATCTAGTGAGCTTCCATGGCACACTGGTATTTTGAACCTGGGTCTCCCAGATCCTAGTCTGAAACTCTGACCAATGTATCGCACTGAGTTTTCTGGGGTGAGTGCTGTTGAACGGTAGCAAGCAGATGGGTGAGCCTGGTGTGGCATAGGTTCCCATTCCTGCTCACTCATCCACTTGTCTCTATGCTGCCACCTTAGCATTTGGGGCATCAGCATTAAATATCCTTTTTGTCAATGTGGTCATGATCCACCAATTTATGTATCTGCAGCTTTGGCTGTGGTATTAGATATATTCATCCCCAGGTCTTTCATCTAGAATTGGCATGATGATCCTCATAAGTTAGAAGATGCAGCTGGCCTACAAAAATTGATTTTGTATCCTAGTCACATCAGATGAGCACTCAGTTCTATTACATGGAAATCAAAATTGAGAAGGAATTGGGTTTTTTAAAAATGAATGTTTCCTGTGACATTCCCTAAGTCTAAGGTAGTATAAATAGTGATAAGTTTTGGAGAAGAATAGGAAACCATGATTTTTCTGCTTTAGGGCCATTTGTTTTGTAGCTCAACAAATTCCTGCCTGAGTGAAACTTGGGTGCTTCCACAGCTGAAGTAATGTCCCAAATGACTCACTGTCTGAATCAAGAATGTCTTACTGAGGTACAGTAAGCTTGTGTTCAAAGGGTGTTTCTGTAATGTAGTGTACAGTTTTTACAATTTGAGGATTAGAGGATCAAACTTAAGCTGATTCCAAAATTTCAAGGCTGCAGAAATTGTTATGGGATAGGATGTCCTATTCATAGCCTACCCAGGACCATTATTGTTACAAATGTGTGTTTTATTATTTCCTGTATAGTTAAATTGTATCTTTTACAAACAGTTAACTTATTGCCTGCTTAGTAAAATAAGTGTGCTTAATGTTTTGATACTAGAAGCTAGATTTCCTGACATGACCTGCAAATTCCAAATATGATAGTGTTACCACAGCAAATCCCAGTCTATCTGACATTCAGGCGATACTGTAAAAACAGGAAATCCAGTTCTGGATTTGTATGCTTTGTATTTTTCTTGTAGCTGGGGACGTTGGACTGATATTCTCTTGCATGGGCGCTACAAACGCCAGCTAACAGAACAAGACGTAGAAACCATCTGCCGGACTATCCTTGTGTATTGTCTTAATCATTACAAAGGTGATGAAAATATCAAAAGTTTCATCTGGGATCTGATCACTCCAACTGCTGATGGGCAAACACGAGCCTTGGTTAACCATTCTGGTATGTGTCTTCAAATTACTGGTTCATGTCAAACTCTGCTGTGTGAACATTGCTTTGTGATCGTGTCAGACTTGGAAGTTAAGCCCAAGAGTAGCTCAATACTTCCTGGATAACATCTTAAAATGTACTGTTGCTATTTATCTTTGATCAGCAAGTAATTCAAACTCCCTCTCAGGCACTTTGAGTAAGTATATTCATGCTTTCACACTCCGCTTTGCTGCTGAAGGTACCTTACGATTAACTTATCTTTCCCACTTCTATAAATAGTTTTATGAAAATAGAAACCATACCACTGGTATTGTTGTATCCAACTTTTAACTTTTTGCAAGTTAAAACATTACAGCATCAACAGAACTTTATATTTGCAGTTCTCTGTTGTAAATTATTTTCTACATAATAGATTTCTGGACTGCCGTTAGAATGTATAAAGAAAACAAATATCAACTATATGAAACCTGCCCCGCTTTGCACAAAATCTTCTTACTTTCTGCTTACCTAAATTCAGTCATGTAGTGCAGTAACTAATGCTCTGTTTTTATGGGGAAAAATCCATATCCTCTCTTTAACTATGAAGCTCCCAATATTACTTTGGGAGGCCACTCTCTTAAAGTAGTTTACCACTCAAGGCTGTCACAAGGCTGCAAAACTGGTAGTTCCTCCAAGGAGACTGAACAGGATGGAAATAATCCCCCCTCCCCTGTCAAAACTGAACACTTTTAAAAATCTTTGATTAAGTACATGCTTGATTGCCTCCTAGTGAAGTAAACTGTGGCTAAATTGCACCAACTACAGCTGTTTAAAAATTCATCAAAAATTGTGTTCCAAAGTAGCACAATTGCTGCTTCTAGAAATGCTGAATTCTACAACCTGTATAAATGATACAAATTAAGAAATTGGGTACAGATTATTTTATATTGTTTGTTCTTCATGTTTATTGCTATACATAGCTCTACCTCTACTTCTGTTCTTGAATAGCAGAAAGCTACACAGGCTATGGAACCATCCCCTTTGAAGATCAGATAGATTTTCCAGCAAATTGACTTAAAGTTTCTCCTGACATTCACTGTACACTTTCAAACATATTTTGTACAATTATATTTGTAAGTTTTAACTTTTAGCTTATGTTGTTATCCACCCTGAGCCGGGAAAGGGTGAAATATAATTCAACATCATCAACAGAAAATAAAGACCATAAATTTTGTTTTTTAACGAAACCTTAGATTCTTAGGAAGCCAAGCTGTGCTACCACATATTCTGTGACTGTTATGCCGCTCTGTTATGTTAGCAAGACTCAATGTTCTACCCTCAGCGGTACCATCTGGGAGGTTTGCCAACATCCCTTATCAGGATAGAGTCTGCCCATGTAATGGAAGACACCTTGAAACGGTCGCCCATGTCTTACTACATTGTGATTTTTATGGGGAAGTGTGGGACTGTATAATCAAACCTATTCTGTCTAATTTTTATGGATTACCTGAAGCAAAGTTAGTTTTTTTTCTACTATCAGACCAATGTTCCCACATCACAAGCCTAGTTGCAAAGTACCTTTTGGCTGCCATAACAATCAGGGAGCAAAAGACTAGCTCCCCTTCTTGATGTTTGACTGGTTTTTATAGCTGAAACGCCACGTAAATTTGCTATGCTGTAGTTTTATTTCTATGCCAATAAAGGTAGCTATGCTACCACATATTCTTTGACTGTTATGTACTTCTGTAATATCTGACTATATATGCAGTGCTGATTAGTCAGCATTGAAGATAATACAATAGTGGCTAAGACTGAGCTTTCAGAAGTTAGTGTTCATACAACTGCACATGGCTGGAACTTGTCAGGCATGCATGTCAATACCTGACATGGTATTGTTAAAAACTCCCTGCTGAGAAATCCTGTGTGTGTGTACGTTTCTTAGGCTTGTCTGCTCCAGTACCTAGAGGAAGAAAAGGCAAAAAAGTGAAAGCTCAGAGTTCACAGCCAGTGCTACAGAATGCTGACTGGCTAGCAAGCTGTAACCCAGATGCCTTGTTTCAGGAGGATAGCTATAAGAAGCACCTTAAGCATCACTGTAACAAGTAAGTTTTTTAATCCAGTTCTGACCCAGAATTGGGTGTTTCCACAGGATACTAATGCTATGGTATAGATCATGTAGATGGCTGTGTTAATTGTTTTAAACCTGTGGTATATCAGTGATCAGTTCACATTTTGGTTTCATTGAAGCAAGCTTTCTCTGTTTTATTTAGTTTATAATAAGCCTTTTAAGGAGGCGGTGTATAATGATATCACTAAAATATTGATAATTGTCATAGGAAAAAAGTTTCTGCTTACCTCCCTCAGCCAGAATTAATGCTATGACACTGGTACTGTAAAGATGACTGTTCATACAAATTCTCTGTAGTTCACTTTGTCTAAATTGCTCTGTTTATTCTTATGTTCCTCAGTATTTCAGAATAAATACTTACAAACAATCACAATGGATTTGTGGTATTCCTGTGTGCATTATGCACTATGTTAGGAATCAGGAGTATTCATTTTTAGGTGAGGTAGGGCAACTTTTCAGCCCACTAGAGTTTTGCTTAAGTTGATGTTCTGTAAAAACTTGTTCGTCAAGTTCCTTGGAATGATACTGCTTGTTCTTGTTGATGAACCATACTCCTGTCAGCCATTCAGGAGAAGGATTGAGTTAGATTAACATCCTATGGGTATGTGCTGTGTGCTTTATGGAGAGAACTGGCTACAGTCTTAAACATTTTTAGGAAAAGAGCCCTGCTAAACTTTATGGGACTTGAAAGGATTTCTTTTATTTAATTTTGCCATCAAGTCACAGCTGACCAATGGCGACCCCATGGGGTTTTCAAGGCAAGCGATGTTCAGAGGTGGTTTGCCATTGCCTGCCTCCACATCACAACCATGATATTCCTCGGAGAACTCCCTTCCAAATACTGAGCAGCGTCAGCCCTACTTACCTTTCAAGATCTGATGAGATCAGGGTATCCTGGGCTATCCAGGTCAGGGTAGTACTTAAAACGTGAAAATGATTAAAATCCTACTTGAAAGCATTGTTGAGAATTTTTACTTTGAGTAAAGAAAATGTTTATCTTGACAACCAAATGATAATTAGCCATGTATGCAAAGTGACCAAAACAAAATCATATGGCACATTTTCTGCAATGCCATTCACAGCATTCAATGTCTGCTCAAATTTTGATAAAGCTTTTGATAAAGTTCCTCATCAAAGGCTCCTTAGTAAGCTCGAGAGTCATGGAGTAAAAGGACAGGTCCTCTTGTGGATCAAAAACTGGCTAATTAATAGGAAGCAGAGAGTGAGTATAAATGGGCAGTCTTTGCAGTGGAAGACGGTAAGCAGTGGGGTGCCGCAGGGCTCAGTACTGGGTCCCATGCTCTTTAACTTGTTCATTAATGATCTGGAGTTGTGAAGTTGTCAAATTTGCGGATGACACTAAATTGTTCAGGGTGGTGAGAACTAGAGAGGATTGTGAGGAACTCCAAAGGGATCTGCTGAGGCTGGGTGAGTGGGCGTCAAGGTGACAGATGAGGTTCATTGTGGCCAAGTGCAAAGTAATGCACATTGGGGCCAAGAATCCCAGCCACAAATACAAGTTGATGGGTTGTGAATTGGCAGAGACTGACCAAGAAAAAGATCTTGGGGTCGTGGTAGATAACTCACTGAAAATGTCAAGACAGTGTGCGATTGCAATAAAAAAGGCCAACGCCATGCTGGGAATTATTAGGAAGGGAACTGAAAACAAATCAGCCAGTATTATAATGCCCCTGTATAAATCGATGGTGCAGTCTCATTTGGAGTACTGTGTGCAATTCTGGTCACCACACCTCAAAAAGGATATTATAGCATTGGAAAAAGTCCAGAAAAGGGCAACTAGAATGATTAAAGGGCTGGAACACTTCCCCTATGAAGAAAGGTTAAAACACTTGGGGCTCTTTAGCTTGGAGAAACGTCGACTGCGGGGTGACGTGATAGAGGTTTACAAGATTATGCATGGGATGGAGAAAGTAGAGAAAGAAGTCCTTTTCTCCCTTTCTAACAGTACAAGAACTCGTGGGCATTCAATGAAATTGCTGAGCAGTCAGGTTAAAACGGATAAAAGGAAGTACTTCTTCACCCAAAGGGTGATTAACATGTGGAATTCACTGCCACAGGAGGTGGTGGTGGCTACAAGCATAGCCAGCTTCAAGAGGGGATTGGATAAAAATATGGAGCAGAGATCCATCAGTGGCTATTAGCCACAGTGTGTGTGTGTGTGTATTTTGGCCACTGTGTGACACGGAGTGTTGGACTGGATGGGCCATTGGCCTGATCCAACATGGCTTCTCTTATGTTATGTTCTTAAATATCTGATTCCTATGACATTCATACCTATGTAGTTTGTGGACTAAAGTAATATTTACTTAAAATTATCAGGATAGTCTTGTCTTAGTATTTTCTGGTTTTATTTTCAGTTCCAATTTATTTCTCGCATCTGTAAAAACTGAAAGCCCCATGAAGCAGATGTAATACAGGCAGGAAGATAGTCCCTATTTTTCTGGAGTTGCTTAAACTAGCCTTTTATAAAGCTGTTTTTCTTTCCCCTGTAACTAGCTACCTATAAAAGGTCTTGTAAATTTGAAGAGGAAATGCTGCTTTTCTTTTTGCTTACTTTCCAAAATTTTAAATTGCATAATGCCCTAAACTGGATAGCCCAGGCTAGCCTGATCTCGTCAGATCTCAGAAACTAAGCAGGGTCAGCCCTAGTCAGTATCCTGATGGGGGACCACCAAAGAATACCACCAAAGGGTTGCTATGCAGAGGCAGGAGTGGCAAACCATCTCTGAATATCTCTTTCTTCAACAATCAGGGGGCCACCATAAATCAGCTGCAACTTGACAGCAAAAACAAAAATGCAGCTGTATAACATATGATGGCTAATAGTTATAGTCAGGAGCCATATAACTGCTCATTAATAATAATAATAATAATAATAACAAACAAACAATTGCCTAGGATGCTGTACAGATTGTTAAGGCATTGTACAAAACAGTACAACCTATAGTACTTGGAACAGTAGTACTGGTTCATTTCTGTATGTAAAAACTTCTGAAAGTTGCAACAATAGTTTGAGATATAGCATGCAGAAATACCTTGCTAGGACCTCCTCTTGTTTTAGTACTCACAGGCCAGTTGGAAGAGATCCTGAAAGGCAACACTGAGTATTGCTTGAGCCCCATCAGTCCCTCCTACCAATTCTTCAAAACTATGACAATATATCTCAGTGCAGCACTTCAGTATCCTCCATTTTGCATGGGACAGCTAGTGGTAAGAAGCAACACCTTGCATACTTGGTAGGCACTGTGAAGGTATTGGTTCTGACCTGGAACATATTCATATAAAATGGCAGGACACTACATTTTCACAGGGACCAGAACTATGGTGGTTTTTGTATAGTGTGTCCTATGTTAAATCTGCAGGTGTCTGAGACCTTTTCAACTGCACAGAGTCCTTAGGGCATTTTTTCATTGTACTGCAGGAAGAGAGGGCCTGGGGTGATGCCTCAGGGTGTGATAACATAGCAGGGAGGTGATGCTAAAGAACATCAGTGACCAAAGAAATCCAAAAGAACCAATGTTGAGCCTCCCTCCCAGTTAGCCAGCACTCTCTTGAATGAACTGTGTCCTACAGAAAACAACATCCCCTTGACTGCCACTTGGCCTTCATTGCATGAGACAGTTATGAGTATTTCAAGTACAGTGTTTTCATAGATGCATATGTTCTGATTAGTGATTTTCTGGTATTGAGAATGAAAATGAATGCGTGTTTAGTCACATCAGTTTGACCTTTGAATTGGAAATATATGATTCCAAGAAATTCTACTGCATTCCCAATCAAGATTATTTTCCATCATTAGGAATGTAGAAAAGTGAAATCGATTTGGCTAAACTTTGGGGGCGGGGTTTTTTTGTTTTTGTTTTAATCCTGCCTTCAGAAAACACTGACTTTTCTCCATTCTCAGAAGCAAAAATTTGTATAATCTAACAAGGCTGACATTCCATATTGGGGGTTTATTGTAAGGTAGTAAAACCAGATTTTATATCTCGTTTATTCCTACAACTTCTGATGTGCTTCCAAAAATGGTATTAAGGCAGCAGCTGAGGAAATTTTATGAGATAATGAAGCAGAACAGTTACTGAAAGCCATCTGCTCAGTTGTTTACAAACTTGCTTCAATACTTCAGAGGCAGTGGTAGAGTACGTGTCTAAACTTCACAAGCTGCACTAGGTAGAACTAAATGAAATGCGCCTGGGTTGGGCTGAGCTCGATCCCTCTCTGTGCAGTCTAAGCGGTTGCCAGGCAGGCCTGTTGGAAGCCAGCAGAAAGCACCACACAGAGGTGATTATGTGCCACCATCTGTCACGCTTCAAGCCTACCATACAGCATGGCTAATCAGCCTTGGCAGGATGATGGATGAACAGCAGCAGCTGCCAAAAGCCACTGTTGGCAAACAGTCCTGAAGTTAAGAACTTTTTCCCCTCTCTGCCTTCCTCTCCAGGGTCCTGCTGCGTGTCCGCATGCTGTACTATCTGAAGCAAGAAGTTATAGGGGACCAAGCTGACAAGATCTTAGAGGGTGCTGATTCAAGGTTAGTGCAAATGTTAGCTTATTAGTTGATTTATGCTCAATGTAATCTGTAACTATATCAGAGACATTTAAAAATTTAACAGTTGCCTATCTAGGTTCAAGCCACTTTAATCATTACTATACACTTTGAGGATTTGGGGGAGGGTACATATATAAAAGTGGGCAATGGATTTTTCATTAGGTGTTGAAAAAGATCAATATTTTCTGTTTTCACAGAATAGATAGAAGTAAAATATTTGATATAAATATTAAAAGAAATGTCATTAATCATAAAATTGCTTCTAACATAATTTTAAGGCATATTAATTTCTTGTATCATTTTAAACAAAGTTGCCCTTTTAACTTTTATCATTAACATTTAACTGCATCTAAACCTTCAAAAGAGTTTCAAATACTTAATCTTTTTTAATAGTGACGTGGATATCTGGATTCCTGAACCATTTCATGCTGAAGTTCCTACAGACTGGTGGGATAAAGAAGCAGATAAATCCCTTTTAATTGGCGTATTTAAACATGGTAAGTGCTGTCTCACTTTCAACAGAACTTCTTAGTAAAGCTTTCTGTGTATACCAATATTCAGTCACAATATTAGCAAGTATAGTTCCAAAGAGCTGTTGGCTTCTGTCTCCTTTTTGCTTTCTGCTTTAAAAAAAAACCCTAATTTGAGTTGTAAATATCAGATGCTGTTTTTAAATGTTTGCAGAACATTTCAGAAGAAAACATTACTTTCTTGGCTGTAAATAACACAAAACCATATTTGTTTAAGGAATAGCCAACTAGTATTATAGATCTCCATAAACTCTGCTTCCAGCACTGTTTCACTTGCTAACTCTGCCAGCCAGTGTCAAAGTGGACGGTGGGCTTAACCTCTGCTATTAATCTGTACAAGTGCCTCCTGGGCTTTGTTCCAAGCAATATTTCACGAATGTCAGTGCTGAGAACTCCCGGCTCCCTTGAGTGGGATGCAGCCTTGTTAACTTTGAAAGGCTGGGGATGCAGAGCTGGCATGATATATACAGTGAGCAATTCCTGATTATAATCCCAATTCTCTGGAGGTTGCAGAGGTATTCTCAGCAGCCCAGCCTGACTAAAGGGGAGAATGATGGCTTATAAAACCTTTCATGATTACAGTTTGGCTTGAGGCTCTACAGCAGTTAAAGACAGTGTGTTGTAGTACAAATCCTAATTGAATTGTGCTGTTCTGCCTATGTACAGCAGTTCTGTTTTGTGGGCTCAGCTGAGGCAAGTCTAGTCTAAAAATCATTTTCCTGCCGTGCACTGTTGGGATCTGCCATTTCCCATCTATTCAACTTGGGCAATAAGAGAAAGCAAACAGCAGTTTGAAAACCATGGAGGGAACAGTGTCATCTTACTGACATGCATCATCCTAAACCAAATGAGGCAGGTTTGCTACCCTTAGGTATTTGCCCAAGTGTGCATTTCCAATGCACCTGAGCTGCTTTAAAGAAGGTGGGATAGGAGGGTGCTTGATTGTTTGCCCTCAATGTGCTTGGAGCATTACAGAGCACAAGAAGACATCCATGCCCCAAGAAGGTTACAATATAGAACTTGACCTAAAGGAGGCAACAAAGGGAAGGGATGGAAGGTAAAGCAAGGATCATCAGGGGGATACCTGTTCCTTCCATTTATGCTTAGTCTCAGCAGAAAAGGCTTAATTTTAGTAGGGACAGGGTTGCACTAAAGAGTGCTTAGTGAACATGCAGTTTGAAGAGGGACTTGAAAGAAATGAGAGAGGTGACAATATTACAGGTCAGGAAATAAACTCCCTCTCTCATACAAACATACTCATACCCCCTACTTTACTCTCTACCTACTTACTGAAAACTTCAGTAAATTTAATTTGTCACACATGAATGGCAAATTCAGTAATTATTGAAATTACTGAAAAGAATCCTATTTCTAGAAATATGCTTTATATATTTCATACCAGTATAAAAGTATCATTTATAACAGTCATTTTAGTTACATTTAGTTACATTTGTGAGAACTTAGTATTTTTCTCTCTCCATGCAGGCTATGAGAAGTACAATTCGATGAGAGCAGACTCTACTCTGTGTTTTCTGGAACACGTTGGTATGCCTGATGCCAAGGCCATAGCTGCTGAACAGAGAGGGACAGATATGTTAACAGATGGCGGTGATGGGTAAGAAGGACATTATAAAAATTAATAAACTTTACAGTGTTTTCATAAATACTAGCATTGCTTCACCAATTCATGATATTTGAGAATTCTAAATGGTAATTACTAATTCTTGTAAATCATGTTAAATGGTAATTTCTATATAGAAGTAATTAATAAAAAAAGTTTGGAAAGCATTTATATGGGTAAGTAATTAGTGATAGTTAATTCATTTGTTTCCTTTATGTCATGGGCAGCCCAATCCAGAGATAAGGGGCGGCTGGCCACAGCGTAGCTACCACGCCGCTAGTAGACCTTCTGAGGACTTTGGCACACTGGAGCGTGGGGAGGGGAGAGGCATAGCTTGCCATGAGGGAGATGGTCGCCATGGCAATGCTGCTGGTGGAGGCACGCAAGGGAGGAGGGAGGCAGCCGGAGGGGAGGGCCAGCCCACCCACTCCCCCCCCCCCCATTGACCAGTCCTGGCACATGCGCTGTGGCTCATGACAGTCAGGGATGGGGAGAGGCGGCCCCAGAGAGGCTGACAGCCATCCGCAACCCGCCCCCAAACAGAGAATGGAGCCAATGATGGGCAGACCATCACAGGCAAAGGAGAAACAGCCCACCAACATGGGGAGGGAACAGGAGTGAGGCTGGGCATGCGCGCATGAGAAGCTTGGCTTGGTGGCGAGGTGAGGGTGGGGGCGAGACAGGCCTGCACAGGACCATGGAGAAGCCGTCAATCCCCTCACACCCTCCCGCTGTCAGAGACTCTGCCAATGGCAGGCAGAAAAGCAGGAAGTACCAAGTGCAGGAGTTTGCTGTCATAGACAGCGGCTGGAATGTGTGTCTGGGAGTGAGCAGCCCAGCAGCAGACACCCCCCCCCACCCAGAAGATCCCCAGTGCTGCCCTGACGCCCCCTATCATGTGTACAGAACACCTCTCTGATGGCCACAGAACTCAGAGTGCAAGTGCATCAGCCGCAGTCCACTTCATCAACCCTCTCTTAGTGCCCTGCACACAATAGCCCTGTGGGGTCAGGTAGGCTGTCAGCCAGGGCAGGCTGAGGGGCGGCACTCACCTCCCATGTCCAGCCACGTGGGGGGCAGTGTGGTGGCTCATAGACCATTCCCCCCCCCTGCCAAAATCAAGTCTGCCCACCCTTCCAGGCATTCCCTTGGAGAGGCAAGCAGAAACAGCTGACGGAGTGGGGGGGCAGTGCAGCGGCACACGTGGAAGCCTCTGTGCTGGAGTCCCACCTGCAAAACGGAGATAGAGATCAAGAACACCTGCAGGGGCGGCAGCTGGAAGAGCGGACTGCATTTCAGCCAGGCGCTCTCTTAAAGGGACAGTTTCTGACCCACCTCCCCACAATGGGGCAGCTGCCACACACACACACACCCCGTGCCCTGCCAGGGGCTGGGAATGCGGCAGAGGGCAGACCAAGGAAAGGGAGCAGGCTGCAGCACAGGAGAGCAGGGTCAGCAAATGCCCCCTGCCAGAGCCCACTGCCTGGTTCAAGTGCCAGAGACGCTCACACACCAAGTGGTCGAGAGTGAGGGGAGGGGGAGGCCGGTGGGGGGGGGAGGGACAGTGGAACTTACCTAGCTATGGGCGACAGTCCTCACATGCAGAGCCTCCAGGAGCCCGGAACCCGT
Organism: Heteronotia binoei; assembly: GCF_032191835.1. NCBI lineage: Eukaryota > Metazoa > Chordata > Lepidosauria > Squamata > Gekkonidae > Heteronotia > Heteronotia binoei. The sequence goes on from NC_083229.1 coordinate 64,069,565, forward strand.
GGAGACCTAGAAACAAGAGCAGTTAGCCCCAGGGGAGAGAATTCTCTCTCCCCCTCACAAGTCAAAGATACTGGCAAAGCAACCACGAGGTGCAAAACCCATCACCAATGTGCCTGCCTGTCCCTCACTCTAAGTCTGTATGGCCGGGAGCTCGCCGGCAGAGTTTCCCACCACGCACTCTTTTCCCTAACAACTGAGTTGTGTGAGGCCAGAGCGGAAGAATTTCTAGGAGGGGGGAGACCACGATTGGGTGCTGGGGAGGGGACTCATCAGCTCAAGGCGCGAAGGGAGTGGCAAGGCAATCATGCCGCTCCCTAAGGGGCTTGCGAGCTTCCACAGCGGCGGAGGCAACCTTTGTTTTTGGTTTCAACAAGTGCCTATGGGACACGCCACCGTTTTTGCAGGTGTGAAGTTGCTCCTCTCGGGCGGGGCGTGTCATGGGCCAAACTGCTCAGAAAGCCGCCTAAGCCTGGCCACGCCCCCAACTCCACCCCCTCCTCTGCCTGAACGCCGTGCTCCACCTCACTTCCGCCCACGCTCGGGCACAGCCCTCAGGTGCTGCTGTCTTTGGACGGAGCAGCACTCGAGCATCCCTCCACCCACGGAACTCTCCTCTGCTGGGGCAGCGCCAGTCGTACATCGGTGCAAACCCTTCCTGCGCCCATGTACCGGCTCGTCTGCTCCCAAAAGACTTTCCACACACACACCCGGATTGCGCTCTTAGTATTTCCCTTAATAACACTGAAAATAAGAAACAGGTAGAACATGTGCTTTCATTCTTATCATTGGGCTTATGCTTTTTATTTCATGTAGAGGTGATTTTGATAGAGAGGACGAGGATCCAGAATATAAACCAACAAGGACGCCATTCAAGGATGAAATTGATGTAAGAATATCAACATGCTGTTCTACTAATATAATGTTCTTATATATTTGGATAACTTTTGTATTGTATATTATTGTACATAAGAATAGCAAGGTTTATTGTGTAATGAATTATTGCTGTTGGGTTTTAAGAAGCTCATTTCTTAAGTTCCCTTAAAAAGAAATTGTTGAAAATGCAAATAGTAAATAATTCTCTTTTTTCCCAAAGGAATTTGCAAACTCACCTTCTGACAAAGAAGAACCCATAGAGCTCAATACAAGTAAGATTTTGTGAAAGCTCGTAAATTGTTAGAGGGAGACAAGAGGTGTGAGTTATGAGGATCAATATGTTTAATTCTCAATATGGCTGCATTTGATACTTGAGAACCATTGGGGTGTAGTGGTTAAGAGTGCTGGACTAGTTTGTGGGAGACCCAGATATGAATCCCCATTTGTGCCACAGAAGCTCAGTGGGTGACCTTGGACCAGCCATACTCTCTCAGTCTGATCTACATCACAGGACTGTTGTGAGAATAAAAGAGAGGAGAATGATGTATACTACTTTGGCTCCCCACTGAGGAGAAATGCAGGGTACAAATGAAATAAATACTTAAATCTTGACATTGGGGCCATGAACAGACAGGACAGATGTTTCTTCAAACCTGAGGAAAGCCCTGAGATTGCAGAAAAAGCTGGAATCTTTATTTTTTTAACTATTGGGGGTTAACCTTCCCCAGTACAATAAAACAGCACCTATAGCTTTAAGCAACAAATGTCTCAGCCTAGGCAACCACAACAGTATTGCCAGCATTCAGGCGTTGGTTTTTGTCAGAAAAAGATGGGTGGCAGGGCCATTTCCAGAGCTATTGTGGCCTTTAAAGGAGTACTCATCAGGGCCAGGCATGGTAGCAACCTCTGGCAACTTGATTCTACATGACTTGCAGGATTCATCCAAGCCCAACTCCTTTCCAAGGAGTAACAATATTCCAGTACTTAGTTTGTGGAACTAAAAGAAACCCTTCCAAAGACCTCTGTTCTAGATTTCAAGATGTTTCATCCGTCTTTCTTCAGTTTGGAGGCTTATTTATCACTGGAACCCAATCTGTACAATACATTGAAGAACCTGAAAATCTAACAGACATGTCCTGAACCTTGTTGGTCTCCTGTGAATGTATTGTAAAGATTGGGTTCCAGTGATAAATAAGCCTCCAAACTGAAGAAAGATGGATGAAATGTCTTGATATCTAGAACAGACGTCTTTGGAAGGGCTTCTTTTAGTTCCACAAACTGGAATATTATTACTCCTTGGAAAGACTGTTTTTGAACTGTCTTCTGTGAATGTCTTTTTGCTACATGCTCTTGTCTATTTGAAGTTCTATGTGCAAGCTTTGTCAAAACACCACTGACCTCTACATTACACTGTTTTGTTGTTTAAAATTTATGGTGTCTCTTAGCAGTTTTTTAATTTACATAGCTGTATGCTAAGATCCTATAGTTTTGCTACTACATGTAGCTTGGTGTAGTGGTTAGAATTTCAGACTAGAATCTGGGAGATACAGGTTCAACTTCCCACTCTGCTGTGGAAGCTTACTGGGTGACCTTGATCTAGTCGCACACATTCAGCCTAATTTACTTCACACAGTTGTTGTGAAGATAAAATGGAGAAGAGGACAGTGATGTTAGCTGCATTAGGTCCTCATTTTGGAAGAAGCTGGGGTATAAATGAAGTAAATAAATAATAAATGCAGCTGAATGGGTAGCGACAGAATAAAGATAGTTTGCTTTGTGTATTGGAAAGAGAGAATAAAGCATGATAGGAGAGGGGATATGGAGGCTTCCAGAAAAGGGAAAAAAGGATTAGTATAGGGAAGAAGACACAGGGGAAAGTGAGGTTTTCCACTATACAACTGGGACTAGCATCTCTCACTGCACAACTTGGCCAAAGTGTTCCCAGGGAGAGGTGCCAGGGGAAAGAAAGCTGAAGACAAGAGGGCAGATAAAGGTAGTTGAGCTGGTGGGTGGGAAGGAGAGAAGGAAGCAGAAAAAGAGGTAAGGTTGTGGGGGCTTTCACAGAAGGGAAAGAGAAAATAGTGGGTGAGAGAAAAATGGAATGCCACCCACATGTCCCTGCAGATCGACCCTTGGCACTTACCGTGAGGGGTCCTTCTCCTAAGAGGATAGGAGGACATCTTGGGTGTTTCCCACCGTCCGATCAGGGAGGCAGGAATCTAAAAACTTCCTCTTCCTGTGGCTGTGGGAACCACCCTCTTGCTCAGTTCGGGTGACTCCGAGCAGCAGTATGAATAACTTAACCTATATATGAACAGCAAAAAACTGCAACTTTAAGACAAAATATATTGCCGTGCAAAACAAACTGGTATAAAGAGAAAAAAGGCAGGTCATAGTACTTGACCTAAAAAACCTTGGAAACTTCCAGCTATAGAAGAAAGAGAAGGAAAGATAATATTCCACAGATAGGGCGATAGATGGGAGGGCAAGATGTCCTATCCTCTTAGGAGAAGGACCCCTCACGGTAAGTGCCAAGGGTCGTTCTCCCAAAGAGGCGGAGGACATCTTGGGTGCTCCCAGAGCAGTGTGTTAGTCAGGGAGGGATCGCTCTAATCGGGCAGCACGTGCTGCAATATCCGTCTGCCAAAGGCTGCGTCCGCAGAGGCATAAGCTTTGAGCTTGTAGTGTCTAACGAACGTGGAAACAGATGACCACGTGGCTGCTTTACAAACTTCTTCAACCGAAGCGTTCTTCTCAAAGGCGGCGTTGGTTGCTGCGCTTCTTGTTGAATGAGCGGTAATCCCAGTGGGCACCTTGAGATGCATCGCTTTGTAAGCCTCTGCTATGCACTGTTTGATGGCATAACTTATTGTCGCCTTGGACATTTTCTGGCCCAGTCTGGGCGATGTTATATTGATGAACATAGACTCTGACTGACGAATCTGCTCAGTTCTGACCAGATAAATCTTGATTGCTCTACGCACATCAAGTGTATGCCATACCTTCTCCTTGTGATGCTTGGGATTTGGGCAAAACGATGGTAAGTTGATTTCCTGGTTTTTATGGAATTTAGAGGAAACCTTCGGCTGGAAGGTAGGGTCTGTGTAGAGATCCACCTTATCCTTGTGAAATACACATAGCTCCCGCTTGACAGATAGAGCCCCGAGCTCGGAAACCCTTCTGGCCGATGTTATTGTCACCAGAAAGATAACCTTCATACGCAGCATCTTCAAAGGAACCGACATTAGAGGCTCGAATGGGGGGTTGGTTAAGGCTGAAAGCACTGGATTTAGTTGCCATGTAGGAAAACGATGAGATTGAGGAGGAGAGGTTAGCGAGGCTCCTCTCAGAAACGGCGAATATGAGGGTGAGATGACAACTTGGACCCCTCCACCTGCTGAAGCACTGATGAAAGGGCTGCCAACTGACGTCGAAGTGTGGCCAGTTTAAGGCCTGAATGTAAACCATCCTGGAGAAATTGCAGGATCTTCGGAATAGTAGGCTGTAAAGGGTCCACCCCCTTTCTCCGACACCATCTGTGGAAGGCTTTCCATGAGGCGTTATATATCCGTGTGGTGGAGTCTTTTCTGGATGCTAAAATAGTGCTTGCTACCTCCGTTGAATATCCCAGATCTAGCAACGATCTCCTCTCAACCTCCACGCGGTCAATCGCAGCCAGTCGGGATGCGGGTGCCACACCGGTCCCTGTAATAGCGCGTCTGGCCACATTGGTAGGTGGAGTGGTTCCGTTGTCGACATCTGGTGGATTGAGGAGAACCACGGACGTCGCGGCCACAAGGGAGCAACCAACAAAATCTCGGCTCTCAGAAGCTTGACTCTTCTGAGCAGTTTTGGAATGACAGGTATCGGAGGAAAGGCGTAAAGAAGACCTTGAGGCCACGGGGATGTTAGAGCGTCTGTGGACTCTGCCTGTCTGTGGAAGAATCTTGTGAAGAACCTTGGAAGTTGGTGATTTTGACCTGATGCAAAGAGGTCCAGGATCGGTAGACCGAAATGATCCACTATTCTCTGAAACAACAATTTGTTGAGCGACCACTCCCCGGATTGAATGCTCTCTCTGCTGAGCCAGTCTGCCTTGATGTTGCAGATTGCCTGAATGTGTTCTGCCCTGACTGACTTCACATGCTCCTCCGCCCAGCTGAACATCTTCACGGCCTCCTTGAACAGAGCTGAGGACCTGGATCCCCCTTGATTGTTCAAATAGGCTTTGGCCGCTATGTTGTCCGTCCGGACTAAGACATGTTGACCGATGATCTGGTCCTGGAAGTGAAGTAGTGCTAATCGGATGGCTCGGAGCTCCAATAGGTTGATCGGGAGCTTTGCTTCCTTGGTGGACCACTGGCCCTGCGTGGGCTTCTCGTCAAGGGTCGCCCCCCAACCTGAAAGGCTGGCATCTGAGAAGATCTGCATCTCCTTGTCCACACAGAAGATCTTCCCCTGGCGTAGGTTGGTATCTATTGTCCACCATCTTAGGCTCTCCTTCACTTCTAGAGGTACTGTCAGGGACAAGGTACGCTTCTCCATAATCTGGAGCTGGTAAGGGCGTAAAAACATCTGCAATGACCTGGTATGAAATCGCCCCCACTGGACTGCCTCGAGATTCGAGACCAACAGACCCATGAGTCTTGACAAGGACTGGAGGGACGATGATCTTTCCTTGATCACCTGATGTACCATTGTCTTGGTTCTCAGCACCTTGTCCTCTGGTAGGAAGAGGGCGTTCCAGTTCATGTCGTTGACCATGCCCAGATGTTCCAGCCTCTGAGTTGGGTGCAAGTGGCTCTTGGAGAGGTTGACTAAAAAACCGTGTTGTTGCAGACAATTGATGGTGTGTTGGACATCTTGTAGGGCGCTCCTCTTCGATGATGAGCTTATCAACAGGTCATCGAGATACGGGTGTACATGTATCCCCTGTTGTCTGAGGAGAGCTATTATGTTCACCAGTACTTTGGTGAACACCCTGGGTGCTGTTGCCAGGCCGAAGGGTAGAGCCCTGAATTGGAAGTGCAACCCGTTCACGCAGAAGCGAAGAAACTTGCGATGTGCCAGTAGAATCGGTATGTGCAGGAATGCTTCTGTCAAGTCTAAGGATGTCATGTAGTCCTGATGATGGAGAGCTTCCGTTATGGATTTGATGGACTCCATACGAAAGTGACGGAGTTTGATGGCCCTGTTCAGAAATTTCAAATCCAGGATTGCTCTCCAGTCCCCGTTTTTCTTGGGAACCATAAAAAATATCGAATAGACACCTTGACATCTCTGATTCTGTGGTACTGGTTCTATTGCCGCGCACTCCAGTAGGTGACGAATTGCCTTGAAAGTGATGTCTCTCCTGGTTGGGTCTGAACGAAGAGGGGATACAAGAAAACGATTTGGTGGGGTTCTCCGGAACTCTATGGCATATCCCTGGCTGACAATTTCTAAAGTCCAAGAGTCGTCTTGTGAGGTCGCCCAGGCCTGATGGAAATGAAGAAGGCGACCCCCAACGGGAATGGAAGTCCAGTCAGGCTTTATTGGGCTTAGGGTCCCTGTCCGGCTTATCTGATCTGTCAGACTGGTGCCTCTGGAATCTCTGGTTACCGAAGTTCTTGCGAAACCCCTGTCTGGGCTGCCCCCAGGGTGATTTCCGAAAGTCCTGTTTTGGCTTGGAGTTGTTGTTGGTTGAAGCTCGAAAGGAGCTGGATCCGAAGCCCTTCCTATCTGGACGCCTGAGGTACTTAGGCATAGCCTTCTTTTTATCACGTGTCTCCACGAGGATCTTGTCCAGAGCATCTCCAAACAGCTTCTCACCCTGGAAGGGATAGGAAGACACTATTGACTTGGAATGAATGTCCGCTGGCCAGGCCCAAAGCCACAACCCCCTTCTCGCTACTGCTGATGACGCCATTGCTCTGGCGGCGAAGGTAAGAGTATCCAAAGAAGCATCCGCAGAAAACTTGGCCGCTCTCAGAAGCCTGTTGGTGCCCTCGAGAATCCTCCTGTCTGCGTTGGGAAGTAGTTGGGTTAGACGACGAACCCAAACGATTGCTGCACGAGACACGATAGAGTTTGTAGCCGCTGCCTTAATTGCCAAGGCCGTGGCCTCGTGGTTCCTTTTCAGAGCTAGGTCGATCTTTCTGTCCCAGCTCTCTCGAACCAATCCACGCCCGTCTTCAGACAGGAGTCCATGTGACTGTAGGGCCGACACTGGCGCATCAACCAGCGGTACCTGCAGCATGTCATTGGCAAAAGAAGGCAATGCATATAATTTTTTAAGGAAGCCTGGCACCTGGCGATTAGAATTGGGCTTTGCCCACTCCGCCTTCAACTGGCGTTCGAAAAACTCAGGGAAAGGAAAAACCTTGTCCATGGATCGGTACCGAGGGAAGAACTCTGTGTTCCCCTTAGGCTTGTTCTTAGGATTTGCTAGGGGGCAACTAGCCTCCTGTTCTTCAGGTGATTCGTAGCGGTCTAAAGCTGCCAGTACTTTAGCTAGGAGTGGTTGGTACTCCTCTGCTTTAAAAAATCTTAAGGAAGGCTCTGGGTCTACACTGCATTCTATCTCTTCATCTGAAATAAACTCACCCTCCTCCCGGTCCTCGCTCTCAGAATCCTCTGAGTGATCCACTTCAGGTGATCCCACTCGCCCTGCACATTCACTTGCTAGGGTCTTTTTCTGTGCCTTGGTGAGCCAGGCACGACTCTTGGACCTCTTTGGGGAGGGGGACCTGGAAGATGAGACAGAGCTTGCAACATAGGGTCTTTTATGAGTTGCAGCTCTGACTGCAATGTCTACCGTCTGTTTAATGCATTCTAAAAAATCAAAGACAAAAGAAGAAGAAGTTCCCATTGTGGGTACGTTAGCCTGCCCCTACAGGGCACGTTGCCGGTAGCCGCCGCAAGCCCTCGGGACATGCCGGCTCCGGAGGATCCCCGCTCTTTGGCCCCGTGCCAGGCATCTAAGTCGGGGTCGTCCATAAAGTCGTCCCTGGGATGGCACTGCATCCCGCCTTTTCTTCGCGCCGCGGCTGTCCCTTAAAGGGGCCTGAGCCTTTTCAGCACTCCTTTCCCTCAGAGTTGAGGTAAAGAGAAAAACAGTCGTGAGAGGTGAAAGGAAGGTAGAAAAGTCAAGAAGGAAGGAAGGGATTAATTATAAGAAGAGGAAGGTAAGGATCTTTTTTTTTTTTTTTGGTAAGGTAAGAGTAGAAGTAAGGAAAAAGGGATAGGAGCCTATCCTGGAAACTTGCTCTCCCTGTCAAGGCAGGAAATGAACTGAGCAAGAGGGTGGTTCCCACAGCCACAGGAAGAGGAAGTTTTTAGATTCCTGCCTCCCTGATTGGACGGTGGGAAACACCCAAGATGTCCTCCTATCCTCTTAGGGAGAACCCCTGCCTGTATTGTTTGATGTTCATAGGAGGGCATGACTTCCTAGAGAGCACCCAGAATCATTTAGGTAAGATTCATTGTAGCAGCTCTTTGTTTACAAAGGGTTATTACTGTAACTGCAATTTTTAGAAGCGTATAGCTCTGTTTAGGATTGTACGTAGAATCGTAGACCTGAAAGGGACCTCCAGGGTCATCTAGTCCCACTCCCTGCACAATGCATGAAAATCACAAATACCTCCCCCTAAATTATATTGCATTATATTACTTAGAACCAGTCCATATATTTGGGATTACTGTTTTGTCTAGTTTTTAATATAACTCAGTGCTGCTATTAGAATTTCACTGAGAATATTACTCATGGCAAGTTCTTGATCTGTATATAATTTCGAATTCCTCTACTTTGAGGAGATTCTGTTCTGAGTAATACAAAGAGTTAATGATGGTTATGGGTCATTGTTCTTTCATACACGACAAAATTAGTGTTTTATCTTTAGTCTATATGCCTAATCTCAATTTTGTTAATCTGTAGGCAAACACAGTGAAAGCAATGCTGATTTTGGCCAACTCTACTGGCCTAACACTTCAACCCTGACTACCCGCTTGCGCCGCCTCATTACTGCCTATCAGCGTAGCTATAAAAGGCAACAAATGAGGCAGGAGGCACTAATGAAGACTGACCGGCGTCGGCGGCGACCTCGTGAAGAAGTGAGAGCATTAGAAGCTGAAAGAGAAGCTATAATAACAGAAAAACGTCAAAAGTGAGCATCTTCATTTGTATGAACATCTTGCTTTTATTTACATTGTATCTGTTGCCACATGGATATGGCAGGAAAAATTCTAAACAAAAGTTTTCAAAAAACCTGGACAATAGAAGGGAGTAGAGTCAAAATAGTATCTGTTGCCACACTACAATATGTAAACTCATAGAAATGTTCTGACATGTAAACTCTTAGAATTGTTCTTAATTCTTCCTGTTTCCAGATGGACGAGACGAGAAGAAGCAGATTTTTATCGTGTTGTTTCTACTTTTGGGGTTATTTTTGATCCTTTAAAGCAGCAATTTGATTGGAACCAGTTTAGAGCCTTTGCCAGGCTTGATAAGAAGTCTGATGAAAGTTTGGAGAAGTACTTCAGCTGTTTTGTAGCTATGTGCAGGAGAGTATGTCGAATGCCCGCTAAACCAGATGAAGGTAAATTCCCTGATAGTCATAATTCTAGGAAACAATGTTAAAGTAAGACATTAACACCTGAGAAATACAAGCAGACATGCAAGTAAAGTTACAGATACATATCTGTGTGTCATAACTTTCTCCCTTGTCCATTTCTGCTTCTTTATTTCATGACCTCTCCCTTCGCATACCTACACTTCCATTCACACAACCCATATGCAATGCATACTACTTATACTCACATACCTATATATAACTGTGTATATAACTAATCTTGTCACTGAATTTTGTACTTTCTTGGTTTCACAAACTCATAATGATAGCCTCCAGTCCAAGGTGAACATTAAGAACAAAGAGTTGTTTTCCAGTTCAGATTTTAGAATTCTGAGCAAAGGAAAATTTCTTCTCTCCTTTTCACACTATGGCTTTTGTAGGCTACAGAGCACATGGCAGCAGAGAGAGAGGTCTCCCTTATTCTCTCTTTCCCTGGTGCCTGGAATGCTGCCATAGCAGCATCCCAGGGAGCTTTTCCAGGCCACCTGATATCCTCTAGGCATAGAGCAACCTGGAACTACATACAGCAGGGCTTCTAACAGTGGGGCAATCTGAGAAAATAAAGATGTGCCTTAAGCTTTTTTGCTACTAACAGTGATGAGTCCAGTGGCACCTTTAAGACCAACAAAATTTTATTTAAGGTGTAAGCTGTCATTTGCCAGCACTCTATATCTGAAGAAGTGTGTTTGCACATGAAAGCCATACCTTGAATAATTTTATTTTTGGTCATAAGTGTGCCACTGGACTCAAACTTTTTTCAGGAGAGATTGATCGCCCCATTCACAAATACAATAAACCAATAGTGTGTTAAAGCCAGCTATTTCTTTCTCTGCTGCATATCCTCTCACCACAAGAACACATTTCAGTTGACTCTAATCTTAGTGTCTGAACTGGCAAAATTACATTTCACCTGCAAATCTATATGTTCAGTTCTTTAATCGTCTTTCTGTAACTTCAGTAGACATCCTTAGAAAGTTGTCCAAAAGTGACTTTGACTTAAGTTTAGTATTTTAAAATGTTTCATAATACCCAAATCCATCTCTTTTCCTACAGAACCCCCTGACCTTTCAACTGTGATTGAGCCAATCACTGAAGAGCGTGCCTCTCGAACTTTGTATCGCATAGAGCTCCTGCGGAAGGTCCGAGAGCAGGTTCTTCATCACCCACAACTAGTGGAAAGGCTAAAACTGTGCCAGCCAAGCTTGGATCTGCCAGAATGGTGGGAATGTGGCAAACATGACAAAGATTTATTGATTGGTGCTGCTAAACATGGAGTCAGCAGGACTGATTATCACATCTTGAATGACCCTGAGCTCTCCTTTCTTGAGTCGCACAAAAACTTCGCTCAAAGCAGGGGTGGAGGTAGTCTGAATACTGTGTCCTTGTTAAATCCACTGAGTGTTTGCTGTAGTCATGTGTCCTCCATCATCCCATCAACAACAACGCAAGATGAAAAATCGGTGGAACAAGCCGATGTTAAACTGGAAGGACCTGAAAAAACAGCAGCCAAAGAGAAGTCTGATGGTAAAGAAGAGGAAGCACCAGATGCTGCAGTGAAGGATGACAAGGAGGACTGTGATGCTGAGGCTGAGCCTGGTCCTGTTAAATGTGAAATTAAAGACATAGAACTGAGTACAGAAGTAGATCCAAAGTCTATTTCTGAGAAAGGTTCAGAAGATGATGAAGAGGAGAAACTTGATGATGATGATAAATCAGAAGAATCATCCCAACCTGAAGGTAATTGTTGAGAATATAAATTGATTAATAGTAATACTGGTTTTGTTTGGCTAGCCATGTTCAGGACATTCTCCAGGGTCTGGATAAGTTCAAAAGATTTTGTAATTTGATGTTTGTCTTCTTCAAACCTTTGTCAGTCACAGATATGGATTGTGCAGCTTTAGGATTACAGGAGTTAAGTGATTATCAAACTTTCTCCCTTTCCATACTGTTTTGCCCAGAAAACTGCATACATTTTAGAGGATTCTGTAATGTGTTCTCTGGATAAAACTGGCACTACCTCTTTGGCCTTATAATTGTATTATGAAAACTGTGAATCCTGTGACTGCACAGTACAAGGGGAAATTGGTAAAAGTGGCCAAGAATTTCCCTAAAGTAGTTTGAAAGTCATGGCTCTGCGTGTTTCTACAATATCAAGTCAAGAACTTCTGTAGTGGCTTTTAAGTCTCTATTAAATGAAATTAAAAGATAACTTTTGATGTACTTGCAGGCAGCCATGGGGGGCGGGATAAAGAGGAGGAGCTCCCAACTGGTTGGTAGTACAGCAGCCCTTTAAAGGGCCACACTGGTAGACCAATCTTTGAAGGCCAGGTCTATTGCACATTGACAGTAATGATTCTTTAAAGTCAGTGCACTGTGAATCAGCTACTGACAGGCAACATTAGAAGAGGAGGAAGAAACATTACTCCCTAGCTGGGCCAGAACCCTTTAAAAGCTTCCTTTAAACTTTAAAATCCACTCTGATTGACTTGGCCTCCAAAGACTGGACTTCTGCAGTGGATTTTAAAGTTTGAAGGAAGTGCATGCTTTCTCTGGCCTTCTGTTTCCTCCCTGGTTGCTCCTGGGGCAGGGGATCCCTGTCTCATCAGTCCCTTTGAATGATCTTTAAAGATTAAAGGGCCATAGTTCAGTGGGTGGTAGACCTGGCCTCAGGATGCCAGTCCACCATCGATTGAAAGTTGCCCTTTAACTTTTAAATGCTACCTGCAGAACAACAGAAATGCCTCCCAACATGATTCTATGTAATTCATTCTCAATAAATATAGGAAATATCAAAATCAGGAAATACCAGAGTACCTTTCATGGTAGTGGATATTTCTGATGTGATACCAGAAATATCAGGCATTTTGTTGCGTTGGCAATATCCAGTTGCCCTTAATATGAGCTAGTCATAAGGTGTCTCAGGAACAGGCCTCAGATTCAGTGAGAGCTCACAGGAGTGCAGCTCCTGAACCTTTCTGAGAGTTCCACCTCATCCATCTGAGAGTTCCACCTCCTTGTCCATTGAATAGTAGGTGCAACTGCATAACAATCCCTGGATGAGCTCCACCACCTATTTTTCTACAAAATGACCCCTTCTCAGGAGCAGCACTTATCTGAACTTATCTGAAATTATGGACAGCTATAGGTTGACTGACAAATCGTTGTGCTCATTTAACATAGTGATAAAAATGGAGCACAAAAATCTTAGAAGATACAATGCTCTTTCCTAGCTTCTATAGTCATAAAGCATCTAGCAAGTTACTGTACTGTTCTCTTAAGTTTTAACCATGTTTCTGAAATGTATATAACACAATGGTATGGCATATTTAATTGAACTATATTATTTAGAAATATGCCTGCTGTTCAATCACTGCTTTTTGTATCTGCACTACTGGGGTGAAAAAGAGCATAGCATTCACAATAGTCATCACTTATGATATACAGAAAATGCTCCATAGACCAAAACTATTTATAATATTATAAATAATCCTAATCAATTTTTATTTGATAATTCCATTTTTCTATCATGAGTGATCTGCATTTCTAGCTAATTCCTGATGATTAATATTTCTCAGCAGGAACAATTTCTCAGGGTAAGAATTTTGATGAAGAAAGCAATGCATCCCTGAGCACTGCAAGGGATGAAACGCGTGATGGATTTTATATGGAAGATGGAGATCCATCAGTAGCTCAGCTGCTTCAGGAAAGAACATTTGCCTTTTCTTTTTGGCCTAAGGTTAGTTCAGTGTTGGGGTTACACTTGCTACTTAACTGTTGAAAAATTATCACTTCTGAGAACTGATGAGCTTTAAGGCCTTGTTTATTATATGATGCCGTGTTTCTTACTCTATAGGGCAAGTCCTTTTGGCATGAGGGGATGCATGTGACCCTCAGAATGTGAAGAATTGGTCTTCAACAGCTAAAGCACTTGCAGTTTTGCTCTGCTAGACATCTTAATAGGGAGCGTGCCAGGCTCTCCAGTGGAGCAGCAACAGGCAGGAAGAACAAAAATGCTCCTGCCAGCCTGAAGCCATCTTTTCTTTTTTTGTGCTTCCTCAACCCCTAGACAACAAAGCAAATGGAGGCAGACCAAAGGGACTCAGTCAGGGGCAGAATATTGAACACTAGCTACTTTATAGCTTTCTGTAGCAGCTCTTAGATGGCCTTTTCCCCCTGAGCTGTGGAGAGAAGGGAGATCCTTGATGCATGCATGGAGCTCTGTGTACAGATTTTTGGATCCCAACCTATATTTGGGAATAGGGCAAAATCAGAAGAAGGTATCACTTTGAAAAAAATTATGGGCACTAGCAGAGTAACTAGAGCTTTAGGGAATCTGTAGAATAAAAATATCAATCAACATGCAAAAAGTGGCTAAAAAGGTGGTATGATAGCTATTTTAATATGTAGTATTTCCTTGATGCTTGTTCAAAATAAAATTATATAATCATGCTGTAGTGGAAAATTTATTCTATATTTTATTTATTCTATAACTTATACCCCGCCCTTCCCATAAAATGGCTCAGGGCGGCTCACAGCAAACGATAAAACAATAAAACAAAGTACAGAGTTATTACATTTAAAAAGTCGAAGCATTTAAAAACCTAAAACCTTAAATTCTTAACATTAAAACTGTACAGTATAATTCACAGAAGTTTAATAAGCTACATTTATCCAGTCAGGCGTAGGCTAACCGGAAGAGGGTTGTCTTACAGGCCCTGCGGAACTGAGTAAGATCCCGCAGGGCCCTCACCTCTTCCGGTAGCTGGTTCCACCGTGTAGGGGCCATTGTAGAAAAGGCCCTGTCTCTGGTTGTCTTGAAACGAACTTCCTTAGCCCGGGGATGGTGAGAAGGTTTTGAGTCCCAGACCTCAGTACTCTCTGGGGAACATGTGGGGAGAGACGGTCCCTCAGGTAGGCAGGTCCCAGGCCATATAGGGCTTTAAAGGTAATGACCAGCACCTTGTACCAGACTCGGTATGTTATTGGGAGCCAGTGCAAAGCCCGAAGACCCAGCCGAATGTGCCCCCAACTTGGGAGGCCCAATAACAGCCGGGCCGCGGCATTCTGCACCAGCTGCAATTTCCGGGTCCGGCACAGGGGCAGCCCCATGTAGAGGGCATTACAGTAATCTAACCTCGAGGTGACCGTAGCGTGGATCACTGTTGCTAGGTCGTCACGGTCCAGGAAGGGGGCCAACTGCCTTGCCCGTCTAAGATGAAAAAACGCGCACTTGGCAGTGGTCGCTATCTGAGCCTCCATCTTTAGGGACGGCTCTAGTAGCACCCCCAGGCTCTTGACCCTGTCCGCCGCCATCAGCGGCGCACCGTCAAAAGCTGGCAGGGGGATTTCCCCCCCCCCCCCCCCCCGGTCCTCGACGGCCCAAACAAAGGACCTCTGTCTTCGCAGGATTCAGTCTCAGTCCACTCAGTCTGAGCCACTCAGCCATGGCCTGTAGTGCCCGGTCTAGATTTTCTGGGGCGCAGACCGGTCGGCCGTCCATAAGTAGATAGACCATAAACTAAGGTTGAGTGAGCTATTGTCTTTTGAGTTCAAAGAAACTAGGGGGATTATTAAAACCATTTTGTAGAGTAGACAGACTGTACTTTTAAGTTCTTAAGTTCTTGTTAAACATAAATGGCTCTATTAGAGAAAATTCATCCATCAGCTTTATTTTGTAATGTTTCCAAGAATGTTTTACTAGATAAAGTTGATAGAACTTTGTGGTAGTGATTTTGTGCTACCTCGGTGTACAACTCAGTTCCTGGATTTAGAGAGTGCTATAGAAAGAAATAAAGTAGAAATAGTCTTAAGCTTCCTAATCACCATAACAGGGCCATCTGGTGGGGGGGGGCTTGCTGTAATAGGCTTATTCCTGGGGAAAGCAAGCGGCCAGCTGCAGCTGCTGAGGTCTGCTAGAGGCTTTTGCACTGTTCTGCAGTTCAGGGAGCTGAAGGATCATTCTGTGCAGTAATCTATAGCTAATTTCCAAACATTGCTACTGTTTGGGGTAAGTTAAGATACAACATTATTAACTAGTAAAATCCTAAGACCAGGTTATTTTTTTACATGAATCATGTTCCCAAAAGCACAAAAATATTCTCCTATAAACCCTATTCTGGGTGCAGTAACGTGCATTTTGTGTTTATCTATATTGTAAGTTGACTGAGCTGTAATTAGAATTTTTTACTGTACACGCTTCAGAGGAACCTGAAGTGATAATGGGCGTGGAATGAAAATTGACATTTATTAGATGTCCCTAGGTTGGGGCCCATTTCATAGCATTGAACTTTATTAATAGTGACACTAATGAGGAACCACTTCCTGGGACAGAATTGCAGATGCAGCCTGTTGGCTCTGACATACCCAAGGCAAAGATGTTGTTGAGTTACATGTATTATAATACTGCTGACTTAACTGATGATGTCTAGTTTTGCTATGTGTAAACAATATTGAGAACTCAATAAATGTGTGTTAGAAGGTTCATGCATTTTGGCTGTTAAGGCTCATGTTTCTGACTATTCCCATTAACAAGGATCCATTCTTCACTTACCTCTTTGCATGAGACAGAGTTTCAGAATTACTTTGAATATTTTTCTAATGTGGATTACATTTGTAAGTTTTACTTACATTTTCAAGCTATACAGCCTGCTAAGCTGTTACAGCAGCACATGCCTTGACTGAGCCCAAATGGCTACTTTCACAGGACATTCATTATGTATTTTCCTTTCTATAGGATCGAGTAATGATCAACCGATTAGACAACATCTGTGAAGCAGTGTTGAAAGGGAAGTGGCCAGTAAATAGACGCCAGATGTTTGATTTCCAAGGGCTTATACCTGGCTATACGCCAACAGCTGTGGACAGCCCTCTGCAGAAAAGGAGCTTTGCAGAGCTCTCCATGGTTGGGCAAGCGAACATTAGTGGCAATGAAGATATCACAGTCTCTCCTCAGTTATCCAAGGCAAGTTTTATGTGAGGGAATTTACCAAGTTGTTTCATTTTGCTTTAGGAGAAATAAAACAAGACCTGTGTGCATATAGCCCAGAAAAGGGTCCCATTTCTGGAAGAAAAAAATAAAGCACATTATATTAAGATATAAAATCAGCTTCATTTTAGTTTCTTCATATATTCTAATAACCAAGTTGGTGAATACTTAGATCTGGTTACTGGAGCGGTCATTGGGCAAGACAAATATTTTTACAAACCTGAAAAACACGCCAGATTTGCAGGAAAAGTGAAGTCTAAAAAAATACATCAGAGGTTGAAAAACAAAACCAAATAATAAAAGGTGCACCTGTAGCTTTAAAACATGGATTCCCTCAGTGGTTGTTGCTAGTCAACCACAGCATTCCAGGATTCCTTTCTGTGAGTAAAAGGCAGGAACAGGGCCCTTTCTAGGGCTGTTTTGGCCTTTGAGGGAGGACTTATCAGGGCTAGGCATGGGTCTGGTAGCAACCAGTAGGTGACTTGATACTACCCAGCTTGCATGACTCAACTAGACCTAGCTGCTTGCTACTGTTCATCACCAGCCACCCTATGAAAGCCACTGTAGTGCAGTGGTTTGAGCTTCAGAGTAGGGTCTGGGAGACCCAGGTTTGAATCCTCATCTTGCTGTGGAAGCTCACTGGGTTATCTTGGACCAGTTACATACTTTCAGCCTAACCTACCTCACAGGGTTATTATGAGGATAAAAAGGAGGAGGAGAGAATAATGTTAGCTGCCTTGGTCCCCACTGTGGTGAAACATGGGATATAAATGAAGTAAATAAATAATAAATATAGCTGAAGATGGGAGGCAAATAAAAGGTAGGTTGATGAATGGCTGAAAAAGAGAGAATGAGACAGGAAAAGGAAAAACAATGTGGGGGTTGCCAGGAGGAGGGAAAGAAAAAATAGTGCAGGGAAGAGGCTACAGCAGAGAGGTTACCTCCACACACACACACACACAAGTCCTTGAGGGTTTCCTATCAAGTAAGAGGGCTTGGCCTAGTGGCCAGCACCACACAACAGGGCCATAGTTTTCCTAGACAGAGGCTGGGGCGGGGTGGGGGGTGAGAGCTGAAGACAGAAGGTCAGATAATGGTAGGTTGGATGGGAGAGAAGAAAGCAGGAAAAGGAAAGAGGCTCTGGGGGGTTTCAGGGAAGAGAAAGGAAGTGGTAGGGGAGAGTGAAAGATGCTACCCACAAATCATTATGGGTTCCCATTCATAAAATCTATAATTGCCTCTAACTAGAGAAACAGAAACAGGTGAAATATGTTTAGCCAGTTTTAAGCAATAATCAAAATATATATATTTAAAAACAAATCGAAAAGTTAAAAAAAATCAAAGGTAATGTTCTTGTTAGTAACAATAAATGTTAATTTTTCTTTAGGAAGATGCACTCAATTTATCAGTCCCACGTCAGCGGAGGAGGAGGAGGAGGAAGATTGAAATTGAGGCTGAAAGGGCAGCCAAGAGGAGAAATCTCATGGAAATGGTTGCCCATTTGCGAGAATCGCAGGTTGTCTCAGAAAATGGACAAGAAAAAATTGTGGACTTATCAAAGGCCTCGCGAGAGGCAACATGTTCTACCTCAACTTTTTCAGCTGTTCCTTCAAAGTTTCTGTTACCTAATGTTTCCACACCAGTGTCTGATGCCTTTAAAACTCAGATGGAACTGCTACAAGCAGGTCTTTCACGCACACCCACAAGGCATCTGTTAAATGGTTCTTTAATTGATGTAGAACCACCTATGAAAAGGAGGAGAGGAAGAAGGAAAAATGTAGAAGGGCTCGATCTGTTATTTATGAGCAACAAACGAGCATCATTGGCAGCAGTAAGGAAGGACTGTTTTTTTCTTTAATGTTGGTTTCTTATCATATTATGTAAACCTCAGCATATAAGGTTAGCATGTAAAAAAGGGTTTTTTTAAAAAATCTTTAGTTCCTTGTTCATAAACAAACAGAGATCCATCATCCTGTTGAACACACTGAAACGTCTTTTAATACCTCTTTACCTCTTTTAATACCTCTTTACCTCTTCAGAGCAAAAATAATTTTAGAAAAAGCAGGTTCCACTTCAGTTGGTTCATTTTGAGCTAAAGCAACTTAGTAGCTAAAAGTGTGCTGTGAATTGAAAAGTCATGGTCTGAACATTGCCTTTGTCATGACATTGCTAGATGGCCTTTGTGACCATTGGTACTCAGCGTCATTCTCTGCAAAACAAACTTTTTAATAACATTTTCATACTCCATTAATGGTACATCAGTAAAACTCTATTGATGGGACAAAAGTTTCCTGCCTCCAACTTCTGTTGCAGTCCACTGAGCTCCCCAAAATACTGCTTCCGGAGGACTGGGGTCTCTCAAGGACAGCATGGGGGGCACAAAGTGGTGATCGGAAGTGATGGCTTGGGCATTTGTCCAGAGATGGTGGCTCCACCTCCGGACTGCTCCCAGTTGACCCATGGGCCCCACTGAACTTACTTCAGTCATGGATAGCCTGCAAGAAGGTGGAGGAATCACTGGGGGAGCTGCCGGGGCAAACAGGGAAAGAAAACACAGGGTGATGGTGAGTGGAAACTTATGGGGGGAGATAGCCATGGGATTGGAGGAGGCCAAACCAGTGAGGAGAAGAGCCGCTGGAGCATGGATCTGTAAAGGGAGGCACTCTGTGATTGGCTGGGGAGCAGGAAGAGACCCCATGTATGAAGAAAGAGGCTTGAGGGGGGAGAAAAAGCAGCAAGAGGGTGTTGTCAGCCCATTTGTTCATTCTATTTTTATTTTTATTTTTTTTTTGAGACTGTGAGAGCTTCCACACTGAAAACAACAGAGAAAAGGGAGGGGGCCCCTGAAGGCAGCATGCAATAAATGAAAATCACTCTCTTCCACTGGTCAAAGTATCTTCTATCAGCAGAAGGTGACCTTTGGATCTAACTCATTGTGATTTTGCAGTTGATACCTTAAATTTCAGAAACCACAAATTCAGTAGGTTGGATTCAGATGTGTCCCTTCTGCTCACAGAGGAATCATCAGGGAACAGAAAGTCTTTAGACATATTTCTATCTAAGTATGTTAGTAATAGGAACAGCAAGAAAACAAGATTTTGTCTTCAAAATGGGAGGAAACACCAAGTGACAATAATAAAGAAGTTGAATGGAAAGTAATTTGTACAGAATGTTCAGCAAATGCAATCAGTACAGATACAAAAGATTTTTTATGAAGTGACTTGTATGTTGTGAAGTTTCTCATAAACCTCTTTTATATTAGTATTCTCTTGAAATGTAACACTGCCAACTTTTTACAGGAGGATGCAGAAATGACCAAAGTGTTTGATGAAGAAATGGAAAACCCCCCACCAAGAAACATTCCATCTCCTGGGCAACTGGACCCTGACACTCACATCCCTGTCATTAACATAGAGGATGGGACCAGGCTGGTGGGAGAGGATGCTCCTAAAAACAAGGATTTAGTTGAATGGCTTAAACTGCATCCTTCTTACACTGTTGATATGCCAAGTTATGTACCAGTAAGTGGATTCTGGTTATTGGAGTGGAAATTAGTCATTTTGTTAGGATACACCATATTTATTAAGTGTGTTAACATGTCTTGCAAACTCCATAATTCTTAGAATTCTAATATTCTAATAGCAAAGTCAGTCTTTGGATACTTAAATTTGGTGACTGGATCTGTGAATGGCAAGACAAGATCATTTTACAAATCTGAAAAGGGTTCCAGGTTTGCAGGAAAAAAATAGATTGGAGGAATGGTTTTAAAAAGCTGAAAATGATAAAAGAAGCACCTGTAGCTTTAAGCAAGGAATTTCCTCAGTGACTGTTGCTGGGCAGCCACATTATTCCAGACTCAGTTTATGTGAGGAAAAAGGCAGGGGGGAGGGGCAGGGCCCTTTCAAGGCCAGTTCTTGCCTTTGAGGAAGGACTCATCAGGGCTAGGCTTGGCTAAGGTTGCCAGCTCCTGACTGGGAAGTTCCTGAAGATTTCATGGTGAAGTCTGAGGATGGCAGGGTTTGGGGAGGGGAGGGGCCTTAGCCAAATATAATGTCATAGAGTCCGCCCTCCAGAGCAGTCATTTTCTTCAGGGGGACAGTGTCATCTGGAGTTCAGTTATACCTGTGGGAGATCTCCAGATCCCTCTTGGAGGTTGGCAACCCTAGGTAACCATAAACATGGGACTTGACACTATCCAGTTTGCATGGGTTAACTAGGTTTGGCTGCCCATTACTGTTCAACAAGGTAAATTACAAAAATCCGTGTTCTAAGGCGCTACACAAATGTAAACTGTAAATACTCCACATACGTCAGAAAAAGGATGCAAAATCTCATTATCTACTATTGGTTAATGTAACAATATGTAATGTTGAACACACTTGTAGAAATGTCAGTACAACATTTCAAATCCACAGATAATATATAGGCTTGGATTCCTCCTGTAGAAAGCAACATCTGAGCAATAACAGTCCAAGAAGATTAAGGAGCAACTTTTGAGGAAGAGAATCCATGGGCGTATGCCTGAAAGTTTGAACTTTGTGAGGTATGCCGGACAGAACTTTGTAATTCAGACCTCATTAAGCAAAAATTTTGACTGAACACGGAAGTATTCGCCTGAAGAAGGGCTTCATTCCTGAAACACATGTCTAATCTGGAAGTCGCATAGTACTGCGCATTGGAAGCATTGCATTTATTCCCTTCTGAAAATTTGGATATTTGCATTTGCCTACGGATTCTCCTCTTCAAAAGTCACTCCTTAAGCGTCTTGGACTGTTATTTCTCAGACGCTGCTTTTTACAAGAGGAATCCAAGCCTATAATCTGGGGATTTGAAATATTGTATCTATTTCTACAAGTGTATGCAACATTACATATTGTTACATTAACCAATAGTAGATATTGAGATTTAGTATCCTTTTTCTGACATATGTGGAGCATTATTCTATGTATGAAGTATCTTAGAGCATAGCAGCTTAGAACACAGACTTTCATAATTTAGATATTTCTTTGTTCTCTTTCTCTTTGATTGCTACTATTCAACAGCAGCCATCCTATGAAAGTGCAGTGTAGTAGTTAGAGTTTCAGAGCAGGGTCTGGAAAACACAGGTTTAAATCCCCATCCTGTTTTGGAAGTTCACTGGGTGATCTGGGACCAGTCACATATTTTCAGCCTAACCTACCTCACAGGATTGTTGTGTGGATAAAAGGGGAAGAGAATAATATGAGCTGAAGATGGGAGGCAAATAAAAAGGTGGGTGAATGACTGAGAATGAGAGAATGAGGCAGGGAAAAGGGAGAGGATATGGGGGTTGCCTTTGGGACAGAAAGAGGGAATAGTGTGGGGAGGGGGATATAGAGGAAAGTGAGGTGCCACCACAAAAGTCGTTGAGGGTTCCCTACCATGCAAGTGGGCCTGGCCTAGTGGCCCTCATCACACAACTGGGCCAGTTTTCCTAGGTAGAGGCTGCTCTTCTGTGGGAGAGCTTGATATAGAAGGGCAGATAAAGGTAGGTTGGTTGTTGGATCAGAAGGAGATAGGGTTGCCAAATCTAGATTAGGCAATTCCTAGAGATCTGGGGGGATGGAGCCTCAGGAAAGTGGGGTTTGAGGAGGAAAGGGACCTCAGAGGGCTATAATGCTGTTAGATTCTGTTTCCTTATGAGAACTAGGGTTGCAATAGCCATTGAATACTTAAATTTAGTGATTGGATCTATGTATGACAAGACAAGCATTTTACAAATCTGAAAAGGGCCCCAGGTTTGTAGAAAAAAATAGATGGGGGGATGGTTAAAAAAGCCAAAATGATAAAATGCCTGTAGCTTTAAGCAAGGAATTTCTTTATGAGAACTAGGTTGCCAACCTGCAGGTGGGGACTAGAGATCGTTCAGAATTATATCTGCTCTCCAGATGACCGAGATCCACTGGGAGAAAACGGCTGCTTTGCAGAGTAGACTCTGTGGCATTATATTCTGCTGAGGTCACTTCCCTCCTCAAACCTCACCTTCCCTAATCTCCAGGAATTTCCCAACCTAGAGTTGGCAGCCCTAATGGGAAAACTGATCTCTAGCCGGGAGATCTATTGTGATTTCAAGATATTGCTAGACCCTACCTGGACATTGGCAACCCTAGAAAGAGAAAAGGAATCAAGCAAAGGAAAGAGGCTATGGGTCTCTAGGAAAGGGAAAGAGAAAATTGGGAAGGAGGGAATGAGAGTCCTTTTTCAAGTCCTTGCAGGTTCCCCATGTTCTCCTATAATGTCAGAGAACAGCACTAGTTATAATATGAGGATTTTTAATTTGGGTTATGCCAATTGCTTGAAATATAAAGCAACATTACCTAATAGAAACGATTGTTAAGAAGCCAAAATGCATTTCAGCCTTAGTTGCTTTTACAGAAAAGATCATAATCCCAAAAGTAATCCATTGAATTCCTCCTTTTTAGAAGAGTGCAGATGTGCTGTTTTCCCCATTTCAAAAGCCGAAGCAGAAACGGCACAGATGTCGAAACCCCAATAAACTGGATATAAACACATTAACTGGAGAAGAGAGGGTACCTGTTGTAAATAAGCGAAATGGCAAGAAGGTAAATTTTTAAACAGTCTGCTCTCTGATTCAATGTAATTTCAAACTAGCACTTCAATTTCAATAAGAAACTTTATGAACAATTCATTCTTCAATAATCTCAATTCTGTTAAGCATGCGGTATCTCTTTGAGCACAGTATATAATTCCCAAGTGTGTGCCCTATCTGCAGACATCTAAATTCATAGATAGGAGCCACACTTACCCAAACAAGCTTTTCTGCAAACTTGGGTGACCCCCTAAGTTTGCAGAAAAATCTGAAAAGTAACCACCACCTCCCCCCAAAAAAGCAGCGTTGCCTGCACATATGCAAGCAACACAGCCTCGGATCTGCTGGCAGGTATGAGGAGGGAAGCCTTGGTGAATTCATACAGAGTTGCCTAGGCAAACCACCAAGGGCGGGGAGAGGCAGGCTCACTCAGAGCAACTTTGGGCGAGCCACCAAAAGCAGGAAGGGCGGGAAAGGAAGCCTCAGGTCCATTCAGAGCAATTCCAAGCAAGCTGCTGAGAGCAGGGCGGAAGGGGAGGAGAGGCAGCAGGTATGCTCAGAGCAGCTGCAGGCAAGCCACCAAGAGCATAGAGGTAGGAAACCTTAGTGGGCCCACACGGAGCAACTCCACACTAACTGCCAAGAGCAGAAATGGAGGGAGGAAGCTTTGACTGGTCCACCCAGAGCTACTCTGGGCAAACCCCATAGAGCAGTGGGGCAGGAGGGAAGGCAGAAGCTTCAGGGAGTCCAAGGGCTGCACCAGGTCCACTAAGATGGGATTCTCCCCATCCCATTGGAGGATTGCAGGCTCCCATTTGTCATTCTTGATTCTGAATGGCAAAATTTTTCAGTGATATTTGGGAAACCATTTTATTCTTCATAGCAATTATATGGCACTTTCACAATGCCATCTTAGGAACACTTTAGTGGGGGCAATCCCTTTCGACTAGATGTCAGTAGAATTCTGAACAGGATTCTTCTCAGGCTTCTAAGCGCTTTGTATTACATTATCTTATTTTAATCCTAACAACCACACGGTAAGGTAGGTCAGTATAATTATCTCCATATTGTAAATGTGGGCCTGTAACTTGGAAAAAGTCATTTATTTAAGACCATTGGGTGAGTTAATGGCAGAAGCAAGAGCTTGAACAGAGACCTTCTGGATTACTACTCATTTTGTTAACCACAACATCAGCTCATGCTTCCCTGTCAGTGATGCTTTAGTTGAACTTGGCTTTATTTGGACTCTTAGTATTCTATACAAGTTTTAACAGAATAATAAAATATGTGATAGCATGCTTACTTTCTGTTTCTAAAAAATTAATTAGATGGGTGGAGCTATGGCCCCTCCAATGAAGGACCTGCCTAGATGGCTGGAAGAAAATCCAGAATTTGCTGTTGCTCCAGATTGGACTGACATAGTTAAACAGTCTGTAAGTAATTTTATTTCTAAGGCTTTTTTTTCCAATTGCAAGGAATGTAAATTTGTCTTCTTAAATACTTTAAAAACTTGTTGATTATATACCTGTATCTCTCTAAAGCAAAGAAATGATTATTGTAGCAACAATGAAAAATGCAGATAAAGAATTTTGAGATTGCTGGTACATAGTGGAATTCTTTAATATTCTCTGTTAGTGGATTCCTCTCCTGGGACAAATATGAATGCTTTGTTAAATGCAAAATAAGTAGACCAACTGATTTTTGGATTAAATCAGTTAAGAGACCTTTGTTCTTGAAATAAATGTTTTTAGGTGTCCATTCTCTTTTATTATTATTAAATCTCACCAAATCCAGTGTGTATTATTTTATGTAAATTCGCTGATGGATTTTCTCCTTAAAACTTTTTATCTTCTGAGCATCGCCTGCTGCTTCCATGTAGTGGGGGCAGGTGTTGGAGATGCAACTCAACACATGGGATATCAATGTTCACTCACAGATTTAAATGACATGGACGATGTCATAGGATAAGCTTAATGGAACACTCTTCTGGGTCATGCTTATATTTTCTGTTCTTTTCTAATGGGAAAGAAACTAAAATGCATATATAAGAACTGTTAACTAAAATACCCTGTGTTTTTCCCATCCTTAGTATTACATGTTATGCTGTATATTGTGAGCAGTCCTTCATGAGATACTGAATATAGAGGCATCCCCACATTACTCAAAGCCTAATGGTATGGGCTGTGCTTTCTTCCTGAATGCAGGGTTTTGTTCCAGAGTCCATGTTTGACCGTCTTCTCACAGGACCTGTTGTGCGGGAAGAGGGAGCAAGCAGAAGAGGGAGAAGGCCAAAAAGCGAAATTGCCAAAGCAGCTGCAGCAGCTGCTGCTGTAGCTTCAACTTCGGGAATTAACCCACTGCTAATGAACAGTCTGTTCGCTGGAATGGATCTCACGAGCCTTCAGAATTTACAGAACCTACAGTCTCTCCAGCTTGCAGGTCTCATGGGCTTCCCTCCAGGACTAGCGACAGCTGCTGCTGCTGGAGGTGATTCTAAAAATCCAGCTGCCATGCTGCCTCTGATGTTGCCAGGTATGGCAGGGTTGCCTAACATGTTTGGACTAAGCGGATTGTTGAATAACCCAATAACAGCTGCTTCTGGAAACACCACTATGGCTTCCAGTCAAGGAGAAACTGAAGATGGCACTTCAAAAGTAGAAGAGAAGAAGACTGAGAATGAAGAGGAGAACAAAGACTCAGAGAAAAGCACAGACACTGTTTCTGCCACTGACTCTGCAAATGGATCTGTCAGTGCAACTGCTGCTGCGGCTGCTGCCACTACCACGACCAACACTGGATTGCCTGCCAACCCTCTGACTTTCAATCCTTTCCTTCTGTCCACCATGGCTCCTGGCCTATTCTATCCATCTATGTTTCTACCTCCAGGACTGGGAGGATTAACACTACCTGGTTTCCCAGCATTAGCAGGACTTCAGAATTCAGTGGGCTCCAGTGAAGTGAAGGTTACTGATAAAACTGAAGGAGCTGTCTTTAAAGATGAAGAAAATCTAGAAGGCAGTGATGCAGAGGAGAGCCTTGATAAAACTGCAGATTCCTCCGCTTTAGAAGATGAAATAGCACAGGGTGAAGAATTAGACTCACTTGATGGGGGGGATGAAATAGAAAACAATGAAAATGATGAGTAAGCAGTACCAGTTACTGTTAAAGTGTTTTAAATTTTGACAAGTGGTAGTCCTACTGTTTACACTCACAGTTAATGTCCATAATTAGTTTTTATAAGCTGTTCTGTAACATAGTGTAGCAAAAGAAACGTTCAAGTCATGTTATACAGATGTGTCAAAAGGTATCTTGGTCATTAAGTATTGTGCAGTGCATTATTTATTATCCCTAGGAGAGATGAAATTGAGAGGTGATCATGTCTTTTTAAGGAAATTGACATAATGCTCTGCTTTTTTTTCCTTTTGGTACCATTGGTATTATAAAAGCAGCAATTTGTAATAGAGTGGCACTAAATAGAAGGAAGTGCTGCTTAAAGGAAGTATGAAGTTATATATTTAATTTTTTATTTTTATTCTTTGCTGTGAAGGTCAAGATGAAATTTACCATACATATCATATTTGCGCATCATTGTGACTATATGGGAGTTCAGTCGTGCACATACACACAAACACACACATTCTCTGACAATCTCCATGATAGTGTGAATGTCTCTCTGTCTTGAGGCACAGCAATAATAAGGCAGCTGTTGAATGTGAAGAGTACCTTTTGGAAATTTCCCACTGAAAAGGTTCTTGCAGGATAAAAACTACAGTTAAATCGTCTCGTGATCTTGTAATGCACTGGTAAAACAAAATTTTTTAAAAATCAGGTACCTTTTTTAAATTAAAGGACTTTGTTACTTTAGCCACAAAGCTAAACAGCATTACCTCAACTCTAAACTAGCCTTGAAGTTTACAGACATGACTTTGTAAATGTATTTGTTTTTCTTTGTTGTGATGTCTTTTTATTTTTTTTCTTGGAAACTGCTATCATGTAAGATAAGATGTAAATTGCTGCCAACTGTAGTAATGATGCTTTTAATAAAAGTGACTCATGATATGCAGAGATGTAATTTATAGAATGTAGTGCTTAGAGAAATTATAACTGGTGTTTGTTATTTTTTGTATTCATAAGAGAAGCAAATACATTCTTGTGGGGTTTTTTATTTTTTCTCAATTTTTCTGTTTTGTATATCATTTTTGCCAGCTTTACTATTCAGAAATATACTGAATCGGTATTGTATGAGAAATAGACAAGAAGAAGAATCCTGAATTATTCTCGTATTATTCTATTTTAGCTAAGGCTAGAGAAAGACACACAAAACCCTGCATTACTCTCTCAAAGGGGCTTGTGAGACTAGGAATACTTTCCAATGTGTTCAGCGTGTGATAATGTGGTACATTAAAGAACAAAAGGGTAAAAGAGAAATGAGGCTTTGATAGGCACAATATCTAGGTCATTTATCCTTGGTTAATGGGTAGAAAAACACAATGCTGTAGTTTGAGCAGGAACATAAAGGCTCTGTGGTATCCTGTGGACCAGAGCCTGTGATGCCAGAAACTACTGTCAGGCAACCTACAGGAAACTAAAACTGACCCACTTTTTAGAAGACTTAAGCTGCTTCTGGGGAGGCACTGATTTGGACCTTTTTGTGACCTTTGATAATGTATCATTTGAGAGTTATTGTTTTCACTGCAGTTTCACCAGAATGAGCACACAGCAACCCTGACATGAAGTTGAAGGGTTCGGCACTGCACTGTGGAAGGTGAAAAGCTAGATCTGTCAGGTGCATAATTTCTGTTAATATACTACAGAAAGCCCCAGAAATTGATAAGTACAGATCTATTTTTACAATTATGAACTAGCTGTAAGTTTATTTAGCTGATGTGGGGCACCCAGTAGTATGAACTTAAAGTGACCGTTACTCTAAGAACATGGTTCAATTAGAGTCACATGTTTATGAGAGAGTGCAGTATGCTGGAGTAAAGAGTTTCCATGAATGAGAAAAAAAAGTTAGTAACAAATAGCTGTAAAGTGAATATTGTTATGAATGAAAAATGTGCATCGTTTGAATTAGCAAAGATCAAAATGTCTTGTTACCTCCACTTTAACAGATCATAGAAAGCTAATGGAGGTCAGAAAAGATTTCTTTTCTTTATACACATTATTGCATAGTTGACTGAATGCATTATTCTTTTCCGTCAAGCCTTGCATATGTTGCCTATCATAAAAATCTAGAAACCAACTTGGAGGGGTCATCAGTCTGATCAAGAGTGGCATATCCTGTGTATGCATTCATATTATCAGCTTGTTAAATTTTTCACTTTTTAATGACTCATTTTCAACTGACTATGGAATTTATTGTAAAAGTGCCACTGTGAAAGAGTCTTTGTCTGTACTCTTAGAAAAACATTCATTTTTATACTGGCAGCAAGGAACTTAATGAAGGTTAATGATATCTCTGGGGAAGGAGTTTTAATTGTCAAGAGCAAAGGCAATTAAAAACAAATACACATACACATGCACCACCAATCCCGAGCATCATTTAATTCTGATTGCTCCATGTCCATTTCACAACAGTGTGAGCCCTCTCAAATACTGACCAAGTCAAGTATAAACTAACATTTTTTTTGCTGTAGCAAAAACACTGTCTTTTGGAAATTTATAAACAATAGATTGGAAGAAGTCGCTTTGATACGAAAAGCAGGTTACAAGTGTAAAGCTTGCTTTCATTGGTGACATAATCCTTCCCCGTGTAGGTACATGGCAAGCATGCACAGAAGAATCCTCACAGGGCTCAATGGCATTGTGCCCATGGACAGACCAGTGCACAGGACAAGGGGAATGGTGCATGTGCTTCCTAGGTTGCCATTCTATTTTTCCTGGATCCCAGGTAGCTTGCATAGAGTGGAAGTAAATACAGTAGAAAGCAAGGTAAGTTCTGTTCTCTTTTATCACTTTAATGAGCTGACATACATGCATGGGCAGCGCTCTGTTGAGACCTGTGGGGTCTTTCCACATGTGAACAACTATATCTTAAAATATTAAAACAGTGCTGCTAAAACTTCAGGAAAAAGTGGGATATGCATATGACGAAAAGAGAAATTAAATGGAGTGTAGAAGGTAGGGCATTGCCATTTTTATTTAAAAAGTATTTTAGGATTGGATCCAAGGGTCCCCATTCTGCTGATGAGCTAAGCCTTCCTCAGACTCAAGACCCCTTGCTGCAGCAGAAGAGTTATATTCACAGGTGGAAGCCTCCAGTGGTTCAAAACTTCTGCATCTATTTCTTGATGTCTGCATACCACTTGAAGGATCAAGTTTATCCCTGTGATACATAGAAAAATTTAGACAGAATTACTACCTAAATAAAATGGCTACTATTATACTATTACATACATGATGCAAAGTTCTGCATTTTAAAAATTCATCTGATATGCAATTCTATTTAAGGTTTTCCATTAAGTGGTATTGGTACAAAACTGCATGGAATATTTTGTGGCTTTGCAGATTAATACCAGGTTTTCTCACCAGTTTTGCTTTCATGGAGTGATACCATTAAGTACTTAAAATGTGGCTTTTCTTCTTGATGAAAAAGTGTTATTTCTATTAAGGAGTTGCAAATACTGATCACACTTCAGTGCTATCTTAATGTTAAAAAAATCCTTGGGATCCTACATTTGCAAAAAAAGAAAAGTGTGACACTGTAGTATTTCCACATCCAGTTTGGTTCAGAAAGTGTAACTGGCTCTCTTGGAAAACACAGGGTGCTACTAAAAGATGTCTATTGTCTCCCATGACCAACTCTCCCATATTTCAACGGAGCAAAGCTTCAATTGCTGGCCAGCCTGCTGTCCCGCTTTAACATGTGCTACATGGATAACAGCCCAATCATATATGTGTGCTTATTTAAATGCAAGGCTCACTGAGAATAGTGATACTTGTTCCTAGTAAATATACTTAGGATCACAATCCATTTGATAGACTGTGGATCTGTTTCTTGCTGCTTCAGCTTTCCAGTGTTGACAGCTGAGGCCAGAGGGTTACCTGCATCCTGTGTGAGAACATTCCACTATAGTTTGATATTCTTTTGATTTGTCCTAGAAGCAATCTGGCACATATTTCCAGCTGCAGAGTGAGCATCATCTTATTGATTAAATATTTAACAATTAGAGAGGTTTGTGGTGGGGGGGGTGGAAAGGTCCTTGTTTTAAAATGAATTTTGCACTGGGCTTGTGCACAAACAGCACACTCAGCTTTATTGACTCAGCGATGCATTTGTGTTAGTGGCTGCCAGAGCTGTACACCAATTTGCAGTGTGACCTTCAATAAAATGGCATTATTCTTAAAGGCTGCCTGGAGGACCATGATAGATTACATCAGCCTAATTCACTTGCAGTTATGTGCAGCCCCACTCTCAGGCAAGATGCAGAATCACCACACCTCCAGCATGTTCAATGGCAGAATCCCACTCCTAGAACAACAGCATGACACCATTGATCTCTTGATTGTCCCTGCAACATCAACATTGGTGGACAAGAATACTATTTGTAAGTTACCATGTGTACAAGATCCACCAGGAAATTACATTTATTACAGAATGGAAATCTCAAAATACAAGCTGCTTTGGGTCCTTCTTTGGGGAAAGTGTGCAATATAGATAACTGACCTCGATGTAACTGTCTTGTCCTTTAAATATTAGGTTCAAAGTCCGGACTCATCCTATTATTGAGACTACATATAAGTTTATGTTTTCCCTCTACCTTGTTTTCTAGAGTAGCAGCACAGATGATACACCTGTCATAGCTTCCTCCCCCCCCCCTTTCCCCCCCCCTGGTTACACTTCCATTTAAAAGCATGGTTCATAAATCACATCAGTGCCATTTTTCTGTTGAGGGTTTTTCTTTCCACTTATTGAAACTGATAAGTGTGATTATCGGTTTATTTTCCTCAAGCTATTGTCAATCAAATGGTCCCTCAGTTTCTTTTGATGTGCCTTTGCTGCTATCTTGGTGCCAATGTTGTTACTGTTTTCATGTCATATTGACAACACTGGGCACCATTTTAGGTTGTGTGACTATTGGGATCAGACTGGAGTACAGCTGGATCTCTTGCTAGGAATGGTTGCAGCTTGGCGTTTGGCTAGGATAGGATTTTGCAAATTGCATGGGTTTCTAAGCCAGGCAGCACAGCCTTTCACTGAACCTTGGGGATGGCAGATCAAAGGATAGATTGGTGCCATTTGGACTCATACTGATGCTGAGTTTGGGGACAGAAGCAGAGGCCACCAAAAAAAAAATGGGATAGTTCCAAAAGTTGTCCCACTGGATCAAATCATGTTTCATCTTGCCTAGCATTCCCAGATAGGAGAGCTAGACACCTCTGAGAAGTGCACAAGGAATGAAGGTAACTTCCCCATCTGTCTGGATTTCGGATACATGCTATCTCTGGACAAAGTGATTCTGTTACAAGGTTTTTGTACAATTCTTTTATAGTGTTTACTGTAAATAAATGTTGTGGGTAATAATATTTGATAGATCCACCCTTCATGAATCTCACCATCTTTTACTCTTTCTAGTAAAGCAACTATCACCATATCTTGTGGGAGTGAATTCCACAAGCTAGTGATGCATTTCTGAAAATCTACCTTAGCCTTTTTCAGAGGTTATGTCCTAATTGGCAGGAGGCCAGCAATATAGATGTTAGTGTTATATTTTATAGCTTGCATCTAAAAGTGCTGTTCTGCCAGTGTAATGGCACTTCATTTGATTTCTGACCTCAGGCAGAACACCTGCTAACTTTCTAACCTACCTCACAGGGTTCTTGTGAGGATAAAATAGAGAAGAGAATTTTGTAAGCGCCTTTGGGGAGATGGTGGAATATGCATAAAGTAATAAAATAAATAAAATAATGAACTTCCCTGAGTTCTTTGCAAATGTCATATGAGCCCCATGACTTGTTTAATTTTTAATGTGTGTTAGCTCTAAAACATAGTTGTTTGTCATTTTGTAGTTGTGGTGGAAAGTGTCTTCAAGTTAAAAGTTTTTAAGGCAAGATAAGAACAGAGGTGGTTTGCCATTGCCTGCCTCTGTGTAGCAACTTCCTTGGTGGTTTCCTATCCAAGTACTGGCCTGGGCCCTACTTAGCTTCTGAGATCTGAGGAGACTGGGCCCACCAGGTCAGGGTAATACTTGACTACTCACACATATTGTACTGAAGCTGAATGTGAATAGACTTCTGGAAAAGCTCTGTGAAAGCTGATTTGTGCATTAGCAGATTTCATTTGCCATTGAACCTGCTGAACCTAATGTACATAAATGTGACAACACTATTCTTCCCAGTGCTATTCCAGCCACATACATGCTGTCCCAAGATTGAATAAACTTTGTCATTATATATATATGGATATAAAATTTGAGGTGCTTATATGTGTGTGTCTACTTAAGAGTACACCAACCAAAGCAAATGATACTGATTACTGCTCTCTGTTCTCCAGAGGGAGTTTAGGTAGTATCCAAAAATGGTCTGATCTCCTGCAGTTTGGGCCTTCGCTAGGGATGTGTCACCAGATAGCCTTCATTTTGAACAATATTTGGTTTTTGTAAAAGAGCCCAAGCCAGGTGAAGTTGACTAATATCCTTTATTTTAGAATATGTCAGTTCAGGTGAGCTCTCTGGAAGATGCTGCAGCTTTGTTTCTTTTTTTATTTTTGAAGTTTTGTTTTGGTTGTTTCAGGCCTCCATCAAATAGCTTATCCAGAGCTCAAAAGAGTGCCCTGAAAAAGTGGAAAGTTTTTATGCATGTGGACAAAGTGTCTGCTAACTTCCTCCTTGCCTGCATCCTTCGTGCCTCAATATGTGATTCCAGTTCTCTTTTCCCCTAGGGAAATAAGGGACTGGAAAAGCCTTTATACTCAGGGGTTTTTTTTATCCTAGCATCCATTGGTCCATAATATGCCAGCAACCATGACACTGTTTATTGCCTCAAAAATATGTGGTGGTTCACAAATATGTGTCAGAGGTGGCATGACTCAGGAAGAGAGGAGTATCTGCTTGGCATTCAGAAGGACCCAGCTTTGATCCCCACAATCTCATGTCAAAAGGATCTGACAGTAGGTGATGTGAAAGACCTGTGCCTGAGACCTTGGAGGGCCACTGCTAGTAAGAACAGACAGTACTGACCTTGATAGACCATTGGTCTGATTCAGTATAAGGCAAGTTCATGTTTTCTATTGTTCAAGAGACAAGAAGTTTGTAAACATGCCATCCACATCCCATAGAACTGCAGTCTTCAGACTTCCCAGACCTTGGATTCACCTTTACCTCAAGTTGTCGGCACAAAATTCATGGAATTGCAAGCATACAACAGGAAGTCACATGGTGTTCTGTGGCAGGAAGAGGAGAGGCAATTTCGTGAACCTGCCTGTGCTAAAAGGGAATCCCCTCTACCACTGTATACCTTCATCTCATTGTCCCACTGTTCCTGTTGAGCCCTGTTCACAACTTACATCGAGCACATGTACGATCTGTGTACAGTTTCACTTGATTTTTTATGTACATGGAGTACTTCTCACATCACACTTAATGTATATACAGCTGTATGTGATTGAACTTCCACATTTATTTGGTACTGGTCCATAGTTTCATTTGTAAAGTGAACACATGTTGGCTCTTTCTTACATGCAGGCTTTATGTGCATTCACTATAACGTGACATACGTGCATGTAATAAGATGCGGGCAAGAGGTATGACATCCTTGCTGTCTATACATGCACACTAGCAGCAGTTCCAAAAAGCAATGAACAAATAATGATTCTTTAGGGGTTCACAGCCCACCTGAATGTGCCTGCCAACCCATGTGTTGAATACCACTGGCACAGAGGGTTTCTTGCTTTTATAACTTGTCTACTGTATGTTTCTAGATCATACAACACTACTGTCGGTACAATGACTAAATGCAAGTACCCATCCTGAAGTGCTAATTGACCACTGTAAATCTATTCAGGAATCATCACATTTGACTTTTAAGACAACAGCTGAGTCATGGACTAGGCAATTCAGGAAGATATAAATGGCTGCATTATAATAAGCCGACATCTATTTCCAATATGATCTATGTTTTTGTGGAAATTCATTATAATAAGTCTTACAATACCAAGCTCTTCAATGAATTTTTCATATATGAGTCTCTCTGTGTGTATGTGTGTAACACATACAAACCGATAGTAATCATACACCTTTAGGGCAATGCTGAGCACCAGCTGTTTCATAGATGATTTATAGGTTGCCATGCTCAAGGTTAATAATCAGGAGAAACAGGTTAGAGTATGCAATGTATTTATGTCAGGTTAGAAGTTCAGTAATGGGAAGGTGCAGCATTGGAACTATGTGTGCTGATTTAATTAATTAGACTCATCTATTCAGTATTCTAACAAAGTAAAGTTAAAGTAAAATTAAAGAACATCCACCTTTGATGTTTTTTGAAAGAAAAATGCTAGTTGAAAGCTGCACACTTACACTTTCACGTTCATTACATGTGGAACAGATTTTCATGTACAGTAGAAGGTCATTTGCAAATGTCAATTCTTAAAGAATATTCTTAAAAACAAAAGCACATCAGCATTTTCCCTCAGCTAAAATGTTGTGTGGTCACTGTCCTGCTCACAGAGAAGAAAATTCATATAACTGATTGATAAACAGTTAAAATGGTAATAAAGTGCATCTTTATAGCAGGCAGAAATTAATGATGAACAGCAAAAGGAGGAATCTGTACACAGAAATCCTATTTCTTGCTATGTTTATGCAGGATCACCAACAAACCCACCCACCCACCCAAAATTATATGCCCATCCCCGGCAGTAGAAACAGCATCTATTTTGCCATGTATATTGCAAGAATTCAGAATCTTGGTTCCGTTTATATTGTGTGTTCAGTTTGTGCATTTTTAAGCCATTTACTTTACCTTAAAGTATCTTTGTTGGTGGTATTTCCTGAAAACTGAAAAGAAAGGAAACCCTGATGCTTACTGATCTGCTCCATGTTCTGCAGTGGTTCTAATGCACCAGAATCTGGAGCTATTTCCTTGATTTTACTTGTGCCTCAGTCTTTAGCCTGATACACAAGACAGCCCCACACATTCACTGAATATGCAGGGAGGAAAAGCAGGTACAAGAATGCTGACCGTCCCCCCCCCCCCCATCTCCATGCAATTGCCTTGTTTTCTGCAGGGTGCAACTGTGCAGAAGCAGTGGCTGTGCATACACCCACTCTCTGCAATCAGTGATGCATTTTCCAGATAGTTTCAGGGGATAACCATGTTGGCCTGCAGCAGAGCAGTTAGATTCAAGTCCACTAGCACCTTAGAAACCAGCAAGATTTTGGGAGTACCTGCTTCTCAGAGTTGAAGCTTGCTTTGTCAGATAATGGGCTTTGACTCTCAAAACTTATTAGCTGGAAAATCATGTTGCTGCTCTGCTGCAGTCCAACACAGCTGTCCTCTAGAAAATATTTGGAAAACTATGTTACTGATTGTGGGGAGTGGGCTTATGCAAAGCCACTGCTTCTGCAAGAAGGGAGAATTCACAAGGTCCCCTCCTCTGTGTAGCAGTCCCCACAGACTGACAGGCAACTGCGCTGAGGAAGGGGGTGGGGCCAGCATGCTTGTGTCTGCTTTCCTTCCCTGCATGTTCAGTGAATGCATGGGGCTGTCCATGTATGCTGAGCAGCTGTCTCTCTATCCAAAAGTGAGCCATGAAAGACAACAGTGGAGCTCATCCAACGTTGTTTGTACTGGCTTTCATCATTCTAATAAAATCTTATTTTCTATTTTATTAGATCTATGAAAACCTTAAAATAGTCATTGTAAGTATTATCATAGGTAGTGTGACCTATTTACTACTGCCATTTAGTTTAAAGTATCCAGTTCTGGAGGTGTTCAACTGAAGTCGACAGGAAAAGGAGTAGTGATCTCTGGGATGTCAGAACTGTGGCAAATGACTTCCTACTGGCAATAGGATAAGGAACACTAATGAATTTTATGACTACTAGCTGGAAAGCTTCCTGGAAGAGAAATTCACAAGATAAAACCTCTTTCTTATGGCAAGAGACAGAAAATAGTCTTCATAGAGAAACAAAAAGACTGGTGTTGGAAACTGCCTGAACTTTAGGTTTTAAACTGAAAGCCAGATTTATACTCACAGGAGACGATAGCATTGCTGTATTCTTGCATATGTACGGTGAGAGACGCACATATTTTGCATAGGAAATTAAGTTTACAAGCAGTTGAGTTTCATTTTCAAAGTCTCAATAAAAACTTTGCCAGCAATGTACCCTTTTTGTTTTTTGCATTCTCTCATTTTTTCTAATGACCTTTTGTACTTGTCTCATAATTTCAATGTATATTAATTCTCCACTGTTTGAAAAGATAAAGGCATATTGCCATTTTAAATTTTCCTCAGTCTTTCTATTGAAGAGCAAAGAATCATGTTTCTCACCCAAATGACTCATTAATGGCTCCAAAGGAGACAGTGGTATGTACTGAACAGTTCTTGATAGATGCTGCTCCATTGTAAATGACTGTTGTGTTACTAGGTTTTCTCTGGAGAGTGATTTGGGGGAGGGGTGTGGTTATAGTATTTGATCTAATAAAAATAGGAGGCTGTGTTTCCTTAAGGCAACATATTCTCCAACATTAATACTGGCCCCTAAGATCAAGAGCTTGGGCATGCTCCTTGAGTCCTTCCTCACAATGGAGGCCCAAGTAGCAGCCACTGTTAGATCCGCCTTTTTCACCTTCAGTGGGTGCGGCAGCTGGCCCCATTCCTGGAGCACAATGACTTAGCAATGGTGATCCATGCCACGGTCACCTCAAGAATAGATCACTGTAATGCTCTCTACATGGGGCTACCCTTGACGCTAACCCGTAGACTACAGCTAGTGCAGAACGCTGCGGCATGGCTGTTAATGAGACTCCCTCGATGGGAGCACATTCAGCCGGTGCTGAAAGAGCTGCACTGGCTTCCTGTTGTGTTCCGAGTTCGTTTCAAGGTGTTGGTACTGACCTTTAAAGCCCTCTATGGTCAGGGACCTGTCTATCTGCGGGACCGCCTTTCTTCGTATATTCCCCAGAGAGCACTGCGTTCAGGGACAAAAAATCTACTGTCCATCCCAGGACAAAAAGAAGCCAGGTTGCATATGACATGAACCAGGGCTTTCTCGGTGGCAGCGCCAGAACTCTGGAACGCTCTCCCGGAGGCCATAAGGGCCCTGCGGGATCTGCCTACGTTCCGCAGGGCCTGTAAGACCGAATTGTTTCGACAGGCTTTCGATATCTAACTGAGAAAGAGCTGCCACTGGACATCATATAGAGCACCAAGTAGAGTACTGGTGGTCACCACCGAATTTTCAGAACCGCCTATATTGTACTGTATTAACACAGCACCATGAAATGGTTTTAGATAATTTAAATATGTAATTATGTTTTATTGGTTTTAATGGTAGTAATGTAATGTTGTGAGCCGCCCTGAGTCCGCTTGTGGAGAGGGCGGGATATAAGCTTAATGTAATAAATAATAAATAAATAAATAAATAACAGTTTCCTCATGACCTGTTATTAGAACTGATCTGCTGATTATTTAGCTTTCTGTCTAGGGATAGGCACAAACCAGCTCACAAACTAAAGTTTGTCATGAATTTTGGCCAGTTTGTGGTTGGCAAAGTAAAGTTCATGGAAGGGTGACCAGCATGAACATTCCACATATTTTCATGTTGTTTGTGGTGATTTGTAGATGTTTGTGAATGGATACATTTCCAGACAAACTGTTTCCAGTCATTATACTATTTACAAAACTTCAAAAGCAACAGGGGAGTAGATACCTCCAACCTTGGAAACACCAGTAGGATCCCTTAACAGGGTTCCTGCTCTGTTGGATCAGAATGTGCTCTGATCTGGATAGCCCAGGTAAGCCTTATCTCAGATCTTGGATGCTAAGCAGGGCTGACTGGCAAGTACTTAGATGGAAGTTGTCCTTGGAATACCAGCAGTCAGGAGGCAGGGCAGATTTTATTCAGCTACCACTCTGAATATCCTCCATGACCCCAACAGAGGTCAGTTACCAAAGGTCACCATGACTTCCAGGTGCACACACACAAACACAATTTTTTTTTTAAAAAAAATTGAAATACCAGGATCAGAATGCTATCTATATCCTCATCTCAGCTCCACATCCTCTCCTCTGTTAGCTATTGGCAGTTAGACAGAGAGGCAGGGAATGTTTTGGAAGCAGAGTACGTTCATTTATTCCTAATTGTGAACACCTCACCCTTGCTGGGGTTTGGGTGTTAGGTGGTCTAAGGGCCTTGAACAACCCGGTCTCTCTGCTCACATGGGACTTAGCTATTGCATGATTCAACTGAGGATCCATAACCTCTTTGTGACTGTGAACTCCTCTCCCCTGCTGGGGTTTGGGTGCGTACTCATTGCTCTGAGCCACCCTGTCTTTCTGCTAATGCGCAGCAGAGAGATTTAGCTACTTGGTGCCTCAGCTGAGGATCCACATGTATATCCTCCTGATTGTGAACACCTCTGTGCCAGGAGGGTGAAAGTACTTGTTGTGGGTGGAATAAGTCCTCCACTTCCGCATACCACAGGCCTCCATCCCTGATCACCAAACCCCTCCTACCAGCCCACTGGAACTCATCCCTAGAAGGGAATCACTAGGGGTCTTGGAGCCTCCTTTCCCTGATCTGTTCCTAGGGCTCTCCACAGAGGCAGCAGAGTTGTTAGCACCACCCAGACACCAGCAGTTGCTAACACTCTTTGGAGAAAACTCTGGCAGCAGTGATTCAGAGGGTGGGGGGAGCATCCTCCCCTTCCACATCACAACTCTCTGTTGCTGTTCCTGTCTCAGGTTCAACCTTCTGTGGCCCCTCATAGCACCAGAAGCAGCTGTTCCTTCCAGCTTCTCCAATCCTGTGGCCATATTTCAAGCCCTCCCCAGTGATCCCTGGGTGGCATAGTGCCAGATGTGCCATGCCCATGTCCCTAGGGGTGCAAACCCCAACACTTGTCCTCCTCTATCCAAAACAGTCTTACCACAGAGAGAGAGACACATCTCCAATTCTTCCTTGTCAGCCAGTCTCAGAAAGGACTGCTGCTCTACTGTGGCCTTACAAAAGGTATTGTGGCCACCACCAGCAACAGACCTCTGCTGCCCTATCAATGGCCCAAGCAGATGGCCTCCCAGCACAGGTAGCCTCCAAAGGTCACCAAAATAGCTAGGGTGCTGTCCCACCTTTCCTGTAACTTCCTCTCTCCATCCTCCCAGGATGGTTGTCTGAGAAGGAGACAGGGTTAACTCCAGGTTAAAAAATTCCTAGAGATTGCAGGGATAGAGCCTGGGCCTCAGACAGGTACAATTGTGCCCTACAAGCCAGCCATTTCCTCTTGGGGATCCACTGTTGCCAATCCTGAGAGCTGGAGATAATTCAGAATTACAACTGCTCTCCAGATAGCAGAGATCAACTCCCCTGGAGAAAATGGGTGCTTTGCAGGGTGAACTTTATGTCATTATAACCTGCTAAGGCCATTTCCCTCCCACTTTGGTTTCCACTGTGGAAAAGGACTGTCCTTTTCCTAGGTAGAGGCTGCAGGGAGGGAGGAGGGGATGGAAAGCTGAAGTCAGATCTATTCCCCTACAGAAAACAGCCACCTTGAGGTGCATACTCTAAGGTATACTATAACACAACCAAGCCATGCAAAAAAGCCCGATCACACCACAAGCTCACACTGATGCTAAAATCACAAGGTTGAATATGACAGGAAAAGGCAGCAAAAAATCACTGCAAACAAAAGGAATGCTGAGCTCCAGTGTCTGTGTCACCATCGTCATGCCCCCCACACCCTCCATAATTCTTCCTTATCCCCATTCTAGGCCTCTTTCAGGGCTTTGAGCCACCACAGACACAGGGGCACATACGCACAAACATGCAGGGGTGGGGAAGCCAGCATCTGTTTCAGCTGTGGGCTGGGTGGGAAGACAGCAAGCGTGTGGTGACTGAATGTCATGAGTGAGGTGGGGTAGTTGCATGCCAAGGGTACAGGGGTAGTTGAGAGGAAGAGGTGGTTGGGGTGCTATTGGGATGAGGAGTGGGGTGGGAAGTTGGGGGTGGGAAGACAGCAAAGGTGGGGGCACTCGCCCAGAGCCTCTTTGTTGAGCCCTTTGTATTTCCCCCCACAATGGGCCTTATTCCTAGTCATATATTAATTTAACTCAAACTGTGAATTTTAAATTTTTTTAACTATTAACGGGTTTTTATAATGATTAGATGTTTTTACTGTTAACTAAGTCTTACTTATTACCTATTGTTGTACATGTATAGATGCTGTTAGCCGCCCTGAGCCGCCTCGGCGGGGAGGGCGGGATACAAATAAAATTTATTATTATTATTATTATTATTATTATTATTATTATTATTATTATTATTATTATTATTATTATTATTATATAATTTAATAATACATTCTGAAGCGCTAATATATCATTTAAGAACAACAGTCCTGTGGTTCAGCATATAAGTACCTAATCCCAATATAAAGACAAATTTTCATTTACATAAATGAGGGTTTTAAAATACATTGTCTCCATATGCAAGAACCAAACCAAATGCATTTCAGCACTAGGTCTTCCTTAATGGTATACTTCAAACTGAGTACTTAAATTAATGAAGACATATGCTGTATAAAATCAATCATACACAGAATAGACCTTAAATGGAGGGAAAAAATAAATAATTATATCTGTTAAGAAACAAAATTAGTTTACATTTGTGAAATACAAAGAATCAGGGTAGCTACCTTACTAACACTGTGATGTTCATTTGTGGAGTAAGTGGTGTCAGATTTTCTTGTGATCCAACATGGGCAACTCATCAAAATATTTCCTTTGCCTATGCGTTTAAATACACATAAAACATGTGACTAAGCAATTGCAAAATAAAAAGTCTCCTAATAGGGTTTTTTTGTGGTGGGGGGAGGGGAAGCATGTAGCTGAATGAACCCTAAATAGTACAATATTTACCTTCTTGGATCCAAATCTGAAATGTTCAAAATTCTAATGGCATTCTCAGATACAACTTTTCCCTTATATTTTTGAGTTTCTTGGTACGATATGATTTCAAATCCCATATGTAAAAGTAAATTTTCTAGTTGGGTTGCTCATTTCCATACTAATTTCTCATTCTTTTTGTATAGCACAGTATACATGTTTTATTTATGTATTCATTTATTTAATTTATTTGTATCCCACCTTTCTCTGCAATGGGGGCCTCTTTCTTTTTCCTTCACAACCTTGTGAGGTAGGGTAGGCTGAGAGTGTGCGGCTGGCCTCATTTTTATAGTTTGGGGAGCAACACACAAGGATTTGCTTTTTAGGAAGAACAGGCTTTTATTTTGAGGGTAGTATGTAAAAGCCTTTACAGCTGGAAAATCTGGGGTATGGTCCTGCAAAAAAGAACAATCCTATTGCCAAGAAAAATGCTTTCACATCATGCTAGCACAATTTCATTGAATTCTACTGTAAGCATGGTTGAAACTTTTGGCTCTAATTTCGGGAGGGGGGTCCAAGAAGGAGCACTGGCTTCCCCATTGTGTGGGGGGGGGGGACATGTGGAGCAAGGCCAGATCAGGACGGGTTTCTTCTCCAAGACTTGGAAGGGAAACTCTTGGGGAGGCAGTCCAGGCATCTCAGTGGCAAGAAAAGGTAGTCTCTTGAGAGGGCAACTGGTGGGGGTGGCAATGAGGAATGCTATGTGCAAGAACTTGGGAAGTTGGAAATCAGGGTGGTAAGTGGTGGGGTGGGGTCCTTTGCATTGGAGTTAAAAGTGTTGAGACCAGAACCCTGGGGGTCCTACCATAGCTATGAGCCTACACCTTGGTCATGAGTAAAGATGTAAGCTTCCAAGACAATAACTGAGGTTCTCAGAATCTCTTTCACAATGTAGATGTCCAATTCCTTTGTTGTAGAGACACACGTAGTATCCCCCAATTTCCCCTTTTCCCATGTCAGACCTTGAGAAGGACTCAGTTACCACAAGGAGAGGGGTTGCTTGTCCCTATTTTCTCTCTTCCAGCTGCCATGGTTCTCTCCCTTGTAGCTTGAAGGCTGGTCTGAGCCTTCCTGGACCCACCTTTCAAAGGGTTCCTTGGGGGAGGGACATCCCCAGCCTCTCCTTTTCCCACTAGGACAGGAGCTAGTCCCTGTTGATTGTCAGAAGCCAAGGTCAATGAGGATACCTCCTGGGTATGGACACACCCTTCTCACCCCCTGGCCTCCTTTAGAGGAGCTTGCTTTCAATTTTCTTGGGCTGGAGCTGGGACTGCCTGCCTCCTTCTCCACCCCACCACGTGCTCTGCCCTGGATCTAGCCTTTCTGTCTAGGTCTTCCCTATTTCAGGCTAGGTCTCATACTGCCTCCTTTGCTGTTGTCATTTCCCCAGGATCCTTTGGGCCTGCTGAGGACTTGACATGTTGCTGGGCAGCCTCCAACTACATTATTAAATGCCAGCCTCCAGGTAATATCTGGGGATTCCCTGGAATTACAGCTCATCTCCAGACTACAGAGATCAGTTCCCCTGGAGAAATGGGTGCTTTGGAGAGTGGACTATATGACACTATACCCCACTGAGATCTCTGTTCTCCTCATGTTCCATCTCCAAATCTTCAAGAGTTTCCTAACCTGGATCTGGCAACCCTATCCCCCCACCCCTCACTGGTAGCCAAGAGGGACCTAGCACCCTAATAGGGGTGCTGCCTCCAGACAGTAGACTTCTTTGGTAACTCAGTCAAGAACTCAAGAAGAGCTATTAGCCCATCCCCAGCCATAGTCAACAAGTTTGGGTTACACCTGTCACCAAAACTAATTCAATCATCTGCAACCTGATGCATCATCCTTCTCCTTTGACATCACCTAGGTACCACTTACTAGTGCCTCCTTATGAAAGAAAGTTTGACTTGGCCAACAACAGCTGAGATCTGGGCCCTTGTACCAAAGGGGAGATCCTAAATTTGCAGTAGCGCCCTGTGATGGATAAGTGGCTGTGGGGCAGGGGTTGCTGTGACAGTTACAGTGATGGAAAAGGACACTGGTGTCTCTGTGACTGGAAGGATATGGGAAAGGTGCTCTTCCTTCAGATAGAGAGCATCCTTTCCAACTGACAGGGAGAAACATGCTAGTCTTTGATGTTTTAACACCTATTAATGATTGGAGGATCCATGTTCGTGTGGGCTTGAGCCCCAGAACCTGGCATCCTGATTGGCTAAGGGTCCTGGAGCACACATGGGGTAGGGTCTGAAAAGGGGAGCTGTTCCTTTGTCTGGGTGTATGTTGGTATGTACATTTGGAATACATTAGGAGAACTGCCCCTCCTGTAAAAGGTAAGAAGGACCCCTTTAAGCGGTGGAAAGCTAGTCCAAGTGAGATTAATAAAAGGGAACAATGGCTGTGGCAAATCAAATGCAAGACTGTGATCAGGCAGGCAAAAAGGGACTATGAGGAGCATATTGCAAAAAACATAAAGACCAACAATAAAAATGTCTTCAAATATATTAGAAGCAGGAAACCAGCCAGGGAGGCAGTGGAGCCCTTGGATGACCAAGGGGCAAAAGGATTACTGTGGAAGATGAGAAGTGTTTGCCTGCTCCAGAACCACTTATTTTGAAAGGGGTTTTGAAAGACCTGAGTCAGATTGAGGTGACAAGAGAGGAGGTCCTACAACTGATAGACAAATTAAAAACTAATAAGTCACCAGGTCTGGATGGCATACATCCAAGAGTTCTGAAAGAACTCAAAGTTGAACTTGTGGATCTTCTGACAAAAATGTGTTATTTTTCAT
Source organism: Heteronotia binoei (assembly GCF_032191835.1). Classification (NCBI taxonomy): domain Eukaryota; kingdom Metazoa; phylum Chordata; class Lepidosauria; order Squamata; family Gekkonidae; genus Heteronotia; species Heteronotia binoei. The sequence continues at coordinate 64,113,488 of NC_083229.1, forward strand.
AGAAATCTGCCTCTGTTCCTGAGGACTGGAAGGTAGCAAATGTCACCCCCATCTTTAAAAAGGGTTCCAGAGGAGATCCGGGAAATTACAGGCCAGTCAGTCTGACTTCAATACCGGGAAAATTGGTAGAAACCATTATCAAGGACAGAATGAGCAGGCACATTGATGAACACGAGTTATTGAGGAAGACTCAGCATGGGTTCTGTAAGGGAAGATCTTGCCTCTCTCTAACCTGTTACATTTCTTTGAGAGGGTGAACAAACATGTGGACAAAGAAGACCCAATAGATGTTGTTTACCTTGACTTCCAGAAAGCTTTTGATACAGTTCCTCATCAAAGGCTCCTTAGTAAGCTCGAGAGTCATGGAGTAAAAGGACAGGTCCTCTTGTGGATCAAAAACTGGCTAATTAACAGGAAACAGAGAGTGAGTATAAATGGGCATTCTTCGCAGTGGAGGACGGTAAGCAGTGGGGTGCCACAAGGCTCAGTACTGGGTCCCATGCTCTTTAACTTGTTCACAAATGATTTGGAGTTGGGAGTAAGCAGTGAAGTGGCCAAGTTTGCAGATGACACTAAATTGTTCAGGGTGGTGAGAACCAGAAAGGATTGTGAGGCCCTCCATAGGGATCTGTTGAGGCTGGGTGAGTGGGCGTCAACGTGGCAGATGAGGTTCAATGTGGCCAAATGCAAAGTAATGCTTTTTTTCTTCCCTGTTTAGCTTTCTTTCCTGAGCTTATCCTCCATATCTTTCTATCCTCTCTCCTGCCTCTTATCTTCTCCCTTCCCTGATTCTCAACTGGCTAGCCTTACAGCAAACTGGTCTTTCCCCATAGCACCTTCATTTGACTAGAAGCTTCATCCTTCCTATTCAGAATATCCAAATTTAGGCCTTTGCTATTTTTGGCCCTCTTCTGGCAACCACTTGTATACATCTTCTCTCTGGTTTGGTTTCTCCAGACTAGCCACATGGAGCCCAACTTGCATCAAACGTAACTTTAATTAGGCCTTAGCTTAAAGTAATACAATGGAACACTGATTCCTGATCCTGACCTGCTTGATTTCCTTGGCACACTGACCTTTTGGCTTTTGGACATTGACTTCTGATTCTGGTTTGTGATTCTGCATTGGTGACTTGGCTCCTGCTTGACTTCCTGGACTTTGACCTTGGACTGGCTTTGGACTCCTGCCTGCCTGCACCCTGAGAACTTGACAGAGGGCAGAGCCTAGGACACTGAAGAAATTTCATTCTCATAAATTGCCTCTCTATTACACTTTGAGTATATTCACTATGAGAATGTCCAAATAAGATGAGGAAAGGGGCTAATTCATTTTATAAGCAGGGCTTTAAATCTCAGCCTGTACCTGTACTGCAGAATTAATTATGATCGTGATGGATGAAAGGGGAAATTCACACCAATAATGAAAAGCCCCATATCCTGCATTCTTAATTCCCATAATAGTTTTGATAAGTGAGTAAAAGCATTCATAAATATTAAACCAAGTAAAATATAAAAAGAACATCACTCCTTAGGACACGTGGACTGGTTTCAAAGATGAGCCAGGTTCAAGGCAAGGCAAAAGCTGATCAAGGACTAATTAAATAGAATCTGGCAAAAAGGGTAGTCGTAAAACATATCCCCTTTTTATCTCATTGAAAGATAAACTGAAATCATAACGTCATTACATCAGTTAGGACAGCTTCACTCATTACAATTTTAGGTTGTATACCTGAAGTGCCTGCCAGTTCAACAATATGTATCCCTAAAATACATAAATGTTCAATGCAACAAACATGCTGGTTAATATGTTTATTATGTGACTAACCCAGCCAGCCAGGAACAAAACTCAGATTTGGTGATGTAAATGTGTCAAACATGAATGGACATGAACATGGCCTAAAAGGAAGAAAAAGTAAAAGGGGGGGACCCCACCTCTAGAGAGTCTTTGCTGTGAAAGAACTAACTGAAATACCAACTGCATTTGAACATTTCATACTGGCAATTTCTTACATTGAAACTATGAGCATGTGCATGTATCTTGGAAGATTGGAAGAGTCAGCTATTTTTATCTGGCAATATTTCTATGCCATGCAGACTTATCCTTATACTTTGGGCATGGTTTTTTTCATATCTGGATATGAACTTTGTAAGAATTATTATCATTCCATGAAGTTCCTATTTAACTCATCAATATCCCACTTTTTTACACAAGCACACATGTGAAGTGAAGAGCTCACAGCTGTTTATTAAAGTAATGGTTCCCCCATCCAGGTATTGACAGTGAAATCAAGTTCCACACTGCATAGTAGACATGATGGCACACATGTTTTCTCCCATATGAAAACTGCCTTTTTATAATGAAACAGTAAAATATGGAACAGCCCTGATCCTACTATGAGAGGACTGCAGCTGGAATAACCACTTGTCCTCACTCCCTTTCTCTGTGGCCTGGTTTTATATAACAGCCAAAGCATGATTTGGCTATCAGATCCAAGCCTTGAGCTTCATGCACCTTCCTCACCTTTTCCACTCCTCGTCTTCTTGAATGTTTCTGATTATTTGCTGGTTTGAGCAAATTGAAAACAGATTCAAATCAGCAAGATATAGTTTGTACTTGCCCTCTTTTCATAGTTTAAATCACTCCTTACAAATTGGATCTAGAAGACTGCTGTGGGACACCAGATGTAAGCAGTGTGGGACATGGATAGTGGGATTCTTATGTGTTCAGTTTTGTCTCTCATGTTGTTTAATAAACTCCACTTTTTAGTTTTGGAGTTGGGAATCATTAATATGCTGCTGACATCTGGCTCCATATTTCTTTGTCTAGACCACCTGGTGCTAGCTGTAGCTGTCCTGTGCCAGTGCCTGACTACAATGGTAGAGTGCTAGTATATCCTCACAAGATAGAGGTGATGCTAGTCAGTAAGGATGAAGACATGGAAGGAATTGTGCTTTCCATATTTGAAGGGGCTCAGCTGATTCTGGATGAGTTGCTCAGGAGTGTGGGATTACCCTTGATCCAGCATTATTGCTAGAGAGGTTAATTCAGCTGTTAAAATCTTTCTTTCATCTCCATTTAGCATGGAGGACAGCTCTGATGGGCAGGTGAATTGAGCCATAGTAACCCTGAGGCTAGACTATTGTAACATGTTCTACACAGAACTCCCCTTGAAGCTCAATTACTATCAGATCTAGGCAGAATGAACATATTACACCCATTATTGCAGTCATCTCATCACTTACCAATTAATTTCAATTCAAGGTACTGTTTACTAGCTATTAAATCCTTCATGGCATGGGACTCACATATCTGCAAGACTGCTTTCCCCAATATGCTCCTCTGTGACAGGGTCATTCATCTGAGCAAGGTCTTCTGAAGGTAGTGCTCAGTGCTCTGCAAATGAATGAGAGCAGTGGCTGCCCATATTTGAGCATTCTGTGTCATGGCCCCACCTGGTAGACACTCCCACACTAATGTTGTTCCATAGAATGTGCAAAATGGAAATTTTTAGGATAGTATTTCTATACAAGGAATATTGTTGTAGTTTTAATGATTTCTGAAAGTTTGTAAATTGTTTTTACTGTGTATTTTTGTCATCTGCCTTGACTCTTCTGGAATGGCCTTGGGTCAACCATAGCTCTCAAAGTTGTCCTTGAAAGGGCAGTTTCTGTGAGAGTTCTCTCAGCCCCACCCCACCCAGGGTGTCTATTGTGAGGGAGGAAGATAAAAGAGATTGTGAGCCACTCAGATTCAGAGCGGAGGGCAGGGTATAATTTCAATATCTTCTTCTTCTATGAGAAAGGCAGACTACAAATGAAGTGAATAAGTAGTTTAGATGAAGCACTCTTCCTCCTTTGAGGTGTTTAAGCAGAGATTGGACATTTATTTGTCAAGAATACTTTAAGCCATCCTGCATGGTACAAGCTGGACTAGATGGTATTTAGACCTCACTTTTTAATTCTCTGGTTCTCACATAATGGCATGAGTGTGGTTTGACTGCCTCAGGAAGCCAAAGATGAAATTAAAGTAAATGAGGGGAGGAAGGAAGAGGCATCATGACCCTAGTCCATCAACTCATGGTTTGAAGGATTCGGATTGGGAACATTATGGCCAAAAAAAGATGGCCAACTCAGGGTGGCATCAAGCTACCCCAGAAGTAAGCCAGCCAGAAAAGAAGTGGCTGGGAGCCTCCAGACGGCACATAGGCTGCCCCCAGAACAGGAACAGGCTGTGTGTGGAGGAGCTTCCAGAGCACTTGTGCACCTCTCAGCTGCTCACCAGGTGCTTCCCAGCTGTCCAGCTGTCCAGGGAATCACCTCGGAGTCGCCTTTCTGAGGCGGCTTCGATCCGGTGCCTGATGGGCTGTGTGTGGGATGAGGATAGCAGGCAGATGTGCGCATATGTATGCACTTTTTTGATTCGCCTGCCTCTTGTTCCCAGGGTGGCTCAAACTGCCCATCTGTTATCACCCTATGTCTGAACCAAGCTAGTAAGTATTTATAAGTACATAATGAATCAATTTATGTATGACACATGTATGCATCCACAAAATGCCAATGGGGAAGAGACTACTTTATTCCCCTTTTTTCTGGGGGGAAGACCCATAGTGTAATCTGTTTATCACCAAGCTGATGAAACCAGGGCCAGCCCTAGGACGCCCAGCTCCCTAGGCAGGCCTGCTGCCCACTGCACCCCCCTTGCGGGTGAGCAAGGAAGGCTGCGGGCAAGTGAGAAAGGCAGGAAAGATGGTGGGCAAGCGAGGAAGGCAGTGGGCAAGCGGGAAAGGCAGTGAGTGAGCGGGGAAGGCAGCAGGCAAGTGAGGAATGTGGCAGGGAAGGTGGCGGGCGAGCAAAAAAGGCCATGGGCAAGCAGGGAAGGCAGCAGGCAAACAGGGAAGGCCTCTGCCAGTCACTGGGGGCACCTAATTCAGTGCCACCCCAGGGCCAGTGCTCTAGGCAAATGCCTAATTTGCCTAGCGGAAGCGCCAACTGTGGATAAAACACAAAAACCCACTCTTTTACTGCAATTTGAACTTGCATCTTTGAACATTTACCAAAGTTGCTAAGGGAAGGAAAAGCAAGTACATATTGCAACACAGTAACACAGCAGATTTAAGGTTCTGTGTCAGGAAAAAAAACACTTTGCTGTAAAACTGGTTGAGTATAAAACAAATTATTCAAGGAACTTGTGGAATCTTCTCAAAGTTTTGAAGAAACTGGATGAGCATCTTTCAGTGAGCCTTTAAGTACAGTGGAAGCACACCATTGCAGGAGGTTGGACAAAAAGATTGGTTTCATGCATGGGGGTGACATGAGATTTTTTAAAAACCTATTTATTTAAACAGCTAACCTCCATGTGACATCACTGACTACTTCTGAAAATCCCAGTCAACGGAGGTTTGCCATGAAGCATGGGAAGCTGTTGCTTGAAAAAAAACATACTGGAAACTCTCTCAGGCTTAAATTAGTTTCCCCATTATTTGGATTCTGCCAATATTTTTGCATAACTTTTTTTCCCAGCAAAGAATTCTGGCTACATTTATGAGATGGAAAAATGTAGCACTGATGAGCTCGACCACTTGAGCTGTTTCTGGTACCATAGTTTGCATTTGGCAAGTCTCTCTGTGTGACAAATGTCCTTTGGGAAGGATGTCTACTTGTAAGTCAATCAGAGGCATAAGGATATGTTGTGAATTTTTCAGGGTCTCATGAATGTAAACTGCTATATTTGAAGAGGCCCTGCTTGAGGAGAAGCTGTGAACAATCTCTTTGTGACTGGAAGAGGTCTTTAAAGATGCTGGTGCCTTCAACAACCAGTCACCTCAAATATCAAAACACAATCTTAACTTTATGAGAGACCTTTAGCTGATTTTGTAGGGCTTCTTCTCTCAACAAAACACGTTATAAATTATTAGCCCAACTCAAGACACAAAAGTCGACAGATAAGGACTTGGTGTCACAAAGTAGTTTGAGGAACTGTTAGAAAAGACTTTAGGTACCTACTAATTCCACTTAGGTGAGGCATCATTTCTTCTGGATAAAATGGCTGCTTTGGAGGGTGAACTATATGGCATTATACCCTGCTGAAGTTGCTTCCCTCCCCAAACCTTGCCTTCCCAATGCTCCATCCCCAAATTGCCAGGAATTCCCCAATTTGGGACCAATAACCCAACGGAGGAACTAATCTTTGGAGCTGGGAGATCCATTGTGCTTCCAGGAGAGCTCCACACCTGGATGTTGGCAACCTTAGAAGTTGAGAAGAAATCAGAAAAAGGGGAGAAGCTGTGGGGGCTTTCAGGAAGGAAATGAGGAAATAGTGGAAGAGGAGGAAATGAGATACTTCCCACAAGTCCTGGTGGGTTATCACTTGTGGTTTACTTTATTTGCTTATAGTGAATGGACCATTTCTCACAATGGTTTGCACTCTGATGCACTGATGCCACTGTCATTTTCATTTTTAAGAGGAAAAAGGAATGGGGTTGGTAGAAGGACATGTTTAATAAAAATTAAAAAGTAAGCCCATGTTATTTAGGGGTTAGTGCAGGTTCAATATCTCAAACAATTACTACTTCAGAATCAACCTACCTGCCCAATAAGATCTTTTGTGTATGCCCTATTAATGTTCCCTGTCATGGTGGGAACATGAACAAGAAAGGGCATTCTCTGTGATAGCTCCTAAACATTCCTGCTTAGGAAATATTACTGGGGTTCATTCCTGTTAGTATTTAGTTGCACACTGAAAATGGTCCTTTTCTGTTTGTTACTTGATATAATCTCCCTTTGACTACATTTGGTTGTTCTCCCAAATTCTCTCTAGACTTTAAATATATATATATATATATATATATATATATATATATATATATATATATATATATATATATACATATATATATATATATATATATAATTGGTGCTGATTTGGTACTGTTTAGAATGAAGGCTGAATATTGCCTGTAGTAGTTTTATGCCTTGTATAGTTTTTTTCATGTTAATCACTTTGGAGGCCATTTGGCCAAATAGCGGAATAAAATTTTAAATTAAAAAAATAACAGAAACAAAATCTTGAATTGATTTGACTGTCTAAGACTTCTGCCCTTATTGAAATGGAAGCCTCAGGGTTCAAAGAGCAACTAAGAAATGTCCTGAAATACAGGAAGACCTTGCTGCAGGTATCCTGTGATAGTATCCAAGGCTGGAAGAAATAATATAGGTCTCATTGAATTACAGCTTTATCTCACTGTATGCTGGCTCTTGGAGTAATCCTGAGAATGTGCTGTAGTGTGGTGCCTGAAGCCTCTTTGGCTAGTTTGCCCAGTAGTTGTCAGTGTGCCGGTAGAATGCAAGTTCTTCGAATGATCTGCATAGTGCATTGATACAGAGTGGCAGAGATTAATGACAGCTCTTGAGAGATTTGCAAAATATTTTTGGTTTATGAAAACTGACAATCTGGAAATGATACAAATATGTGTGGAAATGGTGACAATACTTGATGCTGCTGGATTTATTCTCTGCAAGGAGATTTTTGTAAATGAGAGAGAAATTCTGTTATAAACAAGTTGAATGATGAAATAATGCATTCCAGCTCAGAATGATGTTTAACTATTCCATAATATGTTTGGTTATTTTTTCCCTCTTCAATATTCCTTTAAAGTTTTGCAGCGCAACTGTAACGATTAAGAGAATACAGGGATCATGTATGCAGTGTACCCAGGCATTACTTATGGCTCCAGTAATATGAAATAAATTACTGCAGAAAATAAAAAGAGAATGATTGTTGTTGGGGAACTGAGGACTCCCCAGGCTTCCAGATCTCCCAGGAGCTCCTGAGAGGTGAAGCCACAAGAGGGGCTGGCCCCAGAGCAGGCCATACCCTTCATAAAGCTAAGGGAAACTGAAGGAGAGGGACACACAGGCTGAAAGGAATAGGGTCAGCAGGGAGTGGATATAGGGTTGCCAAACACCTGGAAGAAAAACAGGCTGGTCCCTTGAATAGAGTCTTGATGGGACACAATTTCCCAGTTGATGCTATCTTCCTCCATGCCATGAAAAGTTTCATTTGGCTGTTTCCATACATGGGAGTGCCAGTGCATGGGAGTTGGCGAGGTAGGTGGCTGCCTGGGGTGCCACCTTGCCACAGGGGCAGGGTGGGTGCCCCCTCCCCATCCCCACTCACGCTGACCTCCACAGTGCCTGCCCAGCTCCCTTTGAAGCTGGAGAGGATTGGGCAAGGCCAGGGCAGGCCAAGCAGCACATTCTTTCTTCAAGAACATGCTGCTCAGCCTGCCCTGGCCTTGCCCAGCCCTCTTTTACTTCAAAGAAAGTCGAGAAAGTGGATGCCTTCTTCTTTCTTGCAAAGAAAGGAGACAGTCTCTTCTCAGCTCACTCTGAAGCCAGAGAGGGCAGGGCAGGCCGATCAGCACATTCTTGAAGAAAGATTGCATGGCTTGACCCTCCCCATCCCTTGCCTGGCCCTCTCCGCTTCAAAGGAAGCAGGGAATAGGCCACTCCTTCCTTCTTCGCAAGAAAGAAGGAGGCAGCCTCTTTCCCGGCTCCCTTTTAAGTGAGAGAGGGGTGGACTGAGCGTTTGCACTAAGTAGAGTCTGGGGGGGGGGTGCATGGGGTTCTGCCTGGGGCGCCAGAACCCCTAGCTCCTGGGCTGCATACATTATACCTATTAAAGGGACAGGACATTTTTATTCATGCTTCTTGGTAACCCTAGGTCAGGGGTGGCCAATGGTAGCTTTCCAGATGTTTTTTGCCTACAACTCCCATCAGCCCTAGCCAGCATGGCCAATGGCTGGAGCTGATGGGAGTTGTAGGCAAAAAACATCTGGAGAGCTACTGTTGGCCACCCCTGCTCTAGGTGAATGCAACCCTCTCAGCTTTGCATCATCCACTAGTTATGACAGGAATCAGGATTAAGACAAAGTAAGGGCAGACAGTTCTTTAGATCCACATAACTGACCTGCATTTTAGTTCAGCTGAGCAGCAGGAGGAAAACAGCTGGTGAAATTGGGGGAGGGGGCGTAATCAGCATCACCAACATGATGACACAACTTCTGGTGTGACCCAGAAGTGCCATCGTCATGCCAAGTGATGCTATGGTATCCACTGTAAAGTTATGGTTAAAGTATCTCTCTCCCTCTCTCTCTCTCTTGGCTTGGCTTCGCGAACGAAGATTTAAGAAGGGTGCAATAGTCCACGTCTGCTGCAGGCTCGCTGGTGGCTGACAAGACCAATGCGGGACAGGCAGGTCCGGCCACAGTGGCTGCAGGGAAAAGTCTGATTTAGGGTTGGTGCTGTAGCAGTGCGATTCTTCCTCAATCTCCTTTTGTCCTCAAGACCAACTATGCGTGCGTTCTCAAAAGAAGAGACAGCCTGGTGGATGGTGTGCCTCCATGCTTTGCGATCTGAGGCTAGGTCAGACCACTGGTGATGGTTGATGCGACAGGTGCCAAGGGATTTCTTCAAGGAGTCCTTGTACCTCTTCTTTGGTGCCCCTCTATTTCGATGGCCGGTGGAGAGTTCGCCATACAGGGCAATCTTGGGAAGGCGGTGGTTTTCCATCCTAGAAATATGTCCTGCCCAGCGCAGCTGCGTCTTCAACAGCAGTGCCTCAATGCTGGTAACCTCCGCCCGCTTGAGAACTTCAGTGTTGGTCACAAAGTCACTCCAGTGGATGTTGAGGATGGTGCGAAGGCAGCGCTGATGAAAGCGCTCGAGGAGTCGCAGGTGATGACGGTATAAAACCCACGATTCAGAGCCGTAGATGAGGGTTGTCATCACAACCGCTTTGTAAACATTGATCTTTGTGCCTTTTTTCAGATGCTTGTTGCTCCACACTCTTTTGTGCAGTCGGCCAAATGCACGGTTTGCCTTTGCCAGCCTGTTGTCAATCTCCTTGTCGATCTTAGCATCTGAGGAGATGATGCACCCCAGGTAGCTGAACTGCTGGACTGTCTTCAGAACTGATTCACCCACAGTGATGCAGGGAGGGTGATAATCTTCCTGGGGTGCAGGCTGGTGGAGAACTTCTGTCTTCTTCAGACTAACTTCTAGGCCGAATAGCTTGGCAGCCTCTGCAAAGCAGGACGTCATATGCTGCAGAGCTGATACCGAGTGGGAGACGAGTGCAGCATCATCAGCAAACAGTAGCTCTCGGATGAGTTTTTCCATTGTCTTGGAGTGGGCCTTTAGTCGCCTCAGGTTGAACAGGCTGCCATTGGTGCGATAGTGGATGTAGACACCATCGTCATCATCTAGATCTACTGCGGCTCTTTGAAGCATCATGCTAAAGAAGATCGTAAAGAGAGTTGGCGCGAGAACGCAGCCTTGCTTTACACCTGTGCCTATTGGGAAGGGCTCCGAGAGGTCGTTGCAGTGTCTGACTTGGCCTCGCTGGTCTTCGTGTAGCTGGATGATCATGCTGAGGAACCTTGGGGGACATCCTAAACGTTCCAAGATTTGCCACAGGCCTTTCCTGCTAACGGTATCGAAAGCTTTGGTAAGGTCGACAAAAGTCACATACAGAGCCTTGTTCTGTTCCCTGCATTTCTCTTGGAGCTGCCTGAGAACAAATACCATGTTGGTGGTGCTCCTGTTAGCTCTGAAGCCGCACTGGCTCTCTGGGAGGAGTTCTTCTGCAATGGTGGTTAAAGTATAGATTGGGACAAATGATAGAGTGTGACACCAGCGCAAAGATGTCACTTGTGGGCCACACCAGAAGATGTGTCATTCCACTAGCAATAGTGATTGCCCCATCCACCTAATTGTAAATTCCCACCATTCCCATCTCTCACCAGTTGTTAGGCCTTGTCTAGCAACCTAGCAGGCTAGGTTATGAGGGGTCCTTAGGGAAGCCACTTCTCTCTCAGCCACTCCACTGGTATACAGGGGATTTAGCCAGTGTTCCCTCTAAACTGAGTTAGCATGAGCTAGCTCACAGTTTTTTAGCCTCTGGCTCACACATTTTTGTCTTAGCTCAGGAAGGATGGCTCCAGAGCAAACTAATTTATGCAGTAGCCAAAGAGCTCGCTCACAACTTTAATGCCAGTATCTCATGAAGTAGAGTTTTTGCTCGCAAGACTTCACAGCTTAGAGGGAGCATTGGATATAACATTGGCCTACCTTGCAGGGCTTTCATGAGGATTACAACAAATATAAAGTGAAGCAATCTGAACATTGAAAGCACTATGTAGAATAAAAAAACTCTATTATTCTATCCCACGATGCCTGCAAGATTAAGATGGTGCTGGTCAGTGACAAAGCAGCTTGAGGTATGAAAAGTCAGTCAATCCTGGAGTGGGTTGTACTCCCCCTGAAGGAACATATTCATAGCTTGGGGATAATGCTGGATCTATCATTGATAGAGCCTATTATTGGAGGCTCAGATCTCCTATGGGGCTTCAGTTGATGTGGTAGCTGTGAATGTTCCTCAGAAAGTGTGATTTGGCCGCAATGAACTATGCTGAGATTATCCAGGCTAGGTTATTGTAATGCACTTTAGGAGGGGACTGCCTTTGAGAATGGTCTGAAAACTTCAGCTCATCCAAAATGCAGCTGGAAGACTTATTGTCAGGGGTGATATACAGGGATTGAAAGCCCTACACTTGCTGCCAGTTTGTTTCCAGGCACAATTCAAAGTGCTGTGTCCTTAACTTTCATGGCTTAGGACCAGGGAACTTGAAGAACTGCCTCCACCCACATTGTTCAGCCTGCAAGTGAAGATCTGCCTCAGAAGCCCTGCTCTCTGTCTCTCTGTGTTTAGAGGTGAAGGAGGTTGCAGCCAGACACAGGGATTTGTCAGTAGTGACTCCTTTTCTTATGGAATGCCCTTCTCCTTGAGGCTTACCTGGCACCTATATTAGTTTTGTTTAGGAGCTAGACCAAAACACTTCTGTTCATCCAGGCTTTTAATTAAGGAGATGAGCTTTAAATACTATTTTAATCTCAAAATGGTTACTGGAAATGGTCTGTTTTTATGGTCTATGTTTTATGCTGGATTTTATTTAATATCTTTTAATGTTTTGCTTTTATTATTTTTATTTTGTAAGCTACCTTGAGCAGGTTCCAGAAAAGGTGGCATAATTTTTTCCTAAAATAAATAAATAATGTCACAATAATGGTGAAGTACAAAGCAGAGTTACACCTAAGTCCATCAAAGTCAATAGGCCTAGAAGGGTGTAAATCTGTTTAGTATTGTGCTGTTAATGCGTTGATCTTTAAGGTGATCCTTCCTTCCTTCCTCAGCCTACCAATGCAGCAATTCTTCCCCCTTCTGGAATAATTAACCTAAGGAATCCATTGCATTAGGATATATTGATGCCTACTAATATAAATTGATTACATTTTTGGATGAGCTGAAGTATATTTATATTCATAAACAGATTACATAGGATCAGTAGGGATAGATTTATAGATGGCTAAAGGAGCAAAAGATCCAGAAACACCCACCTTGGTATGTATTCTTTGTAGATGGAAAAAGGCAACCTTTAAAAAAAACCCCAATTTTTGTTAAAATAGAATTGTTGGTTTATTTCCCCCTCCCCCCCCCCACACTTTTTTTGACGTGATGCTGCATTATTGCTACTCTGGATAATTCCTTATTCTCAGAATGCTTTGAAGTGCTTTAATTTGAACAAGGATATTGGAAGCGTTAAGAGTTCAGTGACTATGGCAAGCCCCAAAGACTCTGGAATCTCTGGGGAAACAGCAAGAGATGGTGACTTCTGAGAATACAAACTGGGAAGTGAGCACAGTGCTCAGAGCTCAGGCTTCCTGAACTCTAATTCCCAGCTCTGCTGTTATCTGGTTTTATGGTAACCAGCAACAACGGCACTGTCACTGCTAGTGACAGTAGGAGTGCTCATGTTATCCCTGGAGAAAGCTGAAGTGCCACAGCTGGGAAGTCCCAAAGTTAAAATGGCCCTGTACTGTGCTCTAAATGAGCAGCTCCTAACATCCCAGGGGATGAATCAAAGAATAAAAGGTTAGTTCACACAAATGGGAGTAGCCCTGCACAGTCAGAATGTCTGGAACATCCACTCAGTGGACCATCTTGTGAAAGGGGGGCCTGGCTTTCCTATCTGCTCCTGGGACACAAAGATATAAAACACATCAGAGGCTTCTGCTCCCTCACTTTGGTCTGCCTCAGTTCTTCCATTAAACCCATTCTCCAAGCACCAAAGCTGCTGAAAAGAACAATTTAGGCAATATATAAAGATAGTTACAACTCTGATAATTTTCATTTAGGCCTATTTAGGCTATTAAAAATCACTAGAGACAAATATCTCTACACGTGGAAAAAGGCCTGCCACAGACACACGTGCTCAGCCACATTTTGTACATTTAACATTCTAATTGATTAGGATTTGTTGTGTTTGTGCATTGGAGATTTAAGTGCCTGGGACTTGCAAGGAGGACACTTTCACTGAATGTGTGAAACTGCACTATGGTAGATCCCCATTTCCACTCCAGAATGATTTCATTGTTGCCCCAATTTTCCTTATAGACTAACCTAAACTTTGCTGATTATGGTGTGCACAAGCAGAAAATGTCAATGGACAAGCTGTCTCTGAGGGATTGTTTGGTGTAATGGCTAGAGTAGGGGAGTCAAACATGCGACCAGGAGGCTTCTATCAGCCCCCTGAGCAACTGGCTGTCATCTGCTTCCCTCTGTCTTGCTTCCTTCTGTGTAACAGCTTGCTTTGCAAGGCTCTCAATCGCAGCAGAGCTACTGAGCCAAGCCTCTTTTCCTCCTATTGGCTGATGATCCTCCTCCTCTTGGTCCCTTGGGGAAGGAAGGAAAGAACCAGAGCTTCCTTTGCCCAGTTCTCTGGATTGCACAGGAGAGATATAAAGAAAGCACCTTTAAGACCAATGAGTGCTAATGTTTTAAGGTTTTTTTAAATAAAACTTTAATTGTGTTTGTCTGTGTCCTTTATAAAGTTTATATCTTTGCTTCCTAATTTTAAAATAGGTACACTAATGTGTAAGCCAAAATGCCCCCAAAACGAGGTTGGGGAATTGACAGGTGGGCACCTGGCTTAAAAAGGATCTTGAATCTATGTATACAGGATACACGTCCAGAAATTATTGCTTAAATTTGCCAAGGACACTAATTAAGTAAAACAATTAAAATTTATTCCAGAAAAATATAGAACACATATACAAGGTAGTGAATACATACAACACACAAACAGTCCTAATAAAAATAGAAAGAAATGCAGAGATAACACAGGGATGGACAAACAGGGTGATAATTACCGATCATAGTCTTCAAGGAAGGCGCCAATGGCGATGAACGAGGACTAGGGGGAAGGGACCCTCAACTGATCAGGAATCGGGGATGTATCTAGGCAGCGGGACTGGGGTACTGCTAGATGCACACATGGGGAGCTGGACCACAGGTTATAAGGACTACCTTGAGCCATTGGGGATGGGAGGTACAGGGGCGGATGACAGTGGTCAGCTGGTACATGACCTCAGAAAAAGGGGAGGCTCCGCAATGACCATAAGGGCTGGACTTATGCAGTAGCCAATAGCCAGTTTATTGGGGGCACCTGATTGGATGCCCATACCTGGCCAATGAGCTTGGCTCTGGTTACCTGATTGGACTTTCAGGTAACAATGGGCCAAGGGGGAGGCTCCAGGATGACCATTAAGGGAAAGAATGGGAGAAATGATTGGGGTGGGGGTGATTAAAACTATCAAACTTATCTAAAAAGGTGACAATAGATGGCCAAATTGCTACCTTAGGTAACACCCGGTCTATACAAAGACACTTGGCTCTAGGTGAAGATGTTCTTCCACCTCTTCATCCCTCTACTGGCACCAGTCTTTGTCTTGGGTTCCGTAGGACAAAGGCTTAGGCAGTCTGGCAGGATCCACGCCTAAGATAAGCTTGATGGCTTTATGCATAAGTGGCATCTGTTGAGTACGTGAGCCTCCTGCTTCGCTGTTATGGAGTCTGGCACTGCAGGAAGATAGTTGGTGGTGGTGTTAGCCTTCCAAGATGGAGTCTCTGGTCAAGGCTGGAAACCGCTTGCCTGGACAGTTCCTGGCGGCGCAACGTCTTCTGCTACAACGGCCGAGATGGGGATTGCACAGAGCGACTGGAAACCATCTGTTCTCCTGGTTAGCTCTCCTCAAGAGACATGGAGTGCTGCTGCAATGTTGTGGCTGTTAGTACTCACAAGTCCTTTCCAGTCTGGTAGACAAAACCCACGTTCTCCTGGCAGATGTGTGTGAGTTGAGTCTCCAGGCATCCTGACAACCAAAGGGGTGACTATGATGTTCTGAAATTAGGGGTATTTTTCTCACACATGGCCCAGCCCAACAAGGTCTCATTTATGTCAGATCTGGCCCTCATACCAAATGAATTTGACACCCCTGGGTTAGAGGATCAGACTAAGACTGCAACCCAGAGGCTCCAGTTAGTACAGAATGCTGCAGCAAAGTCATTACCAGGAATTAGATGGGGCAAGCATTCTGCAGCTATTGGGTGCCCATCAGCTACCAAGGTCAAGGTACTGCCTGTCCCATAAAAAGCCCTACATGGCCTTGGACCCTCATATTCTTGTTTATTCCACCTTGACAGGAAACCATCAGGATCAACAACCCATACATATACTTTCTTTGTTGTTGCACCACCTAATGGGGCTTCCCTCACTCCTGTCATTTTGAAAATGATGCAAAATAAAGTTGTTAGAAGAGCCATTTTATAAAGGCAATAAAGTATAACAAAGTAGTTCAGAAAGATGCTTTATAAAGGGAAAAGACCATGGATAACACCACTGCGTTGTTTCATTGTTTTCCAGTGAGGCAATACCAGTTCTCTTGATTGTATCCACACTCTGTATCATACCTAACATGCCATCCTCATTCAGATTCCAGTAATCACAACATTATTATGTCACTCATTTGATATCTTCTCATATTTATTGTATCAATCTACACTGTGCATATTAGATGTCTCTTTGTATGGACTGTTCTCAATTTACACTGTATAATCTGTTTTGAGCCTCAGTGAGAAAGGTGGACTATAAATACAAAAAATGAATAAAATAAATAAGCTTATGCGTCCATAACTTGCAACTGGTAACTGAGGAAGGGAGTTGTTAGTTGATCTTTTGATAAGGAACGTTTTATGCCTCCTATCTGGGTAGGTGCATTCCATGCAGCCCTTGGGAACATCTCTGCTGAGGGTAAGCCGCTGACATCGCTTCTCAATGGACATTAACAGGACAAGTCCAGGTATAGAATCAGGTGCAGGCTAGTACATAGCAGCTTGTGAGAGTGTGCCCTTCTATCTCTATGGCAATAACAGCTAGCAGTGTTGTGTAATGGTGATGACTAAGGAGTGCTAAGTAAACACCAGGAGCAGCAGCAGACTGGGATCCCTCAGGAGATAACACATTACTCTCTCCAAAAGGGAAGTAAGCTTTTACTGGGCAGTCCAATGGGTCCCCAGGAGACTCTCCTGGGAGGGTCTTCCTGATCGCTCACTGGAGTGTTCCTGAAAGAGGCCACATTTAGTGTTCCCATGTACAAACAGTCACTTTGTGAGAGTGCCTGCCTGCTTTGCTTCCTGCCCCCCCCCCCACTCCTTGAATCTTATTCTTTCTCTTCTGGAGAATTTGGAGAAAAGAAGGGACCTTGTTTGTTGAGAAAGCAGCTGCCCTTCCCTCTCGCAGGGTTGAGGCATGAGGCACTGTGTGTGTGGTGCAGGGTGGGGTGGGGAAGTAGGGGAAAGAATCAATATGCAGGGAGAGCCCTCACTGTGAATGAAGGGAGCCTCTATTCTCATCCTCGTCGTGCTCTTGGCACGCAACAACAAGCTGCCTGTGGTTGTTGGGAGATGATGACTGGGGGCAGGGGGAGGAGAGAGACAGGGCCTCCAGTGTCAGGAAAATGTAGAACTGCAGTGCTCAGGGGAGGGGTGTGTGCCTTGCAAGCTGTCCCATTGTCACTTCAAACTACGGCTGGCTTAAAATGCCGTGACTTTCACACAAAAAAAGCCCATTCTCACTCTGTGAGGTAACCATGATGCAGCTAATGCAGGCAGTGGGGTTTTAGTCTACAGGTACCAGCTGTGAAGTGTTGAACAGCTGACAGAAGTACGCTTCCCCGCCTTCCCTCTCCCTCCTCTCCTCTCTGTAAGCGCACACAAAACAAAGAAATCATCCAGACCTCTCTGAGGCCATCTTCTCCTCCCACCCCACAAATGGGATTTCTTTTTCCAGGATTGGCTTTCCTTCTTTCGTTTAAAACAAAATTTTACCAAATCCTGCTTTCAGATTCTCCATTTCCCTGAGAAGCTTAGGTCTCTTCTCTGATTTAAAACAATCCTGGCCTCTGTGTCTTCTCTTTGCAGGCCAACATTCTACCTCTTTCATTCCTTATAATGGCCATTTTTGTGTGAGAGAGATAAGGTTTCTGTTATTCTCTTTAGTTGCTTTTTTTTTTTTGTTAAAGGAGCTGATAATTAACCCTTCCCCATAACAAGGCTTCTGCACAAATCACCACCCGGCAAATGTGGGGCTGCTGGTGCATGTGTGTGTGTGTGGGGGGGGGGGGGAGGAAACATGGCATAACAAACATTAGACAAAGCAGCTTGTTCCAGACATAACATCTGCAGAATGAGTCCATTTTTCTGTAACTCTAATCTCATAATTCATTGTTTGTGTGGTGTTGGTTACAGTAGCTGAAAGGGAGTGAACAGCAGGTCAATTTGGCAGCCATTCGTATTTGAATCTGAAATGAGGGCCTTGCTCACCTTATGACAAGCAGTTGAAATGTTGCCAAACAGGGGAGGAAAATGTGCCTTTAAAAAGCTGTGCTGAGATAAAACCATATTCAGAGAAAGAAATGCATTACTTGTAAACTTTCCTTTACTAAAGGGAGATGTGTCTGTTTGAAAAAAATCCCAGTCAGCTCTTTATCATCAATACATCTAATTCTTAATGTGGTGAAATCTATGGATACATAAACCCATAGATTGAAGCCATAAAAAGACAAACCTAGTGTGAAACATACACCAGGTTTGCAAAAAGATTTGAAATAAAAATATACACTGGAAAGTTAGCACTCCAAATAATAGAAGTAGCCTTCTACTTCTCCATGGACCTTCTCCAGCATTGATGTTGTACAATGCCAGCTCCATTAATAATAAGACCCATGACTCTGCAAAATTATTTTGCAGAGCAACAAGTGGACCTGGCATGTGTGACCAAGACCTGGGTGAGGGAGGGCAAGACAGCCATATTAAAAGAACTGCCCCCCCCCCCCACCAAGGTTTCTTGGTCCTCCATCAGTCTCAGACAAAAGTGTGGAGTGTGTGGCAGTACTCATCCAGGGCTGGCTCACCCACTAGGCAAACTAGGCGGTTGCCTAGGGTGCTGGCAGGGCAGGGGCACCAAATTCAGCCTTCCCCCCTCCTCCCTAGGCAAATGCCTAGTTTGCCTGCTCCCCAGCCTCCTCCTCCCTCCCTCCCCCATAAGGTATATTTCAACACCTGGGAACAGACGGTCAAACACGGCACTCCCGAGTCAAGCAGCGTGCTCACTGTCAGTGCCAGGGCAGGCCAGCAGAAGCAGGAAGGACCATGAAGCGTGAAAGGCAACAAAGCCTGGATGGAAAGGAAGTGGGGAGAAGGCAGTGCCAGTGGTGGCTGCTGCTCTTTCAGACTTCATGGTCCTTTCTGCTGCTGCTGGCCTGTCCTGGCACTGACAGTGAGTGCGCTGTGCAATCCGCTGATCAACTGATCAGCGAGGGGCACCTTTAGATAGCCTGAGAGTGTGGCATTCGGCCACCCGTTCCCAGGCATTGAAATAGACCTGGTGGGGAAGGAAGGGAGGGAGGGAGGAGGAAGCATGTGGGGGAGGGAGGAGGCACTCTAAAGCTGGTCCTGTACTCATCTGAGAGTCATTCTCCTTCTGGGCACTCCCCCACTCCAAAGATCACCAGTATGGATTGTGCTGGCCTGGTGTGGGATGCTGAGGAGAGTTTGGCTTTCTGGCTGGTGTGCCTGGAACTAGCACCCTAGCAGACAGCCTACCAAGCCTGCTAGAGGTGGTGTTAGGCTGGGCCTTGGAGTTCTCAAGTTTAATAGTTTTCAGGGATTTCAAGGTCTAGTATGCTGGATCCCACAGGGGACTATCTCCAGTGTTGTTCCATATCTATATGCACCCCAGCTAACTCAGAGTTTGGAGTTGGGTTGTCATTGATATGCTGATGGTACCCATATGTATCTGTTGATGGACAACCAGTAAGACATCACCCCATCTATTTTGCCCAAAGGGATGGAGACTGTGGCTTGATAACTGAAGCAAAGCTGGCTGAAACTGAATCCATCAAAGACTGAGGTTCTCTGTCTGGGTGGGTAGGGGAATCCAGGTTTGATCCACTGGCTCTTGATGATGCACTTTTACATCAGTGCCAACTGTCAAGAGTCTGGTGTGTTTCTGGATGCCTCCCTGTTGATGGATCAAAAATGTTGCCAGACTGACATTTCTCCAGCTATGCCAGATAAGGCAACTGGTTTCCCTTTCTGCTATTAGCCACAGAGTATTGTTGGAACTCTCTGTCTGGGGCAGTGTTGCTCTGTATTCTTGATGCTTGGGGGGGCACAGTGGGAGGGCTTCTAGTGTCCTGCCCCCACTGATGGACTTCCTGATGGTGTCTGGGGTTTTTTGGCCATTGTGTGACAGTGTGTTGGACTGGATGAGCCATTAGCCTGATCCAACATGGCTTCTCTTATGTTCTTATGACTTGGAAATTACAACTTCTCCAGATTGCAGCAGCTAGGGTCCTTACTGGGACCCCATCGACAGCACACATACAAACAGTGCTCCACCACCTGCACTGGCTCCAGGTTGAATACTGGATCAGATTCAAACTTTTGGTACTAACTTTCAAGGCCCTAAATAGTTTGGACCAACGTATCTATGGGACACCCTCTCCTGCTATACCCTCAGAAGGGCATTACACCCTGGAAAAAAGAATCTCCTGGTGATCTCTGTCCTGAAAGAGATCCAGATGTCCTCAACCCTGGTGCTGGCCTAATGGAACTCTCTGCCTAATGACATCTGTGCCCTGTGGAACTTAGTACAGTTCCACAAGGCCTGCAAGACAGAGATGTTCTGCCAGGTCTATGGTTGAGAATAGCAATGATTGCCACTGAACCTGGCCTCCTCCATCTCTGCTCTCCCCTCATGGGGAAGGCACAACTGGTCCTTTAATGACATCTGGAATAGTTTTTAGATTTGTTAGTTTTATTAATGGTTTTAACGATTATAAATTGATTCATATGTATTTATTGGTATGTTGTTCACCACCTTGAGCCCTGTATGCAGGGGAAGGCAGTCTAGAAATCAAATAAATAATAATAATAAATAATGTAGCTTTAAAAAAGAATGTCCTCAGTGTTTGTTGCTAGTCAACCACAACAGCATTGTCAGTCTTCAAGCTTGGTTTCTGTCACAAAGGCAGGAGGTAGGGCCCTTTCCAGTGCTGTTTTGGTCTTTAAGGGAGGACTCACTGAGGCCAGACTCAGCAGCAACTGAGTCAACAGGAGCCACCCCAAGAAAGCCAGTGTGATTTAAGGGTTAGATTTTTGGCCTAGGATATGGGAGACCCAGGTTCAAATCCCTACTGTCCTGTGGAAACTTTGGTCCAACTACATAGACACAGCCTAATTTACAGGGTTGCTGTGAGAATAAAATGGAGAAGAGAATGATACAAGCTGCTTTAGGTCCCCATTGTGAAGGAAGCTGGAGCATAAATGAAGTAAATAAAAATATAGTTGAAGATGAGAGGTTCATTGGTGGGTGGGAAGGAGAAAAAGAAGCAGGGACAGGTGAGTTACCAAGAGAAGGGAGAAAATAGTATATGAAAGGGAATGCAGGAGAAAATGAGGTATCCCTGCAAGTCTATGCAGTTCTGCACTGTACAACTAGGCTGTAATTTGCTTAGGCAGATGCTGCCAGGTGAGGAAAGGAAGGGGGGCGGGAACCTGAAAACAAGGGAGCAAACATTGTTTGGCTGGTGGATGGGAAGGAGAAAAGGAAGCAAAAAAGGGAGGAGCTGCAAGGGGTCTTTTGGGTAAGAGAAAGATAAATCATACTTGACAGAAAAACTAGATACCCCTCTCCAGGGCTTTTTTTGAGCAGGAACTCACAGGAACACAGTTCCGGCTAGCTTGGTGTCAGGGAGTGTGGCCTAATATGCAAATGAGCCTCTGCTGGGCTTTTTGTACAAAAAAGCCCTGTGTAATGTCATGTGGTGTGGGCTAATATGCAAATGAATTCCTGCTGTGCTTTTTCTACCAAAACCCCCTGCCCCCCCCTCAAGTTCTTGCGGGTCTCCTTCTTGACTATGTTTGAATGCCTGGCTTTGCTTTATTTATTTCTTTATTACTTTTAAATATATATGACATATTATAAAACAGAACTCAAAGAACATAAAATAGCTTAAAAATCAGATAAACAAAACAATATAGTAGATATTAAAAACCTAATGTATATTCAAAATCATGATATCACAAAAACTTGGTAATCTTGCCATTCTTCCAATGCCTATAAATATAGTTTACACCATTTAAAATATAAGCGTGTCTCTATACCAGGGTTCAGAAGGTAGAATATCTTTTTTTTCTAACAGAAATTGTAGCATACGACACCAGACACTAACAAAATTATGATACTTTCTTTCTGAAAAAGAGATTGCCTAATCCACTGTTATTCTAGACAATGCAAAGTATAACTATTTTGAAGTATACCATGATTGTTTTGATTTAGGGTCTCACAGTTAACCCATAGTGTTTGAATGATGATTTTACAAATGATCACAATCTGTTTAATCAGACATTTTTATAGCACAACCTTCTCTTTCTGTATTATATATAGTCCTAATTCTTAGTCCCACATTTTAGAAAAGCAATCTTAACCTGCTGCATGGATGTGTTCTTTGAAAGAAGGAGGGTGTGCAAAGTTATGCTTATTTCTACTGATGTGTTTGCCCATAATTCTGATGGGAGATTATGTGAGAACACATGCTTGTAAGTGAACTAGACAGCATTGTGCCTTGTCCCCCCCTCCCTCCCAAAGCCCTGTCCACCACTTCCACATCAGCGTTTGACCTTGAGTTTGTTTTTGTTCACTTTGCCTCCATCCCCACCCCAGCATCTGCAATCAAACAAAGAAAGAAGGTGCAGCTGAGGTCTCTCAAAGCTCTTTCATGCAAGTCCACTTTCCCACTTTGATGTGCTTAACTCTTCCTTTAAGCCTCTGGATGTATAAACTATGCAATGCTTGCACTCTAAACCCAGAAATTCCTGAGCCTGCCTAGAAGCCTTTAACCCTGATCTTATGAAGGTGTGAGGGAATAATGATAGCACAGAAAGCGCTTTTCAGATGCTCAGGACCTCTGTCTCTTTTTTTTGCTGTTGTCATGTTCAGTTCCTGGAAATTAAAAGAAGTGTTCAGAGTGAAGTCCATGATCAATCTTTCCCTCCTTGCCCTTTCTGGGAAATAAAAAAAAGAAACAGTTAATATCCTTACATTCTTTGGCTCCAAGCATAGCAGGACCATGGCTGTTCCTGCATCAGAAGCCCCCTCTCTGACAGCACACAAAGCTGCCAGCGCCACTAAAACAACCCAAATCTGTTTGCTTTTGAAACTAATCTGGAACAATAGCCAGTCTTGTGCTCTCTTTGGAGACTCTGTGTCCCTGTCCTTGCAGCTGGTGCTTCTACCAGTACTAAGCTCCAGCAAACAAGGTCAGCTGAAAGCCTCGCTACCCTTCATCCTCCCCCTTCAAGGGCTTCCCTATCCACTGGGGCCACTATCAGTTACATGAAACATTTGGTTTCCAATGGACTGTTTGTGCTGGAAGGCACAGGTCCATTTGAGCAGCAGGCAGTGATCCTAGGCAGTAAAGGCTTGCCCTGTGCTAGCTGACAACAGTTTTGCCTGCACAGAGAAGTACAATGGAGACAGATCATGCACAATGACAGGCTGCTGGCGGCTCCAGGGGATCCATAATTCATGATGTTTTCCCTACCTATCCGGTTTTGGGTTTCACAAGCCAGCCAGGGCCAGTTTCTTTCCCATTTGTTGCCTCCTTTCATCCCTGTTTTGAGAGATTTAACTCTGGCACTCGAACTCAGAGCTAAAAATTAGAGGCACAAGGGTTATTGTGGGTGCTGCAGCTTGGTAAAATAAAGAAAAGCCTATCTTCCCCCTTTGTTTGTTACATAGACATAGAAATAATCTGAACCATGCTCATTAGTTTTGTTAGTTTCTTTTATTAAATGGGCAGCAGAAAAGGTAACAGCAGCAGCAACTGGCTAGGCCTTGAACTGCAGTTAAATTCATCGAGTCATCTGGCAAAAGCAGAGATACTGGGGTTTTCAGCAATTGGCTGATTAAAGAGGTTAATCGGAGCTTTTATGGATTGTTCCTTGCACAGATAAGAACTCAAACCTAATCTTCCCCATCAATTGCAATTGAAGGGTCATATCCTTGTAGGATAGAAAATTACCACGGCTCAGATGCCATGATGTTATTATTTTACAGTCTCTCCCTCTTCCCCCACCCCCCATTTTTTGTAGCATTCAAATAACTGAAGTACTTTATTATCCCAGCATTTTGATTCTGAAATATCAGGGTGCCTTTGAAATGGATTCACAGCACAGCCCTCCTGTATTCAGTCTTTTACATACTTTTGATGCAAACAGTGCAGTTTGCTTTTGCAGAGCTTGCAGTCAACAGACCAGTCTCACTAAAGTATCTGGAAGGCAGCAGGCAAAAGACTGGCATGGAGAAGATTTGTAAAGTCCCATCAGTTCCTATCACATCATTGCCCCTTGCTGGAGGCTGAACTGTGAATGAGCCAGTTTCAGTTCTCTTTCATAGTTACAGGAAAGACTCTCCCAGACATGGCAGGGGTTGGCTGTGAATTTCTGATGCCCTGCCTCATTGCAGATGGCTGGATAGTCTGTGTGGTTTAGAAATGACCAAGTAAAGTTAAAGCCACAGTCACTTTGGTTACAGATGACTGTGATTATTCACAGACTAAGTGATCCAATTACAGAAGTCCTTCCCTCACCTCTACTTCATCTGTTCAAAAATACATTTCAGGCTTCCCTTAATTTGATTTTAAGAAGAAACAGAATCCATACATTTGAAAGGGGATGTGGAGAATTAAAGAGGAGATGGGGCAACAAACACTCAGTGAGGTTTCATTTCTGAGACCTGCATTTCTTTAATATTTTACTTTCTGATTTCTGAAATGGAATGGATCTCTGAGGGTTCACATCAGGGTTGGATTGATCATTAAGGCCACCAGGAAAAGTCCCAGTAGGCCAATGGCCTGGGGGCCACACTCCATCAGGGCAGCCCCAGCTCCAAGAGATGAGTCAGCTCAGGTAAGGAAAGTTCAGCAGGGCAAGGGAACTGGCCGCATGGCTCACCTTGCCATGAGACAGGAAGGTACTGGGATGAGACTCATGTTGTCTGGGGGTGAGGCTCTTAAGGCATATAAGAAAATACCCCTAATATTCAGAACATCGTAGTCACCCGCCTGGTTGCCAGGGTGCCTGGAGACTGAACTCACACACATCTGCTAGGAGAACGTGGGTTTGGCTGCCAGACTGGAAAGGACTTATGAGTACTAACAGCCACAACGCTAAAGCAGCGCTCCATGTTCCTGGAGAAGCGCCAGCAAGAAGATTGGATAGTTTCCAGTCACTACGTGCAAACACCATCTCTATCGTTGGAGTGGAAGAAAATGCGCCACTAGGAACTATCCAGGCCATGCGGTTTTCAGCCTTGACCATAGAATCCACTTTGGGAGGCTAACATTAGCTATCTTCCAGCCGTGCCAAGACTCCGTTTCAGCAAAGCGGAAGGCTCACGTATTCAACAGATGTCACCCATCCATGAGGCCATCAAGCTTATCTAGGCGTGGACCCTGCCGGACCGCCGAAGCCTTTGTCCAACAGAACTAAGGACAAAGACTGGTGTCAAGAAGAACACTGAAGAAGCGGAAGACCATCTTCAACCAGAGCCAAGTTCTTTGTGTAAACCGGGTGTTACTGAGGTAGTAATTTGGCCATCTATTGTCACCTTTTTAGATAAGTTTAATAGTCTTAAGCACCCCTCCACCCAGTGATCTCTCCCATTCTTCTCCCCAATGGTCATCCTGGAGCATCCCCACCCTGACCCATTGTTACCTGGAAGCCCAATCAGGTAACCAGGGCCCAAGCTTGTTCATTGGTCAGTTATGGGTACCCAATTAGGTGCCACCAATTAACTTGCTATTGGCTACTGTGGAAGTCCAGCCCTTATGGTCACTGCAGAGCCTCCCCTTTTACCACCCCTGTACCTCCCATCCCCTGAGGGTCCAAGGTAGTCTTTATAACCTGTGACCCAACTCCACTCATGTGTGCATCTAGCAGTACCCTATCTCCGCTGTATAGATCCACCCCCGATTCCTCATCAGTTGAGGGCCTCATTTCCCCCATCCTCTTACGCCATTGGAGCCTTCCTTGAAGACTACGATCGGTAATTATCACCCTGTTTGTCTATCCATGTGTTGTCTCTCTCTCTCTATTTCTCCTAGGACTGTATGTATGTTTCATGAGCACATTGCCTTGTATGTATGCCTATATTTTTCTGGAATAAATCTTAATTGTTTTACTTAATTAGAATCCTTGATAAATTTAAGCATTAATTTCTGGACGTGGATCCTGTATACACAGATAAAAGATCCTTATTAAGCCAGGTGCCCACCTGACAATTCCCCATCTTTGTTTTGAGGGCATTTTGGCTTACAGGCATGCCCCCCCAAAAAAAACTCGGCCTTTGGTTTACACTTGATAATGGCCCTGAAACTCAAAGGAAAACTGTGTAAAGCTAAAGCACAATGTGCTTGTTACAGTATTCCCTAAAAGTGAAGAATATACAGTACACACTGCATCGGAAACAGTTCTTTACAAATGGGACAGAAGTCAACGGACCCTATGAAAAACTGGGAATTCCCTTGAAACAAATTATAATATAGTGGGTTCTAGGCATCGAGGACTCGAGGCAGTAGTGATAATAAGCTCTTTATTGAGTACAGCATGCTGATGGCTTCACTTCGTAACTGCTGAACAAGCCCTGCAGGGCCAACTATATACAGTACTGTGTTCCCATGCTAGTCTTCGATAGGGTCATTCAAACCAGCCAGGGGCTTATAATTGGAGCAGGGCAATTAGGATTTGGATCCTCTTGCCCATTGTTCCTCAGTCCCCAAGCTCATCACATACATGTGTTCATATACATAACACGAATCATTCTT
This sequence comes from Heteronotia binoei, assembly GCF_032191835.1. Taxonomy (NCBI): domain Eukaryota; kingdom Metazoa; phylum Chordata; class Lepidosauria; order Squamata; family Gekkonidae; genus Heteronotia; species Heteronotia binoei. The sequence continues at coordinate 64,139,833 of NC_083229.1, forward strand.
GCTTTGCACGCAAAGGTCTTCTGAAATAGGGGGAAAAAACAAAAGTCCATGTGGCTCAAGGAAACAGCAGACCTTTCATTGACAAAGTAATGTTCACTCTGGCAAAGGCATTTGCCATCCAATTCCGTACTGAGTTAAAACAACTCCTTTCTCCTTTCCAACTGTGCCATGCTAAACAGAGTTGCACACTCTCTAATCTAGAGAAGTAAATGGGTTTAAAAGGGTGTGATTCTGTTTAGGACTGTACTGCAGTCTTTATGGCTCCAGTTTACCTTCTTATGTAATAATAATTATGTGTCATCAAGTTGCAACTGACTCATGGTGACCCCAGGACAATGAGGTTTTCTAGGCAAGAGATGAGCACAGGTGATTTGCCATTGCCTGCTTTTACCTCCTTACAAACCTGAAAATCCTGCTTAATTCCCTATGGGATACTGCAAATTTGTAATTTTCTGAAGATGATATGGTTGATTATTAAACTGTGGATTTTAAAAAGCAGGGTTTTACATTCATCTCCCTTTACTGAGAAAGATGACTGAGGTATTATTTATGCATTTTTTTACTTAAACTATATATTTTCACTCTGATTTGTTTATATTTATCAAGTCAAAAATCCATGGTTGAAGCAATTTAAATGCCAAATGAAATGGAACCCTGAGCCAGTGCCTAGAGGCTGTTTGGGAGTGGATGTGGGCTACTAAACTGAAATTTAATCCCAACAAGTGCTACTGAGTAACTGGAAGGTCTGACCTGGGATTTAAGGAATCACCCATTCCGGATAGGGTTGCCTTTCCCTTGAAGGAACAGGTCCATAATCTGGGCATGCTCTTGGACCCAGGACTGCTGTTGGATAAGTAGATGGCAGCTGAAGTCAGAACTGCTTTTTACTAGTTTTGACTAGATAGCCATATGTAGTCTTGCACTAAGCAAATTAAGCATTTGCCAAGGGTGCCATCTCAGGGGGGGGGGAATGCCAAATTAACACTGCCTCAATATGCCAGTGCCAACTCCCTCCTGGTGCCATCTTTAGTAGGGCTGGCCCCGGGATGATGGAGCACCGGAAATGCCTGGTTGTGCATCTGTGTGGCTGCTGACTGCGCTCTCCTGTTCATGCCAGGAGGTTTCTGTGTCTGCAGCCGCTTGCTCCCCTAGTCCTTCCCCTTGCAGCACGTGGCAGAAGCTTCAAGCGCAATGGAGAAGATCTGGCACCTGGCTTCAAACTCACTGCACAGGACTGTGGATCGGCTTTTAGGCATGCGGCAGTAGGCAGGCAAAGGCAGCAGGAGATCCCTCACCCACCAGTCCCTTTGCTGGGGAAAAAGGGTTTCATGGGGAAGGAGGGCTGACTCAGGGCCATCAGAGGTCAGGCTCTGCAGCCTCTGGGGAGAGCCCTAAACAAGAAGCCCCCAAGGCCAGAGCACCCTGCATGGGATGGGAGTCAGCTCACAAGTGCGAACCGGTGGTGGGGCAGGCAGCCAAGGGAAAAAATTCCAGTGGGGACCAGGACAGGAAATCCAGCAGGGCTTAGGAGTGGGGCTGTCTTTCCCTAGTGCCCCATGTCCTCTACCAGACTCCCATCCCCATTTCTTTCTCTCCTTCCTTGCTTTCTCTCCCTTCCCTTTTCTCTCCAACATGCTGCTTTCCTTCCCACTTTTCCCCTGCCCCCACTTCTTTCTCTCCTCCCTTGCTTTCTCTCCCTTCTCCTTTTACTCCAGCGTGGTGCTTTCCTCCCCACCTTGTCCCCCCATCCCCTCTTCTTTCTTTCGCTTTCTCTTCCTCCCCACCACCTTTTACAGTGTGGTTATCGGGGGGGGGGGGGGAACCAGAAGTTAGTTTTGCCGAGAGTGCCAGACAGTCTAGGGCCTGCATCTGTGGTCTTTCTTAGGCAGTAAAGATTTGGCCACTGTGGTGCATGCCTTGATTACATCTAAATTAATGTGGCTGTCTGGGCAAATCCACGATGCCCAAGTGGCACCGGGGCACTCCTGATTGCTCAGACAGAATAAAACATGGCTGGGCAAGAAGGGGCACCATAAGGGTGACTTGATGTTGCCTGACTGGCATGACATCACTAGACCTAGCTGCTTACTACAGTTCAGCAGCCACCTTCCTATGACAGCTAGTGTGCCAGACTCAGGTTCTTGCTGTGCAAGCAGACTGGGTGATTATGGACCAGTCACAGACTTTCAGCCTAACCTACTTCACAAGGTTGTTGTGCAGATCAAGAGAGGGAGAGGAAAATGATGTAAGCTGCTCTGGTCCCCCCTGTGGAGAAAGACTGTTTTTTCTAGTATAGGCTGCAGGGATGGGGGAGGACATGGAAAGCTGAAGGTACAGCAGCAAATAAACGTAGGTTGATGGTTGGCTGGGAAGGAGATAGGGTTACTAACTCCAGGTTAGGAAATTCCTGGAGATTTGAGGGGTAGAGCTTGGAGAAGGTGAGATTTGATGAGGAGTGGGACCTCAGGCAGTTACAATGCCATAGGCTCCACCCTCCAACTCAGGAACCAATGTTGCCAACCTCCAGGGGAGGACTGGAGATTACTCAGTTACAACTGCTCTGCAGATGGCAGAGATCACTTTGCCTGGAGAAAATGGCTGCTTTGCAGGGTGGACTGTATGTAATTATACCCTGTTGAGGTTGCTTCTCTCCTGCTTTGGTCCCCACTGTGGATAAAGACTGTCCTTTTCCTAGAGAGCCAGTTTGGTGTAGTGGTTAAGTGTGTGGACTCTTATCTGGGAGAACCAGGTTTGATTCTCCACTTCTCCACTTGCAGCTGCTGGAATGGCCTTGGGTCAGCCATAGCTCTTGCAGGAGTTGTCCTTGAAAGGGCAGCTTCTGGGAGAGCTCTCTCAACCCCACCCACCTCACAAGGTGTCTGTTATGGGGGAAGAAGATAAAAGAAATTTTAAGGCGCTCTGATTCAGAGAGAAGGGTGGGGTATAAGTCTACAATCTTCTTCTTATTTTGAGGTTGCTTCCCTCCTGCTTTGGTCCCTACCGTGGATAAAAACTGTCCTACGTACAGGCTGCAGGGAGGGGGGAGGAGGTGGAAAGCTGCAGTCAGATCAGTTCTTCTACAGAAAATGACTGCCTTGAAGATTTTAAGGCGCTCTGATTCAGAGAGAAGGGTGGGGTATAAGTCTACAATCTTCTTCTTTTTTTGAGGTTGCTTCCCTCCTGCTTTGGTCCCTACCGTAGATAAAAACTATCCTACGTACAGGCTGCAGGGAGGGGGGAGGAGGTGGAAAGCTGAAGTCAGATCAATTCTTCTACAGAAAATGACTGCCTTGAAGTGCGTACTTTATGGTATACCATAACACAACCAGGCCAGGCAACAATGCACTGCAGATGAAAGGAATGCTGAGCTTCAGCATCTGTGTGATTATCATCATGCTATGATGCAACAGCAAACTGATGCTGAGTGCCCAAGGTGAGGGCACTCAACCAGAGCCTCTTTGTAGAGCCTGATGTATTTCTTTTCACAACGGGCCTTATTCCTAGTCTACTATAAAGATCTAGAAATAAAGAAGTACAGTTATTAGTGAAAAACACTGCACATAACTGTAGACAATCTCCTTTGGAGGAAGCATCTGCTTACTTTTCTAGTTGATAGATACGACAATCAATCAAATTATCTGCTGAGTAACTTTCCTCTCTTGCAGCTCCTTGACTTTCTTTGTTTCTTATTATGCAGTTATGTAGATCAAATAATAAGGTGCTAGCATAACAGTAATTTTTGAAGATTTTGAGAGATTAGGTAGTCATTACTTTTAGTTATAAATTTACTGGAATTTAAGATATTAAAAATATAGAATATTTACTTTGGATTTTGTTGCATTAATTTTCAAATGCACACACCTAACTGACATTGCAGCATGTGTTAAGTGTGATGTTTCATATGGATGTTCACTCATCCAGAATCTGTTTCTAGAGCCCGTTGTATTTATTCTCACAACAGGCCTTATGCCTAATCTAATCATAACAGTTCTTTGCAAAACACTTGATTTGAAATGCTCACAGTATATTCTACTTCCAGTGTATCACAGATACGATTTTTCTGCAACCATTGGGTTGATATCTAATATGATATAACATTATTATGAATTGACTTAAGGTCTCCAACTCAGATGCAGCCTTTTACTTTGCTTGTTCCTGAAAGAAGATATATATATTTTAAAAGCCTTCCTGTAAGACAGACACTCATTTTCATATCATAATCATAAATGCAGAAAGGGAAGGCAGCAGGGTATAGACCAGTCTTGTCATATTTCTAGGGTTTTCCAGCAAGGGATGGGGGTAAGGTTGCTAGACGCAGGTTGAGAAACTCCTGGAGATTTAGGGGTGGAACCTAGGGAGCACAGGAACCTCTGTGGTGTACAATGCCACCCTTCAAAGCACCATTTTCTCCAAGGGAACTGATCCCTGTCATCTCCAGAGCAGTTCTAATTCTGGGGGATCCCCAGGGCTGGCATCCTTACAGGTTAAGCAGGGTCAATACTTGGAAGAGAGACCACAAAGGAAGAATCTGCAAAGGAAAACAATGGCAAGCCACCTCTGCTTCTCTCTTGCCTTCAGAGCCCCTTGCTGGGGTTTGCTATAAGTCAGATACAACTCAACAGCTCTACACACACACACACACAAAAAAAAATACAATAAACTTTTAAAAGTGTAAATCCTGGACTATTTTGTTATCTTTTAGACAATCTTGTAACAAAAATATATTTAATCTGCACATACTTGGTTTCTTAAAATTTCTAATTTCTAGCTTCAATTCCAATCTTACATGTGTGTCATCTTGGACACTAGTGACCAATGTTAATAGATCTCATGGAGACAAGAGAAATCTGCCCTTCAATAATTGCTTTGAGAATTTGAAAGTGTAGCTTGGGCTAGCTTGATCACTGTGAATGAATGTTCAGAGTTAATGCTTCTTAAAGTGTCTTGAATGGGCAATTCCTTGGTAGAACTGGGATTTCAGATGAACGCATAGTAGGTGGAGTGAATTACATAGACTTTACGTTCATGAAGCAAGGGTTCTGGTGTTTGAATGAACAGATGAAAAGTAAAAAAGAATTGAAAGTTTTAGCTGAAACTGGAGGTAAAGATTGGAGGAGACAGATTTAACAGTTCGTAGCTCATTTTGGAAACTGACTTGTTTCCAATAGATTCTGCTCATAGATCTCCATCATCAGCTAATTACTATTTGTCCACTGCAGAATGAAATGTTTTTTTAAAGCAGATGCAACTTCTTATTTTTCTGAGTTGTTGAATTAAGAATAATATCAAATCTCTACCATCCTGCATTACTTCTTGCACAAAGGTTTGAAATACTGTATAGGCAGTAAGTACTACAGAATTCCCTTTGAATTTTAGTGGGCAAAATGTCCTGAAGTCAAACAAATCTTCCTTTTCATTAAATTTAAAAAATGGTAGGGTAAGTTATATCATTCGAATGAAGGTTGATGAGAGGCCTCTATGACAAGGGTATCAAACTCATTTTTTCTGAGGGCTGGATCTGACATAAATGAGACCTTGTCAGGCCAGGTGGTGGTGTGGAAGATCTTCCTTGCACTTCTGTAGCTTGGCTGCAGAAGCACAGGGAAAGCTCAGTCACCCTGCACTTTCAGGACAGCCTGGGAAGCACGGGGGTGGGGAGAGATCTTCCTTGTGCTTCTGCAGTCTGGCTGCAGAAGCACAGGGAAAGCGTGGCCACCCCGCACCACCCAGACAGCCTAGGAAGCATGGGGTGGGGGAGATGACCTTCCCTGTGCTTCTGTGGCCTGGCTGCAGAAGCACAGGGAAAGCCCAGTCCCCCGCCCGCATCTCCAGGACAGCCTGGAAAGCATGGGGGTGGAGATAAAAGATCTTCCTTGTGCTTCTGCAGTCATGGTTGCAGAATCACAAGGAAAGTCCAGGCATCCCTCATCTCTCTGACAGTTGGGAGAGATGTGGGTGGGGAGATCTTCCTTCTGCTTCTGCAGCCATGTCCTCAGAAGCATGAGGAAAGCCCAACCGGCCCTGCCTCTCTGACAGTCAAAGAGGTAAGCTGGAGGAGATATTGATATTGAAATGGGTTGAAATTAAATCAAAAGCATTTCCGGCTCAACATTAGGAAGAACTTCCTGACCGTTAGAGCAGTTCCTCAGTGGAGCAGGCTTCCTCGGGAGGTGGTGGGCTCTCCTTCCTTGGAGGTTTTTAAACAGAGGCTAGATGACCATCTGACAACAATGAAGACCCTGTGAATTTAGGGGGAGGTATTTGTGAGTTTCCTTCATTGTGCAGGGGGTTGGACTAGATGGTCCTGGAGGTCCCTTCCAACTCTATGATTCTATGATTCTATATCCCTTCTGCTTCAGCTGATGCTGCAGAAGCAAGAGAAAAGCCCAGTTGGCCCGCACCTCTCAGACAGTCAGAGAGGCATGGAGCAGGGAGTTCAGTTGCTCACAGGCCAGATCCAAGCCCTTCAAGGGCCAGCCCCGACCACAGGCTGCCTGTTTGACACCCCTGCTCTATAACATTTACCATTTCCTGATTAAAGACTTGGTCAGTCCTTGTCTAATTTTCTGACTGACTACCTTTTTTGGGATGACATCCACTTTCTTCCCTCCTTTTTCCTTCAGCTGTAGTGCTGCTGTAATAAATGAAACTACATATATTTGTGGTAGCTAACAGACAAGCTTTATTTTAAACCTTCTTTTCATGCTTTTAGGCTACATGAGTTTTGCAACCCCAGTAGTAAACTTTCTTGGATCAGAAATGGCTGCTGAGGGGAGAGTAACATGGGATAGATCTGTGATCCTTGCATTTGAAGATCACTGCAACCAACGCCTCGTGTGTTCTGGACACTGTAATGTCCAGCAATGCCATATAGTAACAATTGACTTTCATGCCTTAGTATTGAGGTGAGTGGTCAACATGGTTCAGAATAGGTTTGTTTTTATGAGATTTGAGAAATCTCAGGAAAAAAACTCACACAATTGCCATTTCTTCTGAAAGGAACAACACATAGAATTTTCAGATCTTGTTTATGTGCATCAGAAAGAATCATGTATTTCAGAAGAAACTGAGATTGCATGTATTGGAAGCATGACATGTAGCATGTTTGTCCCACACAAGTGGTCAAACATAACAACCGAAAAGGACTAATGTATCTCTTGGGATTTATAAATTCAGTTTTCCCCCCTCCAAAGCTACATAGCTGGAAATAAGAGAGGACTTGAAGTCTGGAGGGGTGGGGTGTCAAAAAACTGAAAAGAGAATTAACATGAATAGAGAGAATTTTCAGCAAACAAAAGACTTCTCCATTGGGTTCAATGAGAATGTCGTCAAGAATAAGGGGTTACCATTAAAGAAACAACTTCAACACATGCAAAGGTGTTCAGTTGGATGGCCTTTCATGTTGTTCAGAGTGATCACCAGGCATTTCCAAGGAAGTTTCACAAGAGGTTCAAGAGTGAGAGCTCAACATTAAAGAAAGAGTTTCTGTGATTGTGCCTACAAAACTGTTGACGCCATACTTTAACATAGTTTCTCTGTGGCCAATGAGATTCAAAAGAAATTTAATTGACAGAAAGAGCCAGACATTAAGAAACTTTTGTGCATGTACCTCCAAGGCAGTTGGTCAGTCCAAGTGCTCGTTTTACATTGCAAACCAAAGAACTTCCATGGAAATTATATTCAAACAAATCATAACATAGCCAAGCATTACTTTTTGAACAAATTGAATACTTTTACACAGGGGTTAATTTATGTATGTATTTTATAAATTTATATCCTGCCTTTCTGCCCTCATAAGGCCCACCATGGTGGCTAACAAATTAAAACAGATAAAATAAATTTGTGTGTGTGTGATGGTATTCACTGGCACTGAGTACCAGCACCTTTTCTGAAGGCTGTCCCAAGTCCCAAAGGAAGAACTGGTGGAAATTGGCACACAACCTTAGATATGAGTACCAGCATTAAAAAAAGACAAAAAAGCACTGCTGCTACATGAAGTCAAAGGTGTGGGTATAGCCAGTGTGCAATGCTTTGGTTGGAGAATTGTAACAGAGTTGCCATAGATACTATGGAAGTGCCTGTCTATGTTGCTATCTTATCTTTTGTTTCTACAGGTGTTGTTTTGCTTTTACTTTTGCAGCTGGGAGTGCACAGGATCACACCACATTACAGTGATATAATGCTCCCATTACCAGCATTGGCCTAGCAAGACCACAGGATTGTTCTTCACTAGTCAAATGTATTTAGACTTGGGGGGAGGGAGAAATGATGTTGTCCCTTAAGAAGCATAAATATGTCTTTTGTATCTGCTGAAAGATAACAGGGAATCCCCTGGTTCCTCTGTGTGGGCCTGAGGATACAATGGTGAATGAACAGGTGTGATGCACCTGCTGTTCTCTCTTGAAACAGGTGAGCAGGAAGGATGGGTTTTTAGCATACCCTGAAAAACAACAGCAGCTGCTAAAAGCAAGTGGGGAAAAATCAGCCTTACTATCCATCATGGCACAAAAGAGGAATATTAAATGACTATTTTTTTTCTTTGGGGGAACTCCTCTGATAAATTTCCATAACTATCAATAACTCTGTCCATTAGAACCTTTGGCTTTTAATATTTGCATTCCACCATGTATGTAAAAGCTGTCTGTCATGGGAGTTTGATTTAAAGCTCTGCTACTCAATGCTTGCTCATGAGTGTGAGAGGCAATAGTATCAAAGCTGTTAGGGCCTTTCTTCTGTTTCCTTTGAGGAAGGTTTCCATTCACTGGTAAGCTAATTACTTCAGCATATAATGTGTGGGCAAGGACATTCTTCTTGGCTGCCTAAAGGGTTAAAATAGCTAAATTAAATGTGAGACCAAACAATAAAGTCACAACTTTGCCCTCATGCCATGCAAGCCAGAGTTCCACACCACTACCCAGGTTTATAACTGAGCTGTAAATCGTTGGGAAACTTTCCAGTGGAGACCTTGAGAAAGCCATCACTGCATATTGTACAGTGAGCTGTTATATCTCCAGTTTTTTGTTTTCCACCAGACTTGTTCTCTTTGGTGCCCCCCCACCCCCAAAATAAACCCTTGCTTTCCTTTGTGTAGTCTGATTTTTGTTCAGTCAAGCTTGATAAAGCTCCTATGAAAACAGTTGGTTTTTGTCTTGGAGGGGATCAGCTGAGGACAGCAACAGAATCCTGGTGAATTAAAGCCTTCGCTGAGCTTGGAGAGAAGCAGAGCCGCCTGTTAGACCTCTGCTGTTGGACTGAAGGCCAAGCCAGAGTGATTTCCTTGATATGGATGGAGTCATCTGCTTGGTAGGTATTGGTATTCCCTGCTGGGGAAAATGGTGCCCTGAGGCCCCTTTGAAATAATTACAGAGTGCAATATTTAGTCCTATCAAGAAAGGATCAGGTGTTTGGTATTTTCAGTGATAATTCCTTAGGGGGTGACACCCCTCTACCCAGCACATCAAATATTATTTTTCTGAGTGATAAAGTATAAACCTTTCAAAGTGTCTCAGTCCCCTAGCTTCTGCAGTTTGAGATCTCTAGATCTCAAAGAAGAATTTGTTGCTGTTGTTTAAAAAGAAGGGGATGAAGGAGAAATGTGGACAGGGTTGTGACAATCATTTGGATGTTCTCCTTTGTGAATGCCTAGGTCTCAAGGACAACAGATTTCTAGTTGGCTACTCCAAGCAGATAGTCTTTTTACAAATATATGAATTCCTTGAAAGATACTAGCAACATATAACATCTCATGGGTATTGCAGTTCTCAATCTAATCAAGGTGAAGTAAGAGAAAATGAGCAGGCGGCGCAGGGTGACAAGCTGGCCACAATGTGGTGCTTTACATGTGTCATGTGGCACAGAGCAGCTGGTTGAGGCAGATCTTGTTTCATGGGAACGTTTGGAAGCATTTCTGGGTTGGTCTAACCCTTCAATAAGCTTCTGCTTCTCTCTTTCTCTCTCTCCCCTCAAATGAGCTCCATCACACTCTCTGGTAAATCAGGGAATATGGCAGGAAAGAGCATCTGGGAACAATGAAAATGTTTTCTACTTCTGTCATTAGCAGCATATCTGCTACTGCAGGAGGCCCTGGCCACCCCTTGGCCTTGAGCAGTTTGTGTTGTTAACATATGTTTGTGCAAGCAATGATGCCCGTTACTGTTCTGTAGTACCATTCTTTCTTTTTTTGAACACATTTGCAAAGGCAATACTTAGGTGGTTGAATCACAGGCCTCTTAATTTCTAGCCTTACTGCATTTAAAACTATCCCAGATATAGGCGAAGATCTATAATCTGGGTTTCTGAATTTAGGATTTCCAGAATGGGATAGATGAGCCATGGAAGTGACTTGCTTTCACTCCAGTGCCATCAGCTGCCTGCTCTTTTGATGTAAAGCAAGCATACTTACTGAAACCTGATAAACGGCAGAGAGCAAATTGAAAGACTTTTGTATTGATAATTTCTTATAGTTCTCATGAGGCTTGTTATTTTCATATATATAACATTCTGGAGGAGGAAATAGGTGTCCCCATGTATGGATTAAATGATATAGAACTTTTAGGGTTTCATGTTTCTTTTAAAGCTGACCTAGACTATAGTGTGAAATTTTACATGCAGACTAGAGGGTTATTACCTATAATTTTCTGGGATAACCTGGAACCAATTCAAGTCAGCATCATCCTTTCAGTGCTTGGAGAATACTGTACTACAGTGCAGGGGGAATGAATCCTTCCCTAGATATCTCCAGTCTGGTGTTGTCTGTATCAAGGTGATGTGGCTTCTGCTTTTACAGAATGAAAGCTGAAAGCACCTTTAGCAAACGGAGGACATTTTTCTAAGGAACATGACTTACAATTATGTTTTTAACAAACCACCTTCAGCCATAATGATGCCTTGGGATTTCTTGCCTCACCCACTATTGCTTAGTACATTTAAACAACAGACAGACATATATTCCATAACTCTTCGTTGGTCTTCTGGATTTTGAAAGTTTTATTAGTTTCAGAAAATTAGGAATAGGTGATAATGGGGAATAGAAATTAAAAGTACATATTAGTCTTTTTCTATATAAAAAATACTTTCAAAGACTACAAGTCTGAATCTACAATGTTTTCTTAGAATACATACATTGTCAATTATTATTATCTCTAGACTATATATCCTCAACATTATAGTATTTTATGTTATAAGTCTCTAGAGTATACATCATCAATATTAAAGTATTTTATATTATAAATCCTTTAGTTAAAATATCTATTAAATTTAACAAATCCAATAAAGGCAATCTTGTAATACAACGTATAGGAAAAAGGAGATATAAGTTCACACCAAAGAATCTTGAGAGTCTTGCATATCTAGCCAGGCATAAAATTTCATCCAATATTTTCTTGCTTCTTCCTTAGATTTCCCAGCCATCAGCTGGGACAAAACGTATAGCTTAGCTGTTTCCGGAATTTTTCCCATCAAGTCCTTTCTCGTGGGCATTTCCTGAGATTTCCAACTCTTTGTTGGTCTTAAATGTGCCACTGGACTCAAACTTTGTTCTTCAGCTCTCCATGTTTAGTACCATGTAGAATATTCCAGACCCTGTCTGGGCTTTTAATCTATTATTTTAATAAAAGTTAAATTCCTTTAATAGGTTAGTTCTCTGTAAAAGTGACACTTGGGGTGGCATAATGTTAGGAGCTCTTGCCTCCTCTGTCATACTGAGAAGTGCCTGTCTTGCCAATTCTAGAGGCCCTCTCTGTCTTATCCTCCAGCTATCCCATGGAAACCACTCTCCAAACCTATTGGTAGTGGAAAGGTACTGTTAAGTCAAATCTGACTTCTGACAAACCTGTAGGTTTTCAAGGCAAGAGTGTAAGCCAAAATGCCCTCAAAACGAGGTTGGGGAATTGACAGGTGGGCACCTGGCTTAAACAGGATCTTTTAATCTATGTATATAGGATACACATCCAGAAATTATTGCTTAAAATTACCAGGGGCACTAATTAAGTAAAAACAATTAAAATTTATTCCAGAAAAATACAGACACACATACAAGATAATAAATTCATAAAACATACATACAGTCCTAAGAAAAATAGAGAGAGATTCAGAGACAACACGAGAATGGACAAACAGGGTGATAATTACCAATCGTAGTCTTCAAGGAAGGCTCCAATGGCAACAAACGAGGACTAGGGGGAGGGGACCCTCAACTGATCATGAATCGGGGATGTATCTAGACAGCGGAACTAGGGTACTGCTAGATGCACACCTGTGGGGAGCTGGGTCACAGGTTATAAGGACTACCTTGAGCCCTTAGGGGATGGGAGGTACAGGGGCGGATGACAGTGGTCAGCTGGTACATGACCTCAGAAAAAAGGAGGCCCTGCAGTGACCATAAGGGCTGGACTTCTGCAGTAGCCAATAGCCAGTTAATTGGCATTCCCTGATTGGCGTTCCCTATTAGCCACAGTGTGTGTGTGTATATATAAAAATTTTTGCCACTGTGTGACGCAGAGTGTTGGACTGGATGGGCCGTTGGCCTGATCCAACATGGCTTCTCTTATGTTCTTATGTTCTCTTATGTTATGTTCTTATGGATGCTCATAGCTAGCCAATGAGCAGACTTGGCCTTAGTTACCTGATTGGACTTCCAGGTAACAATGGGCCAAGAGGGAGGCTCCAGGATGACCATTAAGGGAAAGAATAGGAAACATTATTAAGGTGGGGGTACTTAAGTCTATCAAACTTATCTAAAAAGGTGACAATAGATGGCCAAATTGCTACCTAGGTAACACCCGGTCTATACAAAGAAACTTGGCTCTGGGTGAAGATGTTCTTCCTCCTCTTTGATCTTCTATTGGCACCATTCTTTGTCTTGAGTTCCATTGGACAAAGGCTTAGGCGGTCTGACAGGATCCACGCCTAAGATAAGCTTGATGGCTCTTATGCATAGGTGACATCTGTTGATTACGTGAGCCTCCCACTTCGCTGTAATGGAGTCTGGCACTGCAGGAAGATAGCTGCTGGTGGTGTTAGCCTTCCAAAGTGGATTCTATGGTTGAGGCTGGAAACTGCTTGCCTGCACAGTTCCTGGAGGCGCACCTTCTTCCGCTTCCAAAGTCAAGATGGGGATCACACGGGGTGACTGGAAACCATCTGTTCTCCTGGTTAGCACTCCTCCAGAGACACGGAGTGCTGTTGCAACGTGGTGGCTGTTAGTACTCATAAGTCCCTTCCAGTTTGGTAGACAAAACCCATGTTCTCCTGGTAGATGTGTGTGAGTTGGGTCTCCAGGCACCCTGGCAAGCAAGGGGGTGACTACGATGTTCTGGAATTAGGGGTATTTTTCTCACAATTGGTGAACAGAAGTGGTTTGCCATTGCCTGGCTCTGAATAGCAACCCTGGTAATTCCTTCATGGTTTCTCATCCAAGTGCTAACCAGAGCAGACCCTGCTTAGCTTCCAAGATTAAATGAGATCAGGTTATCCTGGGCTATTCAGGTCAGGTCTCTAAATCTATTAACAATGAATAACACTGAGGCCAAGAGACTGCACTTGTTCAGTAGTGAGGGAAAGGTACTCTGTGTTTGCTCAGGTGCATTTTCTTTCAGGATTCATATAAAACAAACTGTTATGGTAAGCCAGTATGTTAGGACTGCCAGCCTCCCTCTGGCAAACGTTAGGAGCTTTGGGGGGCAGTATCAGAGGAGGGTGGAGTTCCTGGGGGGAGGAGGATCACTTCCATCATATCACTGTAGGAATCTCCCCAATTTCTATAGTCTTTACCATCTTTACCAATTTCTATAGTCTTTACCAATCTCCCCAATTTCTATAGTCTTTACCAATCTCCCCAATTTCTATAGTCTTTACCATAGAGATTGGAATGCTGGCCATGACATCACTTCTGGGTGATGCTTTAGGAATTTCCCCAATCTTCATGCTCTTTATCCCTCATTATTTTATTCCATTACTAAAATGAGTGAAGGAAAGGGCCTTAGGGGAGAGAAGGCAGCATGGTATAGTCCAATCTCATCAGATCTCAGAATCTAAGCAGGTCAGTACTTGGATAGGAGACCCCTATGGAAGAAGGCAACAGCTTTCACCTCTGTTTCTCACTTGCCTTGAAAGCCTCCTGCTAGAGGTGTTATAACTTGGTCGCAACTTGATGGCACTTACATATGCAATGAATCTGAGGGAGGGTGTGTGTGCAAATGGCAACCATAAATAGATCTTTGCACATATTAAGTCCTAAGAGCTCATTCCTTGGAGTGAGCCTTATTGAATAAAATTTCATTCAAGTATACCGGTTTAGGATTACTCCCTAACTGTGAAAACAAATTCCAGGATTAGACATGTTAATCCGTTGTCTCAAAACCAAAAAAGAATCTTGTCTCACCTTGAAGGTTGACAGATTTATTGTAATGTGAGCTTCCCAGCTATAACCGATTTCATCAGATGCATGAAATGCATCCTCAGTCAGCAGATATGAATATAGAGTCAAGTCCTGTCAAAACTGAAGCTAAAGATCATATAATATAAGAAATATAATTTTTAACGTTTCCATACAAAACTTAAATTAACAAGATAAGCGCATAAACTATAACAGCTGTAATGTAATGCTGCCTTGAGTTTGCAGAGATAAGGAAGTGTATAAACATTTTATAGTTAAAAATGATGTCTGGTTAATAAAATTATATTATGTTCAAATTCTTATCCAGCAATTCTTTATCAAGTGCATATATATGCTAGGAGCCAACTTCCAAGTTGGGGCTGAAGGTCTCCCAGAATTACAACTGATCTCCAGGCAATAGAGATGAATACCCTGGAGAAAATGGTTACTTCAGAAGGGGAACTCTATACCATTGTACCTCACTAGGAAAAAAGTCTATTGTAAAGAAAAATACTACTGGCTCTAGAAAGAGGCTCTGGACAAGTGCCCCCCCCCTTGCTGTCTTCCCACCCACCCAAGTGAAGGCATTCACTCCCCCCCCCCACACACCCCTCAAGGGGAGCTGATCTCTGCCATATGGAGAGCAGCTGTAATTCTGAGTGATCTCCAGCTCTCACCTGGAGACTGGCAACAGTGGTTCTCCAGGAGGAAATGGCTGATTAGGAGGGTGCAGTCTATGGCACTGTACTATGGCACTTCAGTCTATGGCACTGTATGGCACGGAGATCCCACCCCTTCTCAAGCCCTACTGTCTCTAAGCTTCACCCCTCAAATCTCTAAGAATTTCCCAACCTGGAGTTGGCAACTGCTAAGTCATACTGACTGTCATAGCCAGGCTGTGCTGAACATGAGCAAACAGCCAGGCCTAGTTAAGTCATGTGGCATTAAGTCACCCGGAGGGTGCTGCCAGGCCTAGGGTAGCCAACCTCCAGGTGGAGCCTGAAGATCTCCTGGGATCACAACTGAATTCCAGACAATCCCATCCTGGAGAAAATAACTGCTTTGTAAGGTGGACTCTATGGACAGCTGAGGGATCTCCTATGGACAGCTGAGGTATCTCCTTTTACGGGCTAGCAACAGCCTCTGGCTAGCAGCTCCCCCAGTGGCCCAATCCTTGTCTGTCCTGGGGCAAGGCTGAGGGGAGGAGGGAGAGAGGGAGGTAGGGTTGCCAAGTCCAATTCAAGAAATATCTGGGGACTTTGGGGGTGGAGCCAGCAGACATTGGGGCGGAGCCAGGAACAAGAGTGTGACAAGCATAATTGAACTCCAAGAGAGTTCTGGCCATCACATTTAAAGGGACAGCACACCTTTTTAAATGTCTTCCTTCCATAGGAAATAATGAAGCATAAGGGCACCTTCTTTTGGGGCTCATAGAATTGGACCCCCTGGTCCAATCGTTTTGAAATTTGGGGGATACTTTGGGGAGGGGCACTAGATACTATATTGAAAATTTGGTGCCTCTACCTCAAAAAACAGCTCCCCCAGAGCCCCCGAAACCTCCAAATCAATTCCCCATTATACCCTATGAGAATCGATCTTCACATAGGGAATAATGAAGACGTTTCCCTCTTCACCCCCGTTCCCCCTCCGCCCCCCCCGTTTCTGGCAAATCTGATGCAGGGGACTGGCCTCTCTACTCACGAGTTGCTGCCAGCTTCTCACAGCAACACAGGCACACCAGCTGGGCACTTTATGGCATGGAATAGGAAGCCCGCAGAACTCACTCACCTCCGGAGGTGCAAAGGCACATGGTCCTTTGGAGGCGGGGCTGGGCTCCCCTCCCTTCACCGGCCAGCTGACTGGGGGCAGGAAGCAGCCTGAGAAAACGGAAGAGCTCTGGCTGCTGCGATCGGGGCTGGATGGGAAGGGCTGCCATTCTTCCCCCCTCCCGCTTTCCCTTTTTTGCCGTGCGGGGGGAGGAGGCTCCAAATCGGGGGTCTCCAGGCCAAGCGGGGGATTTGGGAAGCCTAGAGGGAGGGAGTGACAGGAAAGAGATGGCCACCATGCCCCTTGAGGAAATGTTTCATGAGGCCGCAGTAGAACAGCAGCCCTTTCTGATGCCAGTTGAGAAAAAACACAGAGAAGCATCAGAGATATGTCTGTGTCTGAGGTAAAACTGTTTTGGCAGTTTGTTCAGTGTTCCCAGGCCTGCAGTGGGCAGGGGAGTCAGCCAATGGGAACCCAGAGGTAGTGACTGATGCATTATGGGCCAATGGTTTATGGAGCACAGCCATCAACGAATGGGAGAGCTGCTTTTGGCTAAACTACTATGGTTTTATTATTATAATAAAGGACTGAGGTCCTTTCCCAGACTCCACTGCAAAGTCTCCAATTATTTCCCCAGTGGGAGCTGGCAACCCAAAGCTACGATAAACCCTAGACTACAATAGGCTACAATATAACTGTTATCAGGTCTTTTCTTTGAAAAAAAAGCCCAGCAGGAACTCATTTGCATAGTAGGTCACACCCCCTGATGCCAAGCCAGCCAGAACTGTGCTCCTGTACATTCCTGCTTGAAAAAAAAAGCCCTGACTATTATAGTACAATCCTAAATGGACTTAAATCATTGCTGTTAAGAGGGCTGTAATTCTGCTAAAGATGGCACTGCTAGTTTTTGAGGTGCCATAAAACTGCATTTATAAGGGAGGACAGCAACTGTAGCATTCCTTAAAATACATTCTTCCACCCTGACCTGGATAGGCCAGACAAGGCCAATCTTATAATATCTCAGAAGTTAAGCAAGGCTGACCCTGGCAAGTACTTGGATGGGAGACCTCCAAGGAATACCAGGGCTGGGACACAGAGACAGGCAATAGCAAGCCACCTCTCTGAATGTCCAAGCCCCACTAGGGGTCACCAGAAGTCAACCATGCACACACACACACTCACCCCCCAATTGATCTCAAATATATTTTTCCTTGACATTAGGGTTGCCAACCTGGTTCACCTGGAGAAAATGGGCACTTTGGAAGGTGGACTCTGTGGCCTTCTACCCCACTGAGGTCCCTCCCTTCCTCCAACCCCACCTTCCTCAGGGTGCACCCCAAAATTCTCCAGGTATTTCCCAACCAATGCTGGCAATCCTACTTGACATGAATTAACAAATGTTATGTAGTTATTGTTAAATAAATTATTTTTAAAAGAATATTTCAGGAAACAGTAAATAATTTCCCATAAAAGTGCTGCTGTACTGTTTACAGACAGGATGTGTGCATGGAACAAGATACCTTGAATTGGCATTAGTTAACTATAAAGAACAAAAATGAGTTGTTATAGGACAAACAGGTGGACTTAAATGTGTTATTTGCACTTATGCAGAAATGCAAACCCACCTGTAAAGATGCAGATTTCTATTATTTAGGTATGCTTTAGATTCTTGCTTACAGCTCTGTATAAACAACAACAAAATGCCTGTCTATATTTTAGGGGAGGACAGTAATTTAGGATTGGTCATTCCAAATAGCTTGCTGTCATTTGGAGCCCATTTCCCAGCCTGCACAAGAATTCTACTGTGAAGCTTTAAATATTTTCCATGTCAGTTCTGTTCTTACTACCTTTGTTTCCTCTCGTCCTTTCTGCTTTCTCTCCAACAGCTGGACTCATCACTGTTCTGTTTTTCTATTGGTTGTGACTGAAGTAGCTTGAGGTCAATTATTTCCCCAGCAATTGACAAAGAGTCTTGACTAAGAGGAAAGTGACATTGTCCCTTGAATGTGCATTCTTCCCTTCCCCCTTTCCATCCCAGGGCCAAAGGAAGCCACTCCATTCCTCTCCCTTTGCCTGCGGCCTAGCATATCTGTGTCACTGGAGTCCATAAAATACACGTGTACCATATGGTATCTGAGGAAGATGTTAATGTTGCTTAAAAATAAAGGAACAGAAGGGTCCTGACCTGAGTACTTTACAGTAACAAGGATTCTGGTCTGATGCGTAACGATAATATTCCACTTTATATACCACTGGTGGAAATTAATGCTCCCAAAAAATTCCCTGCCACATTTCACAGCCTTTCAATATTTCAGCATTTCAGGAACCCATTGCTCTAAGGAGGAGCATAGCAGAATTTTGAATAGAAAAGCATTTTGGACCCCTCCCCCTCCAGCATCCTTTTCTTTGAGGCGGACTCCTTAAAGCGACCACATCAAAAGCAAGTGTGCAGACTAGAGCCTACCACACTCTGTGCTTCCCCTGAGGGCAATGCAAGCTCTGATGGCTCAAAATTGTTTCTCCGCCCCTCCCTTCCTCTTCAGACCCACAATTCAAAGCTGTAGAAGGTGATTCCCTTGCTCCCTGCCTGTTGCCAGCCTCTTGAGAAAGAGACAAGATAATGTGCTCCATGCAAGTAAAGAGTGCATCTGGAGCAACTGATCAGTGTTTGACTGTTTTCTGATTATTTGTGTGAATCATTCCAAATCTGGTTCCTTGGAGTATTGCCTGGCAACTGTATCTTGCAAAACCTACTCCTGGAAATGCCTGAGAAACATCTCTTTTTAAAAATGTTTCAATGGTCCTGTGACCAACCAAAGTTGTTTGTACACCATGATACCAGGACAGCCTCTGCATTGAATGCTGCTGCTCGAGAATTTCAGCATTTTTAAAATAAATAAATAAATGCACTTTCTGAATCCATAGGACTATGAGGATGTGCCTGAAAAC
This sequence comes from Heteronotia binoei, assembly GCF_032191835.1. Lineage (NCBI taxonomy): Eukaryota > Metazoa > Chordata > Lepidosauria > Squamata > Gekkonidae > Heteronotia > Heteronotia binoei. The sequence continues at coordinate 64,158,923 of NC_083229.1, forward strand.
GTGAATCCAATGCCAAGCAAAATAGAAGCCACAGGGCTAGCTGGATAAGATTTGCAACGGAAGATGTGATACAAACTTCCCCATTATGGGAAAACAGTAAGGACTGAAAAATAAATTATGGAAAATAAGAGAGCTTAAACACATTTCCCCAAACTGTCTAATTTCTAAAGGTCTCAGAATTCAGTGGAATTTACCTTCTCTTGGTCCAAAATTTGAAGCCGAAGAAATGGGGCCACACTAAGGCAAATGAAGAAAAATGAAATGGTCCAGAGGGAAGAGAATCTTTAATAATTGCACAACCCCTACATGTTTCATATGCAGCTTCACGGAAGGAAAGATTCCCCCTGATAAAGCTGCCTGTGTAACATGTGGGGGTCATATAATTACTAAAGATTATTTTCCCTCTGTCCCATTTCAATTTTTTCTTCTACAAAATTTAAAGCACCATTTTATTTGGTGGGGGCAGGGCGAAGTACACAGTCCCTGTGAATAAATCATACAACCATAGAAAAGAGCCTAGAAACACCTTAAAAACTAATACAATTTGTGGCAATGTATGAACTTTCATGAGTCACTAAAGAAGTGACTTTTCTTCTGCTACAGACAGACTACCATGGTTACCCATCTTGGATTTATCTTCATAAAATCATAGACAGGGAGAAGTTTATAGCTGCATTTGCATACATAAAGGTAAAGGTAGTCCCCTGTGCAAGCACCAGTCATTTCCAACTCTGGGGTGATGTCGCATCACAATGTTTTCATGGCAGACTTTTTCCTGGGTGGTTTGCCATTGCTTTCCCCAGTCATCTACACTTTCCCCCCAGCAAGCTGGGTACTCATTTTACCGACCTTGGAAGGCTGGAAGGCTGAGTCAACCTGGAGCCGGCTACCTGAACCCAGCTTCCACCGGGATCAAACTCAGGTTGTAAGCATACAATTCTGTTTACTTTTACTCTGAACTATTTAATCACTTTTTTTTTTTGTTTCTGTGGAAGTGTGGAGTGGCAGTTGCCTCTATTTTTATTACTGTTGCTGATCAGGATTTTTTTTGAGCAAGAATGCACAGGAATGCAGTTCTGGCTGGCTTTATGTCAGGGGGTGTTGCCTAATATGCAATTGAGTTCCTGCTGGGCTTTTTCTACAAAAAAAAAAAAAAAGCCCTGTTGCTGATCATGCTCACCCACCAAGGATTACCTTCTGTTCAGATACTTTCTAGTGAAGTCTCAGTGTTTCAGATGGACTAGGCAGGTGTCCTAGTCATGACCTGAGTTCGATCCCAGTGGAAGCTGGTTCAGGTAGCCGGCTTCAGGTTGACTCAGCCTTTCATCCTTCCGAGCTTGCTGGGGGGAAAGTGTAGATGACTGAGGAAGGCAATGGCAAACCACCCCGTAAAAAGTCTACCATGAAAACATTGTGAAAGCAACATCACCTCAGAGTTGAAAATGACTGGTGCTTGCACAGACTACCTTTACCTTTTAGGCACATGTCAGCCAGTGCTGGTGATCTGAAAAGCTATAATATAAACTCTCCTGAAACTATTTTGAAAGACAAAATGTTTACCTTGACTTTCATTCTTTGTGCTCCAATACAGCCTAGCATTTGTAAAGCACACATTTGCAAAGAGCTTAAGCAGCAAAGGCTCTGGCACTTCTAGAGACCATTACCTTGAAATGCACATGGTCTGATTAGGAGGACTGTCTTCTGGATGCTCTGGCTGGCCACTCCCCTTTTTTGCTGTGGGGAAAATGAAGAGGTGGTGGGGAAAGATTGACGTATGATACTGACTTCCTTGGTTATACTGGTTCACCATTAATATCTCAGTATTAGTGAACATTTTTATGGATGCTTGTTCTATGTCACTTTGTGGAGATTCATTACTCATTTTTACACTGTAACCAGTAAGAGAAACTCTGCATCAAGCTTGTGACTAAAAGAAAGGAAAGAAGGAAGGAAGAAAAGCAATTGAAGGATGCATCCTGTCCCTTTCAATGCAGAACTGCATAGCTACAAAATGATATTTCTTACCCAGCAGAAGTGTTTATCCTCATCCCAGAAATCAAATGCCACCTGCACTGGACAGCTCAGCCCAATTTAAAACTATTTTAAGTGCTTTCTTTTTACAAATTTAGCAGAAAATCTGTATACATTGCATTTAAATATTTAAAAATCATGTTTGTTTCTCTCTCTTTAAAAAAAAAAATGAACACAAATCGCATTTTTAAAAAAAACATGTTAATGATTTTTAGGGAGATTGCCTATTGTGGGTGTAATAGCTGAAGGCTGGCATTCTTGGTTGGTGGTTGGGCCTGCTGGATTTGTGGGGGGGGGGGGGCGGGGGGACAGGAGTGTGGTAAGCAAAGCAGAGGAAAACAGCTAGCAGAAGCGGAGGCTGATTGCTGGACAGCCGAGGAACTCTTAAATGGATTCTTTCAGATAAAAGAGCCCCAGCTACCTTTCTTTCCCATAATGGCCCCTGAGGCTAATGTCTTAAAGAGGAAACAAAAGGATTGTTTTACATCACACAAGTGGGGCAGGGACACAGTGGGTGAAAGAGGCACTTGAGTCATGCAGGCCTGCCGGAGCCCTTGAGTGGAAAGGGGCAGGGCGGGCGGCAACAGCAGCAAAGGAAAGGCGGGGGGGGGGGAGGGGTGCAGCTGTGTCTAACTTCTGCTTTGCTGTGTGGCCTCCGCTATTAAACCTTTTAACACCTTCTGTGCCGTGTGAGAGCGCGGCCACGGGGCGCCAAGCGGCTCCCCCCTCGAGAGATGGTGCATCCTATTGGCATAACAACAACGGCCGCTCTCCCTGGCATGATCAGTCCGAGAAAGAAAGAAACTCGTAAAACGACTCATTTGTCGATCTTTTTTGATCTCTTGCCCTGCAAATGTGTTAAGAAATGGTAAAGGCTGTATCGTCCAAGGGGCCGAGGATAAAAAGGGCTCCGGAGGCAGCGCTGTGGAGCATGTGAAATAAGCATCCCATGCAGCGAGAGGCTTCAAATGGTTCATCTGCGCAGCTCATCCTTTGTCTCCACCGTCGCCTTTCAAGAGGTGGGGAAGGCAGGTGTGACAAGCGTGCAGAGAGTGGGCGCGGGGGTGGGGGGCGAGGAGGAGGAATGGAGAAGGCCCGGCCTGCCACTGCAGTGGGAAATCTCGCTGCTGCTTTGAAATTGCCTTGCTCTCCTTTCCCTAAATTGAGTGCTGGAAAACGGGCCTGGATTTCGGCCTTCTTGGCCTGCGCTTTCCATCTGGTTTTGATTAATGCAAGATTGAAATGTCAGTGACAGCTGTTCACACTGAATTGCAAATTTTTAAAAAAGGAAGTCCTAACCCTTCAGAAAGCATAACATGAATGACTGCATTATATAAGCTCCAGTAACCAAACCAGTACCTATTTCATTTATGGTTGCCAGGTCCTGACCCTGAGAAGGCTTCTGTTTCTTTCAAAGTTTCACTCAAGGCAGGAATTCACCAGGTGCAGCTTTTCCACGATAGGGGATATGGTGACAGGAGAAATAACACAAAAAACTTCTCCACTCATTCAGACTTCTAAAGGAATACATCCCTACCACATTCAAATTCTGCTTTCAATCTTCGTTTTATTTTCTATAGGATCTAGTAGTGTGGTGTATTTTTCTTGACCTGATCCTGGCTTTTGTTTCCAGAGTGATAGCAAAGCACTATTTATGACGGGTGTGGAATGTATAGTATCAATTTTTAATCCATCACCAGGCTGCTTTGAAATGTATAAATAGCACATGAGGTGACAACTTTTATTGGACAAATTTAGTTAAACCTATTACAGTTTGATATGTGTATTGCTTATGCAGCACAAAGAAAAGAAACTCCAGGGTTTATAGTTAGTGCTGAATGATGCTGGTCATTTGAACAAAGGAAACAGGAAGCTGTAGCAGACTATGCAAATTAGGTCACAAAAAGGCCAACTTCAAAAGTTTCTTAGGGTTACCAGCTTCCACTGGGGAAATTCCTGAAGATTTAGGGGAGAAGCCTGATGAGGGTGAGGTTTGAGGAGGTACAATCCCACAGAGCCCACCCTTCAAAGCAGCCATTTTCTCCAGGGAAACTGTTCTCCGTAGTCTGGAGACCAGATGTAATTCTTGAGGTCTCCAGGCTTCACTTGGAGGTTGGCGACCCTGCTGGTTATGCAGGCCTTTCAGTTTTAAAATAGTGAAAGAAGAAGAAGGAAGTTGTCACTTTCAGTATGATGTGGGTCCCCCCCCAAGTCTCCATAGGTATGCATTTAATTGGCGGATGAGTTCTATTTCTGTCTGTTTCTCTCCTACACACACACCTGTACAACAGGCAGTCTTTCCTTTTCCATTGGTGAAAAGTAGCAGAGGGAACAGTATGAAATTTGTTACCAACTTTGCTCTGCCATTCCTGGATTGAATATTTTAAAGAAGAATGATACTAACCATTGCACTAGGGCTGGCTCATACATGCAAGGGTGTCTCACTCTGTAACTGCAGCATCAAGTAATGACATGCATGTATGGATGAGTCATAACAGAGCTTAAACCACAAATGAAATACAGAGAGTCTGTGCACATGTTCAACTGCCAGCCATCAGGCAATGAGCAATTGTGTCATGCATGAATAGGCAAGCATGTAATCTAAAGGGTGCCTTCGATTCTGTATTGAGGAACCTTGCGTGAGGTAAGTTGAACATGATGAGAGTGGGTAAATGTTGACTTTTCCTTATCCACAAACTGCATTCTTCTAGAACATAAGAGAAGCCATGTTGGATCAGGCCAATAGCCCCATCCAGTCCAAACCTCTGTCACACAGTGCCCCCCCCCCCAAATTTTATATATATATATATATATATACACACACACACACACACACATTGTGGCTAATAGCCACTGATGGACCTCTGCTCCATATTTTTATCTAACTCCCTCTTGAAGCTGGCTATGCTTGTAGCCGCCACCACCTTCTGTGGCAGTGAATTCCACATGTTAATCACCCTTTGGGTGAAGAAGTACTTACTTCTATCCGTTTTAACCCGACTGCTCAGCTGTCAAGTCTGATATAGTCAACTAGTTACTTTAACACACAAAATTCCTTCAAATCAAACAATGATGCGTTTGGGCTCCTTTTTTATTCAACTTATTTATGAATGACCAAGCTTCTACTCTGTGAGTGGTGGGTGGACAGTTTCCTAAACCTGGCCCCCATTCTGTTTATTACTATACATGGATGGTGCAATAGTGCTATCTTGGTCCCAGAAGGGTCTTAGACACCTTTTTTTTGCATTTGTATCCTATTGTGAGACCAACCTATTATCTGTTATTATTTATGAGAAATCATAAATCATGGTGTTTTAGAGGTCTTGGAGATATTTTAACTGGTGTGTTAAAGATAACACTGAAAAAGAAGTAGAGTTGGATTTATACCCCACCCTATGCTTGGAGTCTCAGAGTGGGTTACAATCTCTTTCCCTTCCTCTGCCCACAACAGACACCCTGTGAGGCAGGTGGAGCTGAGAGAGCTCTGTGAGAACAGCTCTGAAAGAACTGATTGAGACAAGGTCACCCAGGAGGCTGCATGTGGAGATGGAGCAGTGGGGAATCAAATCCAGTTCTCCAGATTAGAATCCATCACTTTTAAACACTATGCCAAACTGCCTCTCAAGTAAAAAACATGAAATACACAAGTAAAACATGTTAAACATTTGGGAGTAAATTTTCAGTATACTAATAGTTGGGCGGCATGGTGGAAACAAGCAATTAATTTGGTTAAGTACACTATATCTGCTGTTGTATGTTTCTTTTATGTTAAGGTGGCCAATAAGTACCTGTGACCATCTGAATTTTCAATGCTAAATCAATATCCCAATTACTTTATGGAATTCCCATTTGAATTAGCACTTTCAACCAATGTGCTGAGCAAATTCTGGAGGCATTTCTGCACTGTAATTTGAGGGTTCCCATCTGTGTAAGCTATGCAGCCATGAGTTTGGAGAAAGGGCAGAGCCAGAGCTTGATTCCTAACTCTGAAATTTTGGCTATGCCTGCATTATAGGTCTGAATCCCCTAGCTATGTACTTCATATGCTGTCTGATTCCTCCCTAACCAGTTGGTCATGTTTAATTTTGGGGAAAATACAATCTATGCCTCTTGATTTTCTCTATACGTTAGAAGAATCTCAAGCCTTTACATTATTGAGACAGAGACTTCTGGATACTGAAAGATGACTCTCTGCTCTTAAGCAAATGGGGCATGCTCCCTGTTGGAGTTTGGTATCACACCTTGTCCTGGGGTTCTAGTATCCTATTTTTCCTACTTAACATCCTCTCAATTTCATCAAGCTTTTATACTCACAAGATTTAATGCTTTCCCCAAAGTGGTTCTGTTTGGAAGATTTGTAAATGTTCCTTATCATGAAATACTTTGTCCATGTAGGGTCAGAAAACTTGAATTTGTATCCCATGTTTTGCTTTATTGTGACTTCTATGTTATACTGCAGGATTTTAAAATATGCAATATGTATCTTGTAAATGTGCAGTATGTATTTTATGCTGCAAAGTGTGCCATGAAATGTGAACTAGAAATATTTGTTGAGCTAATGTTCCTGAAGGACATTTTATATTTCCTGGCTTAGAAATTTTGAAAGTGTAACTTAAATGTTGCATCAAGATACTTTTAAACATTTTTTTTGCAGTGTTAATAGTAATAATGGAGCTGAGATAGGGCTTTTCTGTAATGAATACAAAGAAAGCTTCTCAGTTAGGAACTGGACACAGACCAAAGAGGTAGTTTTTCCTAGCTGTCTAGTTTCCACACTGATTCTCACAGTGTGGTGCCCAAAGTCACTGTAAGAGAGATACTGAAAATCTGGTTTGGATTGTAGGGATGGGATGGATGGGAAAAGGAATGGAATGGAATGTTTATTCTACTATGTGCTTCTTGCTTATTTAAAACTAATTTGAAGAAGAAGGCACTTTCATATATATAATATTTGGTTAGCAAATTTGCCTAAACTGAGAAAGTGTGTTGTGCGTGAGAATGAATTATATTAGATTACAGTATCTCTTCCAAAAATTCTGCTCCTGTAAGATGTTTCATTGCAAAAATGGACACACACAGCACAATCCAGGGTTAAGCTAAGAATATTTGCATGTGTACTAGATTGTGCCCACATTCATGCTATGTGGACTGTATCTAATGCCTCTGTTCTGCAAATATTAGAAATGTCTTTTTCTGTATCTTTGTATCATGGACAAGGCTGCAGGTAAATGATGGATAACAGTCACTCTGAGTTATGCCCTTAGGGTTTCTTACTCATATGAAGCAGGAAGAGGATGCAGGTAGTCCCGAGCCAAGGCCAGGTAATAATCAGGGCTTTATTTGTGTCAGTTTGGTTTGTCCTAATAAAAGGCAGTTCCCTTGGGAGATAATTCTCTGTCACATTGCCCTTAGGACAACCAGATTTCCAAGGGAGACAGGGCCTCTGAGCCTTCAAGGATTGATCTGAAAGGAGAATCTTGATCATGTGCAGCTTCCCCTGTCATAGTCTGGAGAGAAACTGCACCTGCCAGAAACTGCACATCCCTGCTGGTAAGCAGCCACCAAGAGCCCATACTGAATCTGGCAGCCCTGAGTTGCAGGGTCTGAAGACTGATTCCATTAGGAAATGCCACATATTCAGTTGGCTTCATCCTTCACAGCAGCCCATGAAATCTGACATGATCTTGCCACTCTCCCATCTGCTTCCCCTGAAACATCCATCTTTTATTCTGTTCTGTTTCTTGCCAAGGCTTCTGCTTGTAGCATTCATCTGGCTACCATATCTTCTATCAACATCTGATGCTAATGCCTCGATTCAGAGTTCTGGGTCTCTGTCTCCCTGGCATCTCGGCTTTGTTCTCTCCCCCTGGTTCTCTGTGCCTGTGATCACCTCATTATTATGTCATCTCTTTCCTTTCCTGACTCGGCAGGAATCGGCAGCAACTTCCCTCTCCATCTGCTGCTGCAGAAGGTGCCTGTGTGGAAAGCTGCCCCTCCCCCAGTATCCTTTTTTCCCTCTGACATCCATAACCCTTTAAAGAGTCATCTGTTCCTTAGTTTGTTTGTTGTTCTTTAGTTTTCCCATTGCTTCTCCAACACAGTCACATCTGATTGGCTGTTGATGGTCCTTTATGACTCTAAGAAACCATATCTCAGTGCATCACTCTGTACGTGCTTTGCTGTCTATGCAGCTATTCCATGGCTTCTTAATCTACTTGCTGGCACCAACAGGCTTAGCACCTCCAGGTACACATACCATTACCTGCAAAATGCAAAGTCATTAAGGGTGGGGGCTGCAGGGCCCCAAATTCACTTGATGGTTTTCTTTCCTGACATTCCCTGTTCAATTTTAAGCATACTTTGAGTGCCCTGTTGCAACAGAGGGAGATAGAATAATTGGATAAAGAAGGAAATGCATCCTAAAACAATGTGTGTTTGTGGAGACTGGTGTGTTTGGGACCGTAGACGGAGGTTTCCTGCTTCAACAGAAGTGAAGGAGAGCTTGCCATTTGTCACAGAAGGGGAAGCATCTGGTTTCCCTCATGAATACCCCTAGCACACAACAACTCCAGCTCGGTATGTGCCAAGTAGTGGGACGCGAGCAACAGCCTTAACACTTGCACTCTGGTAGCCCTGGCTGTGTCACAGAGTGTGATCCCCATGACTGATCTCAGGTTCCTAAAAATGGGCCTAACTGCTAGACTGAGAGGGCCTTGGATCACCTCAAATTTGTCAGTCCCCAGGGAAGGAATTTAAGGGGCATCACTCAAGGGAGAGCAATTTAATGAATTGGCCCCTTCCTGCTTCCACATTTTTATTTTATTGCCCTGGAGCCTGACTAATTCTCCTCCTGCTTTGAGTAAACAGGGTTCATTCTGGAGACTTTCCAAGCTTCTTAGGCAGCCCTTCCTGTCTCTTTAACCCATTCATTGCCTTCTAATCACTGTGGTAAAACATCAGGACAGAATGCTGTTATCAGATTCCTGTCTGCCAAAATATGTTTTGCACATGCAGCAAAATTAATTTTTATTATAGCATTGAAGTGTGTTCCATTGCTGTGTCGGTTGTATACTTTTCCATACGTAGCTAAAAGCTGAAGTAAAGGAGACTGGGTAGCTTTAGCTTCTTGTTCTGAAGTAAAGGAGACAGGGTAGCTCTAGCTTCTTGTTTTTCTATTTAACAATGAGTCTGGACTTTTCACAATGCAGGATAAAGGAAGTGCAAGTCACTTGTGCTTCCTGACTCTGCGTCCTCCCAGTCTGAGACCCTCTAAGTGCTGGTTTGTATAATGGTGGCTATAAATTTGGTATGTCTACTTGGGGCATTCAGACCATGAACATTTCTTCCACCTCATAATGTTATCTAGTCCAGCAATCCCTAATGTAGTACCTGTGGGCACCAATCTGTTGGCATCCACAAAGCATGTCTTCTCCCAAATGAGCTTTTCACTTCCCTGGAGAAGAAAGAACCCAGAAAGTGCACTCTTTGTGCTTTTGGAAACAGTTGCTTCCAGCCTCAAAGGATGCTTGACATGAAACTTCTTGACATTTATTATTGCTCCACTTCCAATGGCACCATTTTGTTGTGGCAACTACTACCTGTTCTCAAAATTCCAAAATTGCTTCCAGGTTCAACAAGGTTGAAAATCTTGATCTAATCCTTAAAGCTAGGTCTATAAATGTACAATCATTGCTCTGTACCAGGGGTGGCCAAATTAGTTGGAGGTAAGAGCCACATAGAATAAACATCAGGTGTCTGAGAGCTGAAAGACATGGATTTCTGATGTTTAGGAACCAGAAGGGAGGGAAGCAAATAGATCGGGGGGAAAGAGGTAGAAAGAAAGCAACTTTAACTTTAAATGCATTTTCCAAACTGCCTGCTGACTTGGCTTGGAGAAGTGATTTAAAGAGACAAATGCCTTCTCCAAGCCACCCAATGGGGCAATGAGGACTTTGAAAGCCACACAATATATGTGAAATAGCCACATGTGGCTTCCAAGCCACAGTTTGGCCACCCCTGCTCTATACTTTCAGTGCTTGCAATGGTTATCCAGTTTTTTTATTTAAGAGGTAGGATTACAGGAATCAGGTATGTACAGATTTCAGTGCATGCAATCTCAGTCATACATGGCATGTTACATGCAACAATGTGAGGAATGTATCCAGGGCTTTTTTGGTAGCAGGAACTCCTTTGTATATTAGGTTACACCCCCCTGATGTAGCCAATCCTCCAAGAGCATACAGGGCTCTTCTTATAGGGCCTTCTTTAAGCTCTTAGAGGATTGGCTACATCAGGGTGGTATAGCCTAATATGCAAAGGAGTTCTTGCTACAAAAAAAAGTCCTGAATGTATCCTTCGAATATCTCACTGCATGTGTAAAATTTCTGGTAAAATATATATACTATACACACACACACATGCTGCTAAAATTTTTAAAATCCCAAGCCTCTCTACTATCTCTACATTTTTGGTTCTTTCTTTCAGACAAGTCAATTGGCCCTTTGTGGTTACAAGCCAAGTGTCTTACAGCTGCTCTCTTCTGCTGAAAGAGGAAGCATGCTTCCAACTCAAAGTGCTGTGATTCTGGGAAGCAATAATTTCCCTCCTCCCCAATTTACTTCAGGTGACTCATCCTGCACTAGCTGGGTATCTTGTGACTCACTGCATTGTTTGACTTGTCACTGTGACGGAAAAGGATCTGCTTGAGCTCTGATCCCTGGAGGGCCATGAGGCAGGAACTGGTCTCCACTAGGGAAGTTTGGGGAGCTGCAGGGTTTTGTTTCTCTGTCTCAGCAAAATGGGTGGATGCAGATAGAGAGGATCTTATTGGAAGAAATAAAGAGGGTTGAGGTCAATGGAATCTGTTCCTTCTAGCTGGCTGTGTCCTGTACAGCCTCTGTGTGACTTTATCTGCATAGTAATTAGCTGGCAGGAAAAGACGAGCAGCTGAACAGACAGGATGTGGTTACTCGGCAAGATCTGAAGCCCGGTGCTCATATAAAGGAGGACAAAGCAAAATGCAAGTCACTGGTCCCTTAGATACCATAGGAGAGCACTGATAGGCCAGCCTACTAGGTGCTTCTTCTAGGAGGGATTTAAATGACTGTATATTTTCTTCTTTTGCCAAGAAGCATTTTGTGAAATGCACACTGTGAAAATCTGTGTGGAACTAGGTCATGGGAGGTGTTTATATGCATTCATTTTGCCAGCCATCCAGCAGCCACTCTACATAACATGTTTGTAAATTACCTGTACTAAAACTCATCCTTTTTGGAGAAGCAAAGAATTTTGCTGTTTGGGTATGTGAACATATATGGCTTGTAGAAATGAATCTTGAGTATTTTCACTGGAAATAGTTGGGATTGAACCTGGGACTTTAAGTATGTGAAGCAAATGTTTCATTACTGAATAATAGCCCTTCTCAATTAAAGCATCAATATATTATTGGTTGCCCAGGAAATTAATTCAGATATTAAGGATTCAAAAACCAGACTGAAAACCTTCTATTAGTAGTTACTTTCTCTCTGTGTCAAGTCACTTTCAACTTATGGCGACTCTGTGAATTAACAACTCCAAAATGTCCTATTATCAACAGCCTTGCTCAGGTCTCACAAATGGAGGACTCTGGCTTGCTTGCTTTCCTTTCCTCCCACTGTCTTCAACTTTTCCTAGCTTTATTGGCTTTTCCAGTGAGTCTTGCCTTCTCATAATGTGGCCATTATGAGTTATGAGCTATACTGCTATAGCTTCAGTTTGGTCATTTTAGTTTCTAGGGAGAGCTTAGACTCGATTTGTCTTTTTGGTGGTCCACAGCAGGGCTTTTTTTGTAGCAAGAACTCCTTTACATATTAAGCCGCACACCTCTGATAAAGCCTATCCTCCTGGAGTTTACAAAAGGCCCTGTATTAAGAGTCCTGTAAACTCTTGGAGGATTGGCTACATCAGAAGTGTGTGGCCTAATATGCAAAGGAGTTCCTGCTACAAAAAAAGTCCTAATCTACAGTATCCATAAAACTCTCCTCCAACACCACTTGTCAAATGAATCACCTTCAGCTTTCTTCATTGTCCAACTTTCACTTTCAGAGTAACAAGGAATACTATGACCTGAATAATCTTGCTCTTGGTTGCCAGAAACACATCCTTACACTTAAGGATCTTTTCTAGCTTCCTTGTGGCTGCCCATTCCAGTGTTGTGACTGGTTCCCTCTTTCACTGTGTGTGTGACTGAATTTGAGAATTTTGGCATGTGATTCTGCACATATTCATGCATTGGTTCAGACATCTAAAAATCTTTGGTAATCTGGCCCCCCAGCCGCAGGAGGCATTATGCACAAATTCAGCGGTAGGAGATCACTTTTATCTTTGCTTCAGGCTGCACCTGCCAGATCTCAAATGAACATCCAGTTGTTAGTACCTGGTGCTAACTTCCTGAGATCTGAAAGTTTCTTACTCAGAAGCTTTCCTTTGAAATTAATTGATTTCCTGTCCCCAAGTACCATGTTCACCACGAGTGAGATAGAAATCTAAAGCTTTGCAGTGTTTGCAGGGGGTGGGTGTCAGAACTTGTATCTTTACTGCTGGTTCCCTATAATGTGACCAATGCTGCAATGTATTTTTACTATGACTTAGAGCTGCTTTGTTACTGAACCAAACTGACTCCATGTTGTAACCCTTGCTTGACCCAAAGTGCTTGAATAGTAATTAACCTTGCCCCACTGGTATCCAAAATATTTGGGGCTGTAGAATGAGTTATGTTATGTCTCTGCACATTCTCACACTGGGACCCTTTGAAGCCGAGCAGCATGGCCTTCGGAGTAGGGAGGCATCCTCTCTACTGATAGTGATGGTGAGAAGACAGATGTGCCTGTAACGGTGTGAATTGTGGCGTTGTGAGATGCTTGTTTTACGTGTATAAAATTGTGCTGGTGCTGGCTCTCGCCATCACTGTTATCTTGCCTCTTCCAGTGCTTAGTTCTCTTCAATAAAATCCTAACTTTGTAACCAAGTATGGGATCCGTTTGAAGTTCTTAAGTTCTGACATTATAACAGTGATCCCATTGTTCGTGGCTTATCTGTACTGGAGGCTTGGCCCGATGGCGGCAAAAGTGCCAGACGACGGAGAGCCCACCACCCCAATAGAGGACCCGCCGCTCGACCCAAATGTGACGGGGGTCCGGCGCAAAATTAAGGTCCCGGCGCCTTTCTCGGTCGACGCCGCGTTCCCAGCCCCGCGAACCTGGAGCCCACGGAAGTCCACGGCAGCAATCGACGCCGCGGAGCAGCGGTACCGAAGCATGCTGGGCGAAGGGGGAGCCGGAGACGGAGACGGCGACCAAGAGGAGGGCCCGGAGCCCCGAGGGGGAGACGACCAGATCCGGACCCTCCGCAACGACTTATTCGACTGGGTTCGGGAGATACACGACGACGTGCATCGATCCCGCGTGACGATGGCCGAGGAGTTGCAGCAGAACCTGGGCGCAATCTACGACCAGCTCCGCACCTTGCAAACTGCGGTCCTGGGAGTCCCGATTGGAGGGCTACCGCTGGGGCAACTGCCCGTAGCCCCGCCGGCTCCGCCGGCCCCAGCTCCGCAAGCTCCGGCCGCCCCGGCCCCGCCAGCTCCGGCTGCCCCGGCTCCGCCGGCTCCGCCCGCCCCAGCACCGCCGGCTCCGGGCGTCCCGGCGCCGCCGGCTCCACCTGCCCCGGCACTACCAGCCCCGCTGGCCCCGGCTGCCCCGGCGCTGCCGGCCCTGCCTGCTCCAGGGGCCCCAGCGCCCCCCGCCCCGATCCTGCCGGCTTTACCGAGCCCCACGCCGCCGCCGGGGGCGCCGCGAGCCCCGGGGGGGGGGCCGAGGGTCGAGGAAGAGAATTGAAGATTACTTTCGATGGGAATCCGGAGGACGTGGAGTATTTTACCATACAGTGCGACACGTTCTTCACCCACTGGGGTGCGGATTACCCGACCGAAGCCAGCCGAGTGTACCACATCGCGTCCCGACTGAGAGGCGCGGCCCGCAAGTGGTATGTCGGGCTTTTTATGGGAAGAAAACCCGAGCTAGCTACGGTGGCGGGGTTCCTGCACGCGATGCTCCGCCAGTATGGCGATCCCCTGCGGGAGGAGAAGGCTGTCGCCGCCCTTCAGCGCATAGAGCAAGGCAACCGCTCCACCCGCGAGTACGCCACCGAGTTCCTGGGGTACTGCGCGGCGGCGAGGGGATGGAACGAGGTCATGAAATATACCGCGTTCATCAATGGTTTGAACCCGACAATCCTCGACCGCTGCTACAGTCAAGGGAGACCCGACACGTTGGTCGGATGGATCCAGCTGGCCGGAGAGGTGGAGACCAACCTCCAACATGTGGGGATGCGACGGCAGCAGCTGGCGAAGAAGGCGGCGAAGCTCACACCGACTAAATCCGAAGGGAGGAAGGCACCGGCGGCCTCCACCCCGTCTCCCGCTCGCAAGTGCTTCAAATGCGGAGACCCAAATCATCTCGCTGCCAACTGCCCAGTGAAAGTGGGTTCCACCCCACCCACGGCGAAGACAACTACCCCGGGGCCGAAGAAGAAAAAGAGCGGCCGCTCGAAGGAGCCCAGCCGGGGCTCTGTCGCCACTTCCTTGGCGACTGACGAGGATTTTACCACCGACTTGGCTACAGTGGAAGAATCGACCGAAGAGTCGGACGACACCGAGTCGGCGGGAAACGACAGCGACCTGCTTTAATGGGTGCCGCAAAGCAGGTCCAACAACAGCCGGCACTCCTCACGGTGAGAGCAACAGGGGGTTTACTATTTATGGCCGTTACCCTCCTCAACCCTACCCTAAAGCGATTCATGCACGCCCGAGCGCTGATCGACTCCGGGTGTAACAGGGAACTGATCACCCCCCGCCTAGTTGAGGCGTTGGGGTTAGCCACCTCCCCCCTACCACAGCCGATGCAGTTTCAGCAGATGGACGGGGGGCCCATGAGAGGGGAACCATGTGCGTTAGAGACTCAGGCAGTCCCGGTGGGAACCGAGGAGCATTGGGGGATTGAAACTTTCGTAATTGCCCCCTCTTGCTCTTTTGACGTGGTGGTGGGCTCGTCTTGGCTCGCCCGCCACCAACCAGACATAAGGTGGGAGGAACAAATCGTCCGGTTCCCGGATTGGAGGTGTGAGCATCACCACTGGCGCCCCGAATGGGGACCGCACGCTCCCCCCCAAAACATGCGGGCTTGCCTCACTCTCGAGGAAGTCGCCTCAATCCCCAAGGAATACCAGGATCTAAGATTAGCGTTTAGCGAGAAGGAAGCGGACGAGCTACCGCCCCACCGCCCTACGGACTGTGCCATCGAGCTGATCCCAGGGCAACAGCTTCCCAAGGCGAAACTGTACTCCATGGGTTGGGTGGAAAAAGCCGAACTCCGAAAGTTTTTGGACAAGAACCTTAAGCGCGGCTTCATACGGCCGGCCACTGCCCCCCATGCCGCCCCCGTCCTCTTCCGAAAGAAAAAGGACGGGTCTCTTAGGCTCTGCACAGATTTTCGTGCTATAAACGGGATTTCCATGTCCAACGCCTACCCGATCCCGTTGATAAAGGATTTGTTGAACACCGTAGCAAAGGGCAAAGTATTTACAAAGCTTGATCTCCGAGACGCGTACTTCCGCGTCCGCATCAAAGAGGGGGACGAGTGGAAGACAGCATTCAACACCCCCCTGGGACAATTTGAGTACCTAGTCATGCCCTTCGGACTGCAGGGAGCCCCTGGTGTATTCATGAACTTTATCAATGAAGTGCTACGGGAATTCCTGTTTAAGGGGGTGGTGGTGTACCTTGATGACATCATTATCTATTCACAAGATCTAAAGTCTCATGTACCCCTGGTCCGAAAAGTGCTACGCACCCTTTGCAAACACAAACTGTACGCCAAATTGTCAAAATGCGAGTTCCACAAGACCGAGTTGGACTATTTGGGCTTCCGAGTGTCGGGGGAGGGATTGGCCATGGACCCCGCAAAGGTCCAAGCGGTACTAGACTGGGAACCCCCTCGAACCCGCAAACAGTTACAAAGTTTTATCGGGTTCGCTAACTTTTACCGCGACTTCATTAAGGGGTTTGCCACAGTCATGCTCCCCCTCACGGAACTCCTCAAAACCAAAGGGAAGGGTGAAGAGGCGAAAAAGCCAGGCGCACGCCTAACGTGGACGCCTGAATGCCAAAAAGCTTTCAATGAACTAAAACGCCTCTTCACCTCCGAACCCGTGTTGGCTCATCCCGACGAGCGGAAACCCTTCGTGGTCCAATGCGACGCCTCCGACGCCGCAGTGGGAGCCATACTGATGCAGAGGGGGGAAAATGGGGTGCTCCGTCCATGTGCCTATATCTCAAGGAAATTTTCCAACGAACAAAGAAATTGGTCGGTCTGGGACAAGGAGGCGTTTGCAGTCATGTTTGCCCTGAAAACCTGGCGCTCCTGGCTCGAGGGAGCGAGAGTGCCCTTTGAAATCTGGACCGATCATAAAAACCTTGAAGCCCTCACCGGGCGCCGCAAAATGACTGCAAAACAAATCCGGTGGGCAGGTTTCTTTGCTAAATTTGACTTTGTGCTGAAACACATCCCAGGCTCAAAGAATTTTTTAGCAGACGCCCTCTCTCGCATGCCACAACACGACAGTCTCCGGGAGGAGGTAGTGGACTCATTAATTTCCCCCTCAGCCATCTCGGGGGGGGTCACTACCCGCTCAGGCAGGCAGACCAGCCCTCCGGATTCAGATCTGCTGCCTCGATTCCTCTCAGAATATAACCAGGAGACTGACCGCCCACCTAACTTGGTTAAAGCCGAAAACGGGCTCTGGCTGCACAATGAAAAAATCTACGTGCCCGACCCCCTCAGAAAAGAGGTCTTGGAGCGCTGTCACTCAAGTCGCCTGGCCGGCCACTTTGGCTATGTCAAAACCCTCAACTTACTCACCCGACAATTCTGGTGGCCGAAAATTAAAAAAGATGTATCTGAATTTGTTCTTTCATGCCCCACCTGCCTCATGGCAAAAAGAAGGGGGGGTAAACCCCCGGGCCACTTGGTTCCCCTCCCTACGGCCACCCGACCGTGGTCGGTAGTCTCCATGGATTTCATTGTCGAACTCCCACCCTCACAGGGCAAAACAGTCATCCTGGTCGTAGTCGACACATTTTCTAAGCAAGCCCATTTCATCCCGTGCAAGAAACTACCCACAGCCAAAAAACTCGCCCAGCTCTTTTTCACCCACATTGTACGCCTACACTCATTCCCGGACAAGGTCATTAGCGACCGCGGGACGCAGTTCGTTGCCAACTTCTGGCGGGAGTTCTGCAAACTCGCTGGCATCGAGCAGGGGCTAAGCTCTGCCTACCACCCCCAGTCGGACGGACAGACGGAGAGGGTTAATGGTCTTCTAGAACAGTACCTCCGCTGCTTCATTAATTTCCAACAGTCCAACTGGGTGGACCTCCTCCCTTTTGCAGAATATGGCTACAACAATAGCCTCCATAGCTCAACCAAAACCTCCCCTTTTCAAATTATCAATGGTTACGAGGGCAAACCGTTTCCCACTCTCGCCCTCCCCGCCAGCCCAGCCGAACCCACATCCTGTCAACAATGGTGGGAGGGCCTCCGTGAAGGCTGGAAGGGTATTCAGGAAAACCTGGAGGAAGCGAAAAAAGCCTACAAAAAGCAGTTTGACAAAAAGCACTCCCAAGAGTGGGACCTGAAGGTGGGGGATACAGTTTTCCTGTCCACAAAAAACCTTCCCCTTCCCCAGCCCTGTCGCAAACTCGCACTGAAGTTCCTTGGCCCATTCAAAATAAAAAGGGTAATAAACAAAGTGACCGTGGAACTCGAACTGCCCAAATCTCTAAGTAAGATCCATCCTGTTTTTCATTGCAGCTTGCTTCGGAAAGACCCTGGTGCTACGTCCTTCCATCCCAGGGCCCCACCGCCCCCTCCGACGACAGTGAGGGGTCAGAGTCACCATGAGGTCCAGGAGATCCTGGACTCCAGAGTCAAAAGGGGGAAACTGTATTATTTGATCAGGTGGAAACACTTCCCCCCGAGCTGTGACGAGTGGGTCGAATCTCAGAACGTAGCCGCTCCGCAACTGCTGAAAAAGTTTCACCTACTGTACCCGCACAAGCCCAAGGCTGGCCCCGTGGGAGGGGGCGCTTAGGGGGGGCAGTATGTCAGAACTTGTATCTTTACTGCTGGTTCCCTATAATGTGACCAATGCTGCAATGTATTTTTACTATGACTTAGAGCTGCTTTGTTACTGAACCAAACTGACTCCATGTTGTAACCCTTGCTTGACCCAAAGTGCTTGAATAGTAATTAACCTTGCCCCACTGGTATCCAAAATATTTGGGGCTGTAGAATGAGTTATGTTATGTCTCTGCACATTCTCACACTGGGACCCTTTGAAGCCGAGCAGCATGGCCTTCGGAGTAGGGAGGCATCCTCTCTACTGATAGTGATGGTGAGAAGACAGATGTGCCTGTAACGGTGTGAATTGTGGCGTTGTGAGATGTTTGTTTTACGTGTATAAAATTGTGCTGGTGCTGGCTCTCGCCATCACTGTTATCTTGCCTCTTCCAGTGCTTAGTTCTCTTCAATAAAATCCTAACTTTGTAACCAAGTATGGGATCCGTTTGAAGTTCTTAAGTTCTGACAGTGGGGTGGCAGTGGCATATAGGATGGCTTAGTATTGGAGATTCCATCCCATTTAGAAAAGACAAGGGACAGTGTTTTTTTTATTTTAAAAATAATATCTTCTGCTGCCTGATGACAGTTGATTTGTTGATGTAAGTTGTCCCCATTACATCACCTTTCATTTTCAGGTAAAATGATTTTGATTTATCACCTGCAAACCTTGAACTTTGCCTTTGTAGATGAGTGAGAAATCTTGGGAACAGTCTTTTCATCTAATTTGCTTCAGTTATGTTTTTTTTAACCAAATGAATGCTTGCATACATGGACCATAATGCAAGAAACCATGTAATTAATTCTATGTACCCAGTGATTATTTTGATATTTGAAAACCATTTTTTTAAGTTTTAAGAAGTTTAAACGCATTTTTGCGCAGTTTACAATGAAAACTGGAGCAGGAAGAGGACTATTGTTAAAAGAAACAAGTAAAAAGTCATACTGGGGAATGAACTCTGGTTTGTGGTAACTGTCAGTAGCCTGAACTCAGGTTCTGCTGTGTAGTGGTTGTAGAGCATTAAATCACATGATACATTTGCCTTGCCAATACAGAGAGTCACCTTTTCTCCTTGCTATGCTGTTCCAAGTCCATTTCACATCCTGTGCTGCTGTAGCAGCTGCCAATGGCACTTTTGCACCAACTCTCTAGGGAAGACTGTGAATGTTTGTGGCTGTTAGCTGTTTGCACCACAGCAGCAGGGACAGAATCAGGTTACCTCTAATTCTGAGATTACAACCCTTTAACTTGCTTCTGCTTCAAAATCAGGGATGACTTTTACATTGGAATGAGGTTTTCTGGAAGGTCACTAAACTGTGCTGTCATGAAAATTAATATTTTTAGTAGATATAAAGGCCCAGCACAATTTCTGTCATTTTTTTCTTAAGAGAACTGATACAGATACTTTTTATAAAGCCCTCCTATTTGCTTACCTAATATACCAGGCTAAATGATGAGTTCTGCTAAATATACTAGCAACAATTAAGTTGTGATTGTAATGTATTTGGAGAGAATCCTGCCCTGGTCTCTCTTAAATTTTCTCATTGTTCTAGGCATGTCAAGATAGCAGTAGTAATATTCTCAGTTTCAGGAAATTTAAAATGCTGACAATCTTCCCAGCATGTAAAGCCAGATGCCCCTGTTTTCTATGTAGCAGGATTGGAGTGGGGTGGGGTGGGAGGATCATTTGCGTATGTGCAGGTGAAACTGCAGCACTGGTGTGACAGGCAGGTGCGAGTGGAGCGGTGCTTACTAGCTGAAAACCTGCCCTTCCCTGTGTTTGAAACCATGGCTTCTGCACAAAAACCAAACAGCAGCAGTGCACAGAACACTGAACTCATTGTGTGATGTTTATTTGCATTAATTCTATTAATATGATATTTCCTAAAGAGCATCCTACCTTGTTCACTATGCAAATAGCTTTCTTTCTTTAAAATATTCATAATCTGCTCTCACCTTTAAAAATACCCAAGGAGACTTGCACACAATCATTATAAAGCATTAAAACAAAAATCAGCAAGAAACTTGTGGAGCTGGGGGGTGGGCAACAGTAGGGGAGTAGGAATGAGCCTGCTTGTAGCGCAAGCACTGAGCTAGTAGTAGGGAACATGGGGGTTCTCCCCCTAACCATTTGCAATTCACCACAGCAAAGTGGGGCTGGGAGCCACAGTGGGCTCAGTAGTGGTAAGGAGTTGGGGAGCTGTCGAACACATCTTGTGCCAGCCCCTGGAAGCCTCTCACAACTGACACTGCTTCCATCCCCTGACATTGCTTTGCTGTTGGCTTTTGAATGGGCCCCACTCCTGCAGCATACCTCTGCAAGCTCAGCCATTTTTTTTTGTAAGGCTAGGTCATTGAGAGCACCCCTCCACTGTCTAGATGACCTCAGTTTGGTGTAGTGGTTAAGTGTGCAGACTTTTATCTTGGAGAACTGGGTTTTATTCCCCACTCCTCCACTTGCAGCTGCTTGGAATGGTCTTGGATCAGCCATAGCTCTCACAGGAGTTGTCCTTGAAAGGGCAGCTGCTGTAAGAGCTCTCTCAGCCTCACCTACCTCATAGGGTGTCTGTGGGAGGGGGAGGTAAAGGAGATTGTGACCGTTCTGAGACTCTGAGATTCGGAGTGTCAAGTGGGATATAAATCCTTCTTCAAGGGGGACAGAGGGGCTTCAGAGGCTCTCCCCACTTGCCAACCCGCTGGCCCACCTCCTTGTCAGCCAGGAATGGAGGGAACAGTCAGGCTGGGAGTTATGCTGGGCCTCTCCCTTGCTGCTCAGCGGCTCAAACAGAGGAGCTGTTGTTTGTACTTGAGTGAACAACATCTCCTTTGTTTGGGGTGATTTAACCCCCTCCCATTTTTTATGGTTTCAGCTTTTCTGCAAAACTTGGGGTCTCCCCATCCTTTCTCCAAGTTTGGAGGGAAAAAATTCTTCCTTCTCTCAGTGTGACCCAATCTGTGATTTAAGTATCTACAGATTGAGTCACATTACTGTTAGACATATGACAATTGGGGACCTGCAAGATTCTTGCAGGGAAAATGCATCCCCCTTGCTTTTGCTTCCTGCCATCCAGGACTTTTTTGGTAGAAAAAGCCCAGCATGAACTCATTTGCATATTAGGCCACACCCCTGACATCACCATTGTTTCACACAGGGCTTTTTTTTTTGAAAAGTGCAACAGTAGCTAATTTGCATATTAGGCCACACTCAGGGCCGTAACCAGAAAATTTTAGGTGGGGGGGGCCCAGGGAATAAAATTTTAGGTAGAGGGCCCCCTGCTCTGGCAGCCCCCACTCTATCTGCTGCTGCTTTGGTGGTCCCTGATCTCCCCACTGCTCTCTCTGCCCTGCCCTCCTTCATGGCACCTCCCCCCTCCCTGGTAAAATGCCGGCTCCCAGGGCTCTTTCAAGGAGGCCCCCCCACTGATCAGTGGGAAAAGCGGTGCTAAGGCTGGCAGCTCCTATGCCAGCTTTCTGGAGCTCTTAGTGCGTTCAGCTGGTCCTTCTTCCCACCAGTGCCCCAGCAATGAATGTGTTGAGGGCACTGGAAAGCCAGCATAGGAGCCGCTGGCCTCAGTGCTGTTTTTCCCGCCGATCAACTGATCTTGGGGGGGGGGGGGTGCTCCTTAAAAGAGCCCTGGGAGCCAGCGTTTTACCAAGTGGGTGGGAGGGAGGGGGAGGCACCAGGGAGGAGGGCGGGGGCCGACAAAGCAGTGGGGAGATTGGGGGCTGCCAAAAAAGTGGCAGTGGAGAGAGCGGGGGCCGCAAGAGCAGCGGGGGGGGGAGCAATGGTGGTGGCAGGGAGAGTGGGGCAGTAAAAGGAGGGACCATATAGTTGGAGGGGGGGTTTGGGTGGAGGGGCCTAGCCCCCCCGCCGTGGCTACGGGCCTGGCCACACCCTGATGCCAAGCCAGCCGGAACTGTGTTCCTGCTAAAAAAAAAAAGCACTACTTCCATCTCCCCCTTACTCTAGCAGTCTTCCCCCATTCTTTCTCCCCTTCCCTTCTCTCTCCCCAAATCTATCAATCTCCCCCCACATTTTTTCCCTTTCCTGACACTTACCCCTTCTTTTCCTCTCCTTCTTTCTATCAACACCCCCCATCTCTTTTTCTTCCCCCTCCCCACCTTGACCTCCTCTTGGTCCACAGGAGCTCAGAGAGTAGCTGTGTCAATGGCAGGGCAGGGCCCCTGGGAGCCTCAGTGTCAGCTGCTCAGGTCAGTCATCTGTGCATGTGCAGACAATGCTATTATTTGGGGGGGGGGGGGCTTTAACCCTTTCAATATAATTTGGTAAGTTTAAAGATTTTTCTGCAAACCAGGGGGAGGGTCCTCCAAGTCTGGAGAAAATTTCCATTATGTCAGTGTGGGCCCAATCCTCTGATTTAGATATCTGCAGATTGGTCCACACTTCACTAATATAATCTACAAATGGGGACCCACAACAAAATGTTTGTGTACTGTTCCTATGGAGGCATAACGGAGACGGGAGGCTTCATAGCTGCTGCCTCAGCTGTTGTTTTTAAAACTTTAACACCAGCTTCTAACCAGTGAGTGGGAGCAAACATTCCCCACCCCCGCTTTAAACTTCTTACCACAGTCTTTCAGGTCTGAAGGTGGCAGGAAAGTTTAAGGATGGCAGCTGAGAACTTTTCCTCCCCACCCCCCTCCTCACTCACCTCCATGCCTCCTTAGTGCTGCCCTGTTTAAATTTTCCTGCTGGCTTCTAACTGGGGAGACTGAGGGGAGAAGTAGCACAATGCAGCTGTGTGGGTAGGGGAAGACTCTTCCCAGTTCTGGGGGTGTCTGCCTTTCTGTCCTTCAGAACCAACCTTTAGAGACTTGGGGGTGGCCTTGCCAGCTCAACATTGTTTCTATTTCTTTGCTGTGTAGAAGAAATCACCCTGGTTGATGGGTATGCTCTGATTCTTTCAACCGGGGAGTTGAAAGAATCAGAGTTGTGAGTATGCTTCCCTTGTTCATATGGTGTGGCTAGAGTGCCTGCCAAGCTGCTGTGGGGAGCTCCTGTCAAAATTCTGGCAATGTCTGCCTTTCTGTGCTTCAGAACCTGCTTTTGGAAACTTGGGAAGAGACTGCAAGCTTAGATTGGATGCCTGCCTTGCTTCCAATGTCTGGCGGGAGGGTGGTCTGCCAGGTGAAGTTTCCCTGTGAGTTTGGTGTCACTGGCTTGTTCCTGAGCTGTTCCATAGACTCCTGTAACTGCTGCTGTCTTTTCCAGAAATAGCATTGGGGAGACCTTTTTTGGGGTTCCATAAGTGGAACCCCAGAAATGTAATCTGCCCCCAACTTAAAAAGATTCTAGAGGAGTGGGTAGCAGGGTGAGGTACCCTGTGTATTTGGTGTGAGTAGTTTGCAGGGGGTCCATTCTATACCCTTTTGAATCTGGGCCTGACATTTCTCCCAAAAGCGCTGTCCTGGCGGCATCTTCTGAGGGGGACATAACTTGAATCCCCTAAATCCAGTCTGCACATAACTTGGAGTGCATGAAGAGGAGTATCAAGGGGAATCCCTTGTGAGTTTATTTATTTATTTGTCTTCTACCCCCAGGAGAGCAGGCTCAGGGTGGGTTACAACAAACAATAAAACAACATACTCAAACTATTCAATAATTAAAACATATCAACAATCATTAAGACCTAATAACATAAATTACTTCAGCAACAAATGACAATCAATGGCACCAATTAATCAGTCTAACTGCTCCCAAATTAAGCTTCCCATCTGGGTGTAGGTAGATGACAACTGATGCTGAGGGAGACATCCAGGTGAAAGATGATGCAAGATAATGCAAGCAAAGCAATGCGAAGTGCATAAGCCAAATGGACTAGGCAAGCGAAGCAGAGCTAAGCAGGGTGAGGCTGGTATAGATAGATCTCCACTGCCTGAGCCACATCTGTGGCTTGCACAGGGTATGTTCGATACACTCCTGAACCTGCACTTTCCTGGGGACACATTTGGAAGGTTGTAACTTGAAGCGCATAAATCCTATCCTCACCAAACTTGGAGGGCAGGTAGAGGAGAGTTATCTAGAGACCTGCTGTGAGCTTTGTGTGTCTGGCACATCAGAGGGGGCATTCTACCACATCACAAATGTCATGAACTGAGTAGTTCATTTGGTGTCTAAAAGTTCATGATGGTTTGTGGCTCATGAATTGGGCATGCCACAAACCACAAACTGAAATGAACCACATTTTCCTGGTTCGTGCCTAGGGGTTTTTTTGAGCAGAAACACACAGGAATGCAGTTCCGGTTGGCTTGGTGTCAGGGTGTGTGACCTAATACACAAATGAGTTTCTGCTGGGCTTTTGCTACAAAAAAGCCCTATGCCAAACAATGGTGATGTCAGGGGGTGTGGCCTAATAGGCAAATGAATTCCTGCTGGGCTTTTTCTACAAAAATAGCCCTGTTCATGCCCATCCTTTTCTCCACACACTTTGCACTCTCGTCCCAGCAAAAAGGTGCCTGCTGGGAGAAGAGAAAACCGGCTACAGAGAGAAGACAGTAAAACTACCACCACTACAGCCACCCAGGAAAACAACAACCTGGTCACAGCAGTGTGGCAGTAGTTTTACTCCCCTTTATCCATGATCAGCTTTATCTCTTCAAGAGTGCCTTGGCCATGTCACTTTCTTGCCTTACCTGATGATGATGATGATGATGATGATGATGATGATGATAATAATAATAATACTTTTTATTTATATCCTGCCCTCCCCGCCAGGGCAGGCTCACGGCGGCTTACAACATAAAAATACAATATACATCAACAGTTATACTTATAAAATCATCATTAAAAACAATTTACAAGTTATATTAAAATTAACATTATGGTGCTATAAACATTAAATCTTCAGTAAGGTTCAGTAGCTAAAAACATTTCCAGCGGCACTTTCTTAGCTTGTCATTAGTTGAAGGCTATTTTGAAGAGGTAGGTCTTACAGGCCCTGCGGAATTGATCTAAACATCGCAGGGCCCGTACCTCCTCCGGGAGTTGCTTCCACAGCAGTGGAGTTGCAATGGAGAAGGCCTGATCCCGGGTGGCCTTCAATCTGGCCTCCCTTGGCCCAGGGATATTCAGCTGGTTCTTTCCAGCTGACCTCAGCACTCTCTGGGGCTCATACGGGGAGAGACGGTCCCTCAGGTAGGCAGGTCCTCGGCCATATAGGGCTTTAAAGGTAATAACCAGCACTTTGTAACGAACTCGGTATACCACTGGCAGCCAGTGCAGTCCGCGCAGCCCCAGCTGTATGTGCTCCCATCTTGGGACCCCCAACAGCAGCCTAGCCGCCGCGTTCTGCACCAGCTGCAGCCGCCGAGTTCGGCACAAGGGCAGCCCCATGTAGAGGGCGTTGCAGTAATCCAGTCTCGAGGTGACTGTAGCATGGATCACCGTTGCTAGGTCCCGGTGCTCCAGGAAGGGGGCCAACTGCTTCGCCCGTCGAAGATGAAAAAACGCGGACTTGGCAGTGGCCGCTATCTTTGCCTCCATTGATAATGAAGGCTCCAGAAGAACCCCCAAGCTCTTGACCCTATGGGCTGCTTTCAGCAGCACACCGTCAAAGACCGGCAAGGGGATTTCCCTTCCCAGGGCACCGCGGCCCAAGCAAAGGACCTCTGTCTTCGTTGGATTCAACTTCAGCCCACTCAGCCTGAGCCAACCTGCCATGGCCTGCAGTGCTAGGTCCAGGTTTTCAGGGATGCAGTCAGGTCGGCCGTCCATTAGTAGATAGAGCTGGGTGTCATCTGCATATTGATGGCACCCAAGCCCAAACCTCCGAGCAATCTGGGCAAGTGGCGCATGTAGATGTTGAACAACATCGGAGAGAGAACTGCCCCTTGTGGCACCCCACACACTAGTGGGTGCCTCCGGGACAGCTCTCCCCCAATTGCCACCCTTTGTCCCCGTTCATCAAGGAAGGAGGAAAGCCACTGTAAGGCCAACCCCCTAATCCCTGCGTTGGCGAGCCGGCGGGCCAGTAGCTGATGATCAACCGTGTCAAATGCGGCCGACAGGTCCAACAACATCAGCACCGCCACGCTGCCTCGATCCAGATGCTGCTGGAGGTCATCCACCAAGGCGAACAGCACTGTCTCCGTCCCATGGCCTGGACGAAAGCCGGACTGGTGGGAGTCTAAGGCGGAAGTGTCATCCAAAAAACTCTGCAACTGTAGCGCCACTGCCCTCTCAATAACCTTACCTAAAAATGGTAAGTTCGAGACCGGTCGGTAGTTCGCCAATTCGGCCGGATCTGCTATACTCTTTTTTAAGAGAGGGCGGACCATAGCCTCCTTCAGGGATGTTGGAAATTGCCCTTCCAAGAGGGATCTATTTATGATATCCCGTACAGGATATCTAAGCTCCCTCTGGCAAGATTTAATTAGCCAGGAGGGGCATGGGTCAAGATCGCAAGTTGTAGGGCGTACAGTTGAGAGAATTCCGTCGACTTCCCCAAGGCTAAGCGCTTCGAAGTGATCCAAGGTAACATCAGAAGACAGGCACGGAGCCCCGGGTTCTTGTACTGCATCCAATGTGGCAGGAAAGTCCTGGCGGAGCGACGAGATTTTATCTGCAAAAAATTTCGCAAAAGCCTCACAGCCTATTTCCAATTCTCTCATGTTTGGTCTGCCTTGAGGCAGAGTAGTCAAATTCTCAATTATCTTAAATAATTGTGCTGGGCGCGAATGTGCAGATGCAATCCTAGCCGCAAAGAAGGACTGCCATCTCATAAGACTTCATAAACGTTCTGTAGGATGTTCTCGTCGCTTCGTCACAAGTATGCCGCCACCACCTTTCTAGTCGTCTGAGTCCCTGTTTCAATTGGCGTAGCTCCAAGGTGTACCATGGAGCCAGCCTATTTCGGGGGCGCAGAGGACGCCGGGGTGCGATCTCGTTGATGGCCCTGGATAGCCTGTCATGCCAGGTCTCTACCAGGTCATCAAGGGAATCGCTAGGGGGCCAGGGGTCCCGCAGAGCCCTTTGGAACCGCTCAGGGTCCATCAGACTCCGCGGGCGAGCCAAAATAGGCCCGCCGCCCATACAGGGTTGAGGCGGCGCACCCACACGAGCCTTGAGGGCTAGGTGGTCCGACCATGGCACTGCTTCTGCTGCGATACCGTCCACCAGAATCCCGGACGCAAAGATCAAGTCTAACATGTGCCCGGCCTGATGCGTGGTAACAAATTGGGAGAGTCCCAGTGTCGCCATAGAAGACACTAGGTCCAGTGCCTGATTGGAGGCCATGTCATCCGCATGGACGTTGAAATCGCCCAAGACCATAAGCCTTGGGAACTCCAACGCCCAGCTTGCCACGGCTTCCATCAGGGCTGGTAAGGCGCTGGCTGGTGCGTTAGGCGGACGGTACACCAGCCAAATCGCCAACCCCTCCCCCACTTCCCACGTCAGACCGGCACATTCCAGGCCATCGATCATTGGGGCCGGGAGAGCCCTGAAGGAGTAACCCTCCCGTATGAATAGCGCCACCCCTCCCCCCTGCCCGGTTGTCCGTGATTGGTGAAAGACCGAGTAACCTGGGGGCGCCATCTGGGAGAGAGCTACCGTCTCTCCATCCCGCACCCAGGTCTCGGTCACGCAAGCCAGGTCCAT
The DNA here is from genome assembly GCF_032191835.1 of Heteronotia binoei. Taxonomy (NCBI): domain Eukaryota; kingdom Metazoa; phylum Chordata; class Lepidosauria; order Squamata; family Gekkonidae; genus Heteronotia; species Heteronotia binoei. The sequence goes on from NC_083229.1 coordinate 64,186,785, forward strand.
ATCCTGCTTAAGCAGGTATTCCTTAAGGATTGAGGTCTTATTATTTATGGACCTGGCATTACATAACACCAATGACGGAGACGGGCTTTCCCTCTTTGCCCCACTACCTGCCACCATCGGGATGGGACGCAGACCGGAAGAGGGCTGAGCGCTGTTTTGTCTCCGCCTCCTTCCCATATAACTCCGTCTGCTCCCACCGTCATACCTTCCCCTCCCCATGAGCACTGGGATCCCTAGGCCAGACATCCACTCTGTACCGGATCCTTCACCAATGTCAAGTTGGCTTGCTCCCCAGTTATCTTATCCAAACTTAACCTTCCTCCCTCACCCTCCTCTACTTCACAGTTCCAAATTGCCTGGTCCTCTATTAATTTAATCCATCGTTATTTAAGTTTAAGCCCCAACCCTAAGCCTCCTCAAATTGATTAGCTAAAAACTTTAATTCATCCATAGCATATTAATAAATATATCCCCCCCTGTTACAGCCCCTCAAATTAATCTGCCAATAAATAAATAGATAAATAGATAAACTCTCAAGCTAAGCAATTAATAATATCACTAATTGCCTCATCCTGTGAAGAGTGCAGGAAGGCAGAGAAAGAAGCCCTCCCCCTCACTTCAGAGACACAGGCTGGGTAAGGTTCTACTGAATTAATTATCATATGGCTGTATGTGTAGTACAGCCAGGAGATCCTAAGATCTCCTGAAGTTCTATGAGGTGGTGAGCTAGACTTTTTTTTAAGGCAAGAGATATTTCAGAGGTGGTGTGCCATTGCCTGCCTCTGTGTCATGTCCCTGGTATTCCTTGGAAGTCAGTAGGGTTCCCAAATCCAATTCAAGAAATATCTGGGGACTTTGGGGGTGGAGCCAGGAGACTTTGGGGGTGGAGTCATGAGCAAGATAGGAACAAGTACAATTGAACTCCAAAGGGAGTTCTGGCCATCACATTGAAAGGGACCTTTTCAGCGCCTTCACTCCATTAGAAATAATGAAGGATAGGGAGCCTTCTTTGGGGGCTCATAGAATTGGCCCCCCTGGTCCAATCCTTTTGAAATCTGGAGGGTGTTTTGAGGAACGGCATCAGATGCTATGCTACAAACTTGGTGCCTCTACCTCAAAGAACATTCCTCGCAGAGCCCCAGATACCCGCGGATCAATTCCCCATTCCCTATGGGAATTGTTCTCCGTAGGGAATAATAGAGAGCGCAGTAGACACCCCCCCACTTTCTAAAGTGGGGGGAGGGTCTCCAAACTGGAGAATCCTCTGCCCTCTCCCTCTCTCTCTCGCACACACACTTACTGGATCTGGTTCCTCCACAACTTTACTTGCTCTGAAAACGAAAGCAAAACAAATGGAGGGTCTGTTCTCTGACAAAACTGCTGCTGACCCTTTCCCATGAAACACTTCCTGTTTCCTGCTACCTGCTCACCTTTAAAGGCACACATTTTAAAAACGGACCTGTTTGCAGGTTTCTAAACCTGCCGGAGCTCTAGAGATACATGGTGACTGTGGGGGCGGGGCTTTCCCCGCCGGCCAGCTGGCTGGGGGTAGGGGGGAAGCCTGTAGAACCAAGGAATCCTCTGCTGGGACCTGGGGATTGGGAAGCCTAGAAGTCAGCTATCCAAATACTAGCCAGGGCTAACCCTTTCTACATAGAAGAAGTAATCTGGTAAATTTAGAATATTATGAATATATATTTAATAGTTACATCATTTTGTTTGTGCATTTGGGGGGTGGCACACAGGTCATATGGAAAGAGTACCACTGCTTTAGAGTGTGGCAGCACGCTTTTCTTGAATTGCTGCTGTTCTTATCACCCAGTGCTATTGCCTTGGTGTTCTGCATGGCTTTGCTTCTCCTTCCTTTAATGTCTGCTGGTTCTTTAGTATAGAAACAGATGGGAGGGGAGGTGCATCTTAGGGAGGATAGTTGCAGATTGTCAATAAAGTGTTACTCGCCCCATTTGAATAGGCAAGTAGCAATTGGTAAGCCTGCCCTGCCCTGGATGCAAGTATACTCCGATTCTGGGAAAATGTAATTTGCGAAGAGCTCATGAGCACTTATATGACGTTGTTGAGTTGCTTATTTCATACAGTGAGGAGATATGTACATTTCTGCTTCAGCTGCTTTGATGGTTTCAAATGGATGCCATTTAGCTCTGAAGGTACATTGGAATGCAAAAGTCTTGCACATCCCCTGCCTGCTGTTGTGCCCTTTTCCCCTTTATGTGCAACTTGTTTTGCTTTTCTCAGTGAAATGATACGTTCGTTCGGATGGGCTGACTGAGACGTTTTGAGGCACTGTGGAAGTAATGTTTTAAGTGCCATGTAAAATAAGCTGTTCGTGCCATATGACACAAACCACAACTGTCTGGCAAGAACACCCAAGCCAAAGGGGGGGGCACAACAACAACACAGAAAGAGCCAGATATGATCTTTGATCATATGTTGTATAAAACTAACAGCACCAGGAAACAGCGTGAGGAGACTTATATGCCACATCTGTCAGGGGGCTGATCACTGCATAACAATATGTTTTTAACCCCATTATTGTTTAATTATGGCTTAATTTTTTTTAATCGCATCCTAGTAACAGGTGGTTTCCTGACAATACCATGCACCAAAAACAGCTGAGAATGGCGCTTGTGGCATTTTATTCTCTAAGGGGAGTCAGACTAACCCTTCTGGGCTAACAATGGCCTGACTCTGGTTAACTCCTTGTCTGCCAGTTCCTCTCTCCACACACAGTAGAGCACTGAATGAGATACACGTGATGTATTTGAGAAGTTTCCGAAGATGCCTGTGATGTCACTCTGAAGAGCCAGAAGCTCTTTATGCTCCTTTCTGCAGTAGCAATAGTGCAGGGTCTGGTCCCAGACTTCCAGTGCAATGCATTATCCCCTTTCTCTTGCACCTCTATGGAGACTGTATCTGAAAAGGATTACTCCAACATGGCCACAAGTCAGTAGGACTATGAATCATTGACTGCTGTTGCTCTTGTAGTTAGGGCTTCCACCTCCAGCTTGGGAAATTCCTGGAGATTTGGGGGTGGAGTCTAGGGAGGGCAGAATTTGAAGAGCAGAGGGAGCTCACATGAATATGTTGCCATGGAATACATTTTCTGATACAACCATTTCTTCCAGGGCAACTGATCTCTTTAATCAGTTGTAATTCCCAGAGAACTCCAGGCCTCACCTGGAGATTGACAGCCCTAACTGTAGTGCAAGTAGAGGCTCACAGTGCAACACAGTCCAGGAGAGCATTGAGACATACAGCTCTAGGCAGTATTCTGCCATGTTCGATTCATCCATTCCAGGGGTCATTTTGTAGAAAAATAGGTGGTGGAGCTCATTAGCATATGCCACTGCCCCCCCACCAGCCAAAAGCAATCTGACACAAGAAAGGAGAGCCCTGGGCAAGTGAGACTTGCTTGGGCTAGCTAGAGATCTATTCAGCCCAAGCAGGGCTTGCTTCCCTGGAGTTCTCTTACCCCCCCCCCCCAGTGAAAAGTCCAACAAGCCACCCGCCACCCCAAATCACATAAGAAGTGGAGAAAGGGTGGTGTGGGTTTCTCCAGGGGTTAATGAGAGCTGTTGGGGGTGTGGCAAAGCTCCAGGTGGCTGGCTGGCTGCCCGCTCTCCTGATCCAGGGATCCTTATGCAGCTGCACCTACTATTCAATGGACAAGGTAGGTGGGGAGGAAGAGAGGGAACCATCAGAAAGGTTCAGGAGCTGTGCTCCTGTGAGCTCCTGCTGAATCCATTCTAAATTTGCATAGAAACATTCAAACTATTATGTTTTAGAACAGAAACTTCTTACAGTTAGGAAATCCTTTCTCCAATATCTGCCATGGAATGACAGCCAGCATGGTGGATTGGTTAGAGTGCTGGACTGGAATCTGGGAGTATCTATTTTGAATCTCCACTCTGCCATGGAAGTTCACTGGCTGATTTTGTGCCAGTCACAAACTCCCAACCTAACCTGGGTTGGTGTGAGTACAAAATGAAGGGTTGGTGTGAGTACAAAATTAAGAAGGGGCAAAAGTTGTGAGCTGCTTTGGATCCCCATAGGAGAGAAAAGTGGAATATAAATATATAAATAAATGTAGGCCCCTGGCCCTCACAGAGGGTTGCTGGGTATATTTTAGAGGGTGCATTGCTAGATCTCAGGGACTACAGGTACAGTTTGAGATGGCCTGGGCATCTCCATAAGTGAACAGAAAGCACATTTTAGAATGCATCTAACAGTTCGCAGTGTTCATGCATTGGATGGAAAGATCAGTGATGCTAGATGACTGGTCATTCTGATGCTTTGAACAGTCTTTCTATTTAAAAAAACCATTGGTTTAGATTAAAATGACCTGAACAAAATCAAATGAGGATGCATTTAAAGAAATCATAGACATAGAGTAGGTCAGTGTTCTTTAATTCACAGTCTAATGCCAAAATGTGTGGTAGGTATGTGGAGCAGAAGCAAGTGTGAAATATTGTAGATATCTCGGTTGTAATTCAGTAACAAAATTCTGGTGAAAAACATACTGTGTTTATTTGCTACTTTTGTATCTTGTCCTTCTTCAACCTTGGAACAGTGCATGGTTGCTCAGGATACTTTGCATCAAGGTACTGAATGGGCTTCCAGGAATAGACCTGTATAGGCACCTCCAGACATTTTCTGTGGATTGGAAAACACTTCTGTTAAATCTCTTTCAGTGTAATCCTAAATGGAGTCGCAGCATTCTATACACACTGACTTCAGGGGCCTTAGAAGGGTGTAATTGCTTAGGATTGCAAATTCTATCAGCAATGGGGGAAGGATGTACCATGCCAGATAACAATGCTTGTTCCAACACTGGAGGGTTGGAGTTCTACACCAGTGCAGCAACCCTTTGGAATATCTTTCTGTGTTCCATTATCACTGGCATTGCTGTGACATAACAGCATTCCATATGCTTTTAAAGTTGCCTTGGAGGGGCTGACAGAGGAACCCTGAGGCTGGTGAAAATTGAAGGCAGACATAAAAAGGGAAATGAGTTGAGAGTCACTCATGAGATTTGTCAGTAGAATATAATCTTGCATTTAGTAGGACCTGATAGTTGCTTTGAGTTCTAATAACCTCCATGGAATACTGGCTGTTACAAACAAAGCAGAATACCTCTCCTGGCAAGCACTTTCAAAATGGTAGACAGGGCAACAAACAAGGGACAAATGAAAACGAATGAGTAACAGGTCCTGTGCTTGCACTATAATGCCTCTGGATTCACCCAGCACATCCAATCTGAGCAGGCAAGCCATCCCACTGAGCGACTCCTATTGCTTGCCATGTGGGTCACATGCTGGTTTCCAATACAGCAGGCACTGAAGCCTCTCTTGCTAGTGCTGTTACTGGATTTGAGACTGCAGGCTATCCTGGTGCCTACTGTATGTGACAGCTCCTCCGTGAGTGATCTGTCTCCTTTAAGAGAGCAGACAGGCTCTGAGGCTGCGGTGTTACTCCCACCGGTTCCCCCATCTCTGAGTGTAGCACAACATCAGAACGCAGCTGTCAGTCAGCCTCCCAGGGGATCAGTCTGTATGTTTACATGAATGATCATATGGTAACCTCTGCCAGCTCATGGGCAAGTCACACGGTTACCTCATCTGCAGTCAAATTACCTCATCCATGTGAAATGTAGCAAGTGCAAGACGGAGAGCAAATCGCAGAGCTCTCCAGGGTATGGCTTCCTCATTAGGAGGCTGCAGAGGAGCTGTCCTCGACTGGACCACTCAGGAAATAAACTTGAAATCTGTTAGTCTTATAATTACCCCTACTCAAGGGGCTCTTCATAAATCAACTGGGTTTATTTTATGACAGGGATAGGAGTGTATTCTCTGTGTCCGGGAGGCTCCTGTCTCTAGGGATTTGCATTTACCCTCTGGAACACTTCTGAGCAGTGTGCTGCACACCAGCCTGGGATGTATAATTGCCCCTCTTTAAGAAAATAAAGGGGAGGATGAGGGACGTCTCAGGCAGGAGGGCACACGGTGTGGCACAGTCCAGTGCGGATGGAGCACAGCCGTTTACTTGGGCTCAGAAGTCTCGAACTCCTTTGGCTTCCCGTTTCCTGTCCCAACCCCTCCTTTTAAAAATATTGCATGTGATGTCTAGGCACATAAAGTCAATTATCTTTGCCATAGGCAGCTGGGTTTATTAGCCCCTGTCAAGCTATTCACAATGTAAAGGACATGCTGACCTAGAGTGGTCTCCTCCTTCCAATCAGCAGTTATAATGTTACAAGAGAATCTCCTTGTTTGTGCCTTTCTCTGCATTAACCCTTGAGTTGGCTGGGCAGATTTGTGTCCTCCCATTTCCTTTCCAATCCCAGCTCCAGAAGGTTCTGTTTATTTCAGGCAGCATTTTAGGAACATGCTGGGCCAGGGGGGAGGGAACGAGGTTGCCAGAGCCTCCTTTCTTTGCAAATGAACACCCTGAAAAACATTTATGTATCATACATTTGTTTCAGGCTATTTATCACTTCTGGTCTGAACACATCGTGCGTGAACAGCTGTCCTTATCTGGCATGGGGCAGCATAGTAAAAGGAAGATTATAAAGACTATTCCCCCTCCTCCTGTGCTTTCTCAGGGCTTGATGATACGGGTAGCTGTTTCTGAATGGCATGAAGTACAGTGTCTCATGGCAGTAACTAATGCACATCTGGAGTTTTGCAGCATTCTAGAGATAGTTATTGGGGTCCCAGGAGCATCAGCCAGACTGGGAATGGGAGCCTGGTATCCATGGTGAGTCTCCCTATCTCACAGTGCCAGGTGTGCATGTGTGTTATTTCTTGGAAAGACTGTCCTCTGGGGGAGGGGAGAGACAGAGAAACCAGAAGAGAGGTAATTAGGAGCTACCTTATACAACTGAGCCAACTCCTGAAGCCTAGAGATGGAAAGGACAGCACAGGCAGCAGATGATATGTGTGGGGAGGTTTTCAGCCTTCTGGAAGACTGCAATGGGATTTTTCATTCTTCTTGGGAACTGTAAGATACCCAAGGATAGAATATTTTAAACCTGGGAAATGCTGAAATGTTGACATGCCTACATTGAACTGCATCAAGGCAAGTTGTTCCTTGTCTTGAAATAAGATCCATATTCAGATTGACAAAGATTTGTGTTGGGGTGGTGGTGGAAGTGTTCGGATTGTTCTTGTACCATCTCAATGCAGTTGAAAGGGATCCTTTCTGTGAGCTGCTAACTGAAAACTACTTAATAAAACAAGCCCTTTCCTGCCAGGTTCTGCGCACATATTTTTCCCCAATTTCTGTAATGTTGTATACACTAACTCTAAAGGTAGGTGGGTATCATTTCAGAAGCCTTGTGCTTTACTTGTTTGGATCTTTGCTCAAACACCATTTGGATATTGTCTAAACATTTTACTGCCACGTGTAGTGACAGCCAGTAAACAATGGAGACTTAAACTCAGAACAACAACAAAAAAGAGTGAATGTGGTTAATCAGAACATAAATAGATTCACTGAGGTGAGAAAAATCCACCTCCTATTCAGGACTTACATGCTCTACTTGGAACAGATACTGAGGAAAGAATTATACTAAACTCATTTTCTATTCCAAGTGGCCAGAGAACCTGAAACCAAATTTGGTTCTGGGACAAGCCAAGCAGTGGCTCTCACCACCTCAAAGTCATCCCCAGATTGCAATCATATGCTCTGCACACAAGAAAATGGCCAGAAATCTGCTTGTTCAAAGGCATTCTAAATTGTTCCCTTCCAAAGATTGCTGTATGGCTTCTTTTGGAAATGAAATAATTTTTTATTTATGGATTTTGTGGGTACAAGACTGTAATATCCCTCCATAAAAGGTATAAGCTTTGAAAAATGGTGTGTCCCTGGATTTGGGATGCTGCTAGACCAGGAGTGTGAGAAATAGAAATATGTGGCATTCTCTGTGGTCCTTTCTAACAAAACAAAGGACCCAGCCTCCCTCCTGGCCGTTACTCAGACAATGCCAGAGGTCATCATCATCACCCACATAAGCACACAAAGTGCCTTAAAATTACTCTGGAATGAAGGCATGTTTGTTAACAGTAGCTCAATCGAAATTATCTTAATTCTACACAAGCCATAGTCTCTATTGGTCAGCAAACTGACAGCCCCACTTTATTTGGAAGGTTAACTCCCTTTTAATCTTAGCAGGGAAAAAGGAAAAATGCCCCCTTCTTTAGAGTGTATGTGAAAGTTTCTGTATATGGAACAAATGTTTTGGGTGTCCTCATGCAGCATGAGGATAATCATTTGATCCACATGGTAAGTGCCTGTGAATGGCTTGCCAGGTGGAGAGAATTGGCACAGGCAGTGATTTATAGCTCAGTCCCACGCATATTCACTCAGAGGTCAAGGCGCTTGGATTCAATGGGATATTATCAAGAAAAGGCACATTGGATTGTAGCCTTCATGTATCCTCCATGTGTTAGGCATTTATACTCTACTTTTTGCCCCGGTAGGGACTTGGAGCAGCTTGCAACATTATTCTTCCCTTCACCATCCTCATGACTATCCTGGGAAATAGGTTCGGCTGAGAGAGAATGACTGTCTCAAAGTTACCCAACAAACTTCCATGACAAGAATAGGGATGCATCTCGGGTCTCCCAGAGCCCGGTCTGACACTCTAAATGTGACTCTGTGCTGGCTAGAAACCAGCTGAGATCCATATGTTAGCTTCTTACAGCACAGAGATGTGGTCATCTGTTAAGTCCACAGAAGTGGATTGGAAAGTTAAAAATGGTCCTGGGCAAAAGGTTATGCTGCTGCTGTTCACATCCAAGGACTCAGCAAGGGGTGGTGCATGTTGTTCTGCTGTTGGGTGAGTCCACACTGAACAGCCCAAAGGGATCACTACTGTTACTGAATCTCAGCTTAATTTACTTCCTGGGATGCAAGTCACACCATTTATGATAAGTTAAAGAGCCAAGCTACCCATGTAAATCCAGAAAGGCTGGACTGAGAAGTGGCCCTCAAATTAAGCATCATACTGCCTACCTCTGTATGTGTGCTTCTGAGTTCAAGAGGGAGCTCATAAAGCAACTCATAAAGCAACTTGCAGTTGAATTGTATGTATGACCACTCCAAGTCCTGCCATGGTCAATGGGATTGCAGCCTTGAAGACATTCAAAAGCTTTGTGTGCCTTAGTGAAGATGTCCTCAAAAGTGCTGGGTGAGTATTGACTGTGCTTTGAGAAGGGGCCTTTCCTAGGTGTCACAAGTCCAGCTTGGATTGGGGGTGCACTAGGCACTGCACAGGTTCCAAGCAGATGCTCTGTCTCCAACCTCTCCTTGGCTTCCTGGTGCTGTAGGCATGATTGGGATTGAGTCCTCATGATATTTTAAAATTGCTTTAAAGTAGCAGCAGCATCCATGGGTCGGAGCCATGGGTTCTATCACATCTCACTTGGTCCTCCAGCTTCTGTTCCACTGGAGCTGATGCCAGATACTGCCTTGGAGCATGTCCAGATACTATGGCTGCCGCCAAACAGCTTCTCACATCTGGGAGGTGGAGAACAGGAGCTATGTCAGTGTGGCAGCAGGGGCAGGTGCATGTTAGTGCCTGGTACCCAAATCCTGAAGATACCTGGGGAAGCACAAGAGAGGCTTCCATCTCCATGGATACCTGGGAAATCTCCCATTGAATTTAATGGCCAGTCTGAGATCCAGTCCTCCACAGAAAAGCAAACTAGGCTTCTTCACATGGTTACACTCACGGTAAGTTTTTAAACTATGAATGTCTAATTTCTGTTTCCACTAAGATAGCTAATGTATAGTAGAAGAACCCAGTTTGAGTCCCATTGCACCTTAAAGCCAACAAAATTTTCCAGAGTATAAGCTTTTGTGAATCAAAGCACTCCTGATCTTGTTTTCTTTGTTGCTGCAAAATGGAGCAATACTTGCATCCAACTCTTTCTACCATTCCTTGTTCGGGTTCTCTTTTAGTCCTGGTGCTTTATTGTGCTGCAGAGATTCCTCTGAACAGAAAATTAATGACAGAATTTTTTGATGACCTTGTCACTAGCAGATCTCTTTTCCTTCTGCCAGATCAGTAAAGGAAGCCTATAAATCTGCAATCCTATGGGAGTAAGCCCAGTTGAACTCTGGGATTTACTTCTAAGCAAACAAGAAGATGATCTGGCTATAAACTTGCTAGCTCAGGCTATTGCTTGTGAAACTGTGGTCAGAAAACCATTCCTTTACCAATCTTGTTTGAATAATCCCTGAGACATTTTCCAAACCCATAGTCATGAATTAATCTTTATAGCAGCATTAAAAATCAATTACTTAATTGTTTTGTTGCTTGGGGACCAAAACTTTAAAAAAATTAAGCAACAAAACCATACTTGTGAGAAACTTTCTTGCATTTTGCAAAAAGATAGCAGGCAAAAACTTTGCAGGGAGAGAGGACTTCAGTCTGTTTCTTCGGGGTGCTGCATCATTGTCCTTGGGGGGAAACTTGCATATGAGGTTGCCTATGGAATATAGCACAGGCAAGTCTGCTTTCAAGATTCTTAACTGGGAAGTTATCAAAGTAGTCAATGATATGTATAATTTGTGATTATATTGATCTGTGATAAACTGCAACATTTAGATAAACCTTTGCTGGCAAAGATTCCCAAATACAAATTGAAAGATGGTAAAGGATAGAAACAGCAATTAGCAAACCTGTAGTCAAGCTCATCCCATGAAGAACAGTGAAGATGTCACAGTAACAATAAAATGCCCCATTACCGAGCAAAGCAATTAAATCAAACTAATTGAATTACAATTAACAATTATTTAATTTTTGAAGTACTAGTGGAGCATTATATTACCAGCAAGCTGTCTGTGTAGTATTTGGGTTGGGTTATAAATGACTATAATGACAGGGAGCATGACTGACAGTCATATTCTAAACATATTTACTTGGCAGTAAATCCCATTGTGTTCAATGGGAGTTCTTAGAACGTATGTTTATTTTTATGGCCCTTAGTGAGGCATAAGGTTAAAGTGAGGCCAAATCCGCAGTGCATCTATCTGTTTGGTGTAAGTATATAGTTTGTTTATATTCAGATATATTCTCCACTTATTCTGGATCTACCAATTTTGGGTTATTTCAAAAATCAATCAATACATTTAGTTGTAACTCTGCTTGCCCTGACTTGAATGGCCCAGGCTAGCCCAAGCTCTTTTGATCTTGGAAGCCAAGGTGGCTCCATAAGCAGCTTTCTAAGGACTTGAGAAATAAAAAAAGACTCATTTAAGAGATGGAAGAAGGGTCTTATAACTAAGGATGTCTATAAACAAATAACCAGTGCTTGAAGAGAGAATGTTAGAAAAGCTAAAGCTCAGTATGAGCTTAGGCTAGCAAGAGATGCTAAAAACAACAAAAAAAATTATTTTCTTATGTTAAAGTTAGAAAAAGTGCAAGGACGTGGTATACCATTTACAGGACAGGAAAGTGAAATTGTAAGAGTTGATAAAGAAAGGGCAGAACTACTCAATTCCTATTTTCCCCCAGTCTTCTCTTGTGAGGGAAAAGATGCCCAATGTGGCAAAAACAGAACGTATGATCAGGAAAGGAAGTTGCAGCCTAGGATTGGCTTAGGGATAGTACATAAACACCTAGTATCTTTAAATGAAACTACATTCTCAGAGCCAGATGAATTGCATCTAGGGGTACTAAAAGAACTTGTGGACAAAATCTCTGAGCCTCTGTCTATTATTTTTTGAAAATTCTTGGAGAACAGGTGAGGTGCCGGAAGATTGGAGATGGACAAATGTTGTTCCCATCTTCAAGAAGGGGAAAACGGAGGATCCAGGTAACTACTGCCCCATCAGCTTTTTAGAACAAATCATCAGTCAGTCCTTGAACATTTAGAAAATGGTTGTGATTACTAAGAGCTAGCATGGGTTTCTCAAGAACAAGTCATGTCAGACTAACCTTATTTGTCTCTTTTATGAGAAAGTTACTACCTTGGTGGATCAGGAGAATGCTGATAGACATAGTTTATCTTTATTTCAGAAAAGCTTTTGATAAGGTTCCACATACTATTCTTGTTGACAAGTTGGTAAAATGTGGTTTTGATCCTGTTGCTGTTAGGTGGATCTGTAACTGGTTGACAGACTGCACCCAAAGAGTGCTTGTAAATGGTTCCTCATCCTCTTGGAGATGAGTGACAAGCGGAGTGCCTCAAACATCTGTCCTGGGACCTATTTTGTTTAATATTTTTATGAAAGGATGAAGAAATAGAGGGAATGCTTATTAGATTTGCAAATGATGCCAAATTGGGAGGGGTAGCAAATACAGTAGAAGACAGAGTCAGGAAACAGGATGATCTTGACAGGCTGGGAAAGTGGGCTAAGGCAAATAGAACGAATTTTAATGGAGATAAATGTAAAGTTCTGCATTTAGGTAGGAAAAATCCAATGCATCATTATAGAATGGAAGAGACTTTTCTTGGCAGTAGTATGTGTGGAAAGGATCTAGGAGTCTTAGTGGACCATACATTGAACATGAGTCAGCAATGTGACGTGGTAGCTAAAAAGGCAAATGTGAATTTCGGCTGTATCAATGGAAGTATAGTGTCCAGATCCTGTAAAGTGATTGTATTGGTAAGATCTCACCAAGAGTATTGTGTTTAGTTTGTGGCATCACAATTTAAGAAGGATATAGACAAGCTGGAACATGTCCAGAAGAGGGCAATGAAGATAGTAAGGGTCTAGAGACCAAGTCCTATGAGGAAAGATTGAAGGAGCCGGGTATGTTTAGTCTGGAGACAACTGCAAGGTTATATGAAGGGCTGTCATATAGAGGATGGTGCAGAGTTGTTTTATGTAGACCTAGAAGGTCAGACCAGAACAAAAAGATCTAAATTAAATCAGAAGAGTTTTTGATTTAGGAAGAACTTCCTGACAGCAGTTCCTCAGTGGAACAGGCTTCCTTGGGTGGTGGTGGGCTCTCCTTCCTTGGGGGTTTTTAAACAGAGGCTAGATGGCCATCTGACAGCAATGCTGATTCTGTGAATTAGGCAGATCATGAGAAGGAGGGCAGGAAAGGTTGCATCACTGCTTAGTTCTTGTGGTCCTTTCATACACACCCAGGAGAATGCTGTTCACCACTTTGGGGTCAGTCAGCAATTTTTCTCCAGTCCAGTTTGGCAAGGAATCCTGGAGGGTTGGGGGGGAGGGGTTGGACATGTTCTGGGTGTGGACCAGGTGTCAGTGGGGTGTGTGTGGGGGGAGGTATTTGTGAATTTCCCACGTTGTGCAGGGGGTTGGACTAGATAACTTTGGAGGTCCTTTCCAACTCTATGATTCTATGATTTTTAACCGGGTTGGCACTGGTTAGTACATGGATGGGAGACTGCCAAGGAAGTCCAGGGACATCAGGCAGAGGGGCAGGCAATGACAAAACCTTGTTTGAACAGCTCTTGCCTTGAAAACTTTCTGTGGTTGCCAGGAGACAGCTGCAACTTAACTGCCCTTTCCACCACTAATTCTGGTTAGGATGGCACTTTGCAGTTGGGCGGGGGGGGGGGGGGAGGATTCCATCAGGTCAAGTTGGTTAGTGACTCCAGATTTTTTTTTTCCATTCCAGCTTCTGCCAATATGATGGCACTTTGCAAAGAAAGGGGTAACTTCCTTTTCTAGTAGATAGATCCAAGTAGGCAACTGTAGAAGCAGTAGAACAAAATAGGAGTCAATTGCACCTTTAAGACCAGCTTAGTTTTATTTAGAATGCAAGCTTACGTTCTAAATAAAACTAAGTTGGTCTTAAAGGTGCAATTGACTCCTATTTTGTTCCCTTTTCTAGTGTCCATCATGGACAATTATTCTGTCCCCATCCACAATTCATACCCAGGTTACAACAGCTCCTGAAATCTTCTGCTTTCTACTCAGGCTTAACAGATGCGGGGTGTATTTAAAGGCATAAACCTCTTCAGGTACCACTGTACCAGTATAGTGTGGAGGTTCAAGTGTTGGGCTAGGCCTGGGCTCCCCAGTCTTCAGATCCTCTCTCTAACCTGTAATTTACTGACTGACTTGTACAGGTCAGTCACACTCAACCTAGCCAGCTTCACAGGATTGTTGTGAGGGTACAATAGTAAAAAGGAGAACCTTTTACACCAGTTGGAACTAGGAAGAAGGATGGAATAAAAGATGGGATAGAAATGTAATGACAGGTTAGAAAAGTGTCATGCCATATCTCTGATATGTCCAGCTTTTTACAAAGCAAGTCTTTAACATGTTTCCTTAAAACATAACACAAAAGAGAATATAATGCTTATTTATTTATTTTACTGGATTTGTTGGCCATCCTTCCCCGCAATCAGGGCTTGGGATGATTTACATCAATATATACCACAAGAGACTAGGTTAAAAACCAACATTAAAATGAAGAAGATGAAGAAGAAGACCCGAAGGGGTCTCAGAGCATCTTACAGTCTCCTTTCCCTTCTCATCCCCACAACAGACACCCTGTGAGGTAGGTGGAGCTGAGAGATCTCTAATAGAAACTGCTAATATTAAATCAAATCAATACAAAAAGTTCCTGGTTACAGATGGCAAAGAGTTACAGTTTCTGGGCTTCCTGGGGGCTTTCTAGGGAGGGGGGTGGAGCTAGAGAGTGCTTAGGCAGACTAAAACTAAAAATCTCTTGCTACAGAAAAAACAGTGTTGCAGTATTGCACAGTATCAAAGGCCTGAGATGGCATGAAGTCCATTCTTTTGCCCCGCCATGTCTCTTTACAGGGGGAAAAAAAAGGCATATTCTAAATAAATTTGAGCTGAGGATAACCCCTGCTCTCTATGCCAATACAAACAGGTGAAGAGAACATTCCATCATGTTATGGGCAGAGTACCTTGCCCCCATCACAAAGTCACTCACTCACTCACTCTGGTCTTAAGGGATGAGTTTGTGGTTTGGATGGATTGAATTGTAGGCAGGTGCAATTTTGGCATCTTTCTCATTTTAGTAGTTGAAGCACAGGCTAATAGTTGTGTCTCTGAGAGCCAGTGCAGCAGAGTGGCTAGAGTGTTAGACTAGAGCCCAGGTTCATTTTCCCACCTGCTCCTGAAGCTTGCAGTATGACCATGGGCCAGTTGTACCCTCTCAGCCCAACCCACCTCACAGGGTTGTTATGAGGGTAAGCCACAGGAGAGCGAACAGTGTAAGTCACCTTGGATCCCTGGTAGTGAGAAAGGCAGGAAATAAATAAATTCTCCCTCCACTGCCCCATTTGTCTCAATGTAGTTTTGAATTCTGTCCACCAACTCAGGATTGCATATTGCAGAGTTTCATGAGAAAGGTTCACCATGTCAATCACCAAAGAGTTCAGAACATGACTACATAAAAGTTTATTTATTTATTTACTTCATTTCTGTTCTGCCTTTCTTGCTGAGACTCAAAGTGAAATAACACATTATAATACATAGAACAATGCAGTAAAACTGGAATGCAAAATTGAAAAAAATGGGATAAAAACAGAATGGGATATACCATAAGCTGAGCACTAAGAGGGGAAAATGCTCGTAGATATTTCATGGATGTTAGAATGACAGCCCTTTTCCCAAAGGCATGACTTTACATTTTAGGTGTCTATAGTTATACAGTTTGTGGTTTCATGGTACTAGAGGTTACATAGTTAACCTTTTACAGTTTTTTTAATGAATAGAATTCACTAGTAAAAACATAGATCTCCTAAGAAAGCATACAACAAGAGATGTTGATGTTTTATGTTAATGTCTGGCTCTCTTGTGAAGAAAGAGGGAGAATAACAGGGCCAGAGATTAAACCTGCAAACCTGAGTTCAGTCTCCGCCCCCCCCCCCCCCTGACACATTTCCAGATCTTCATTAGGTCTCTGCTCCATCAATTTCAATTAGTTATTTTTCAATTACCTACCACCATAGCTGGATAAAATATTATTACTGACACTAATGTGGTTGTAGTTTTATGTGGGTGAAATACAGAAAAATTAAGCAGGTAATGCTACATACTGGACACATATTAACTTTAGGTTTCAAATGGAATATTCATCCAGGGTCACCCTAGAATATCCAGCACCTGGACGCCTGATACTTAAATCTAAATGAATTTAAATTGAAGCTGCCTTATAACCGAGTCAGACCACTGGTCTATCACAGTCAGTGTCATCTACTGTGCCTGATAGCAGGCCTCCAGGGTCTCAGGTCAAGGTCTTTCACATCACCTAGCACCTGATCCTTTAACTGGAGATGCCAAGAATTGAAAGTGGGACCCTCAGCCATGCAAGGCAGAGACATTCTACCACTGAGACATGACCCCTCCAAAAATTAAGTCACCTCAAATATACTGGACATGTATTAGTTTTCAGTCATGCTCATAATGTATCCCTGTGAGTTCGGGTTGCCAAGCCGCAGCCAACAATCCCTGAGAAGAACTGCAGGTGGGGCCTGACATGCTGACACGGCACCAGCTCACTTACATCACTTCTGATAAAAAAGAAATGACCTACAGGACACTCTAGCATATCACTAAACTGTACAGTTTTACCACGGAGTTTTTGCAAAAAGCTAGAGGATCTGCTATGGCACTTTTCGTTTTAAACACGTAACATAATCATGCTGGCGCAATGCTTGGGAAACACTAGCATACAATACCTCTCCCCTACTGTAATTTTTCCTGCTGGCACCCAAGAAGTAATGAAAGGGATTGCCAGGAGGAGGCCTCCTGCTATAAGAAGAAGAACAAGAGATTGGATTTATACCCTGCTCTTCACTACTTGAAGGAGTCTCAGAGTGGTTTACAATCTCCTTTCCCTTCTCCTCCCTACAACAGACACCCTGTGAGGTAGGAGGGACTGAGAGAGTTCTAACAGAAACTGCTTTTGAGAGGAACAGCTCTGTGAGAACTTGTGACTGATTCAAGGTCACATCAGCAGGTGCATGTGCAGGAATGGGAAATCAAACCTGGTTCTCCCAGATAAAAGTCCATGCACTTAACCACTACACCAAACTGGCTATATCCCTAATACATGAGGTATAATAATTAGAAAAAGAATCTAACTAGGGTCTGGGAGACACAGGTTCCAATCACCTCTCTGCCATGAATGTTATGGGTGCTAGGCTTGCCAGCCCCCAGGTCCCAGCAGGGGATCCCCTGGTTTTGCAGGTTCCTCCCTGCTGCCAGCCAGCTGGCTGGTGTGCGGAAGCCTTGCCCCAGTAGCCACAATGTGCCTTTAAACCTCAGCAGGCTTAAAAGAACCTTGCAAACTGCATGTGTTTTGGACTGTTTGTGTGCCTTTAAATCTCAGCTGGAGGAAAGCTGCATAGGCAGGCAAGCAAGCAGTCATGTGGCTCTTCCTAGTGAGTGTCTGAACAATGTGAGAAAGGAAGAGAAGCCAGTACAGTTCCCCTGTTTGTTTTACATTAGTTTCAGAAGTTGTGTGTATAGTAAACTGGAGTTAACTAGAACCTGATTATTGAATGGAGGAAAACTCAACCCCTTAGGTTGCTCTTCTTTCATTTTCATGTTAGTCTGAGGCAGATGGTTGAAATACAGCAGAAATTCAGCAACTCCCATGAGTAAATTGCCCCAGTGAGATCACAAAAGTGTGTGCTTGCAAACTGTTCATTTTGGCTGCTTCATGAGTGTGTGTGTTCACTTTCATTTAGTAGAAATGCAGCTGCTGGGAGATGAGGAAATGAAGACTGCATTCGGGGGTACTGCACTGCTGTATTTATTTATTTTAGGAAATGGAAAAGTCTGCCAGTTCCACCCCCAGAGTCTCCAGGCTCCACCTCCAAAGTCCCCAGATATTTTCTGAGTTGGACCTGGCAATCCTATGGGTGACTGTGGGCCAGTCACACACAGACAGGCAAACACACCTCACAGGATTGTTGTGAGGACAAAATGGAGCAAAGGAGAACAAAATAAACTGCTTTGGATTCCCATTTTAGAGAAAAGTGAGGTATGAACGAAGTAAATAAATAAACCATACAAATTCTGGCTACAATGGGGTTATTTCTACTGTGCAGTTTGTAAAGTATTATAGCCTTGAAGAAATAACATCTCAGGAAGCAGGGAAAGAATAAGAAATAGCACAGAGCAGCTAGCAACAATTCCAGCAAATATTTCTACAAAATTTCAGATGTTTAGAATTTCAAAGAAGGAACTCCCATTGACATAATGGTGGAAATAAACATTTTAAATATCTGGCAATTCATGACTCTTACTGATTTTAATATTAGGAACTTATTCCCGTGAGTTACTTTCAGTGGGACCTCATACATTTTATTTCTGAAAGAGAGATGCTCTTCTGATGATTAGGTACCGGCCAGGACAGCCCTAACATTCAGCAGAGTAAGGTAGTGTCTCAAAGCCAAACTAGAAAGGCCACATCCTCAGGTCCACTTGAGGACATGGTGCATATTATAGCCCTTTTTTTTTAACTTTTAAAATCACTGGGGGGCAATCCTCCTAGGAACAATGGCATAGGGAGGAAGAGACAATTTCAGCTCTTGAAAATGGCATGGTGGAGGGAGACAAGAACCCCACTGGATGTGCATCTGGCAGGTAATCACAGCGCATCAGAAGCTGACTGTCACGCCATATACAACATCTTCAGCCTGGTTCCGGCATGCCCAGCTTAAGGACGGCAGTGACTTTGTCTCTGATTAAAAAGCTAAGTTATCAAAGTTTTTAAAACCTTCAATTGATGTTTTAAACTCATCTATTGCAACTTACAACTTTGTTCTTCCCTCTTGGCAAGGATGGACAAGTTTTATCTTATCTTACTCCACTAACGAGGAGTCAATTATCTGCCGTCCATTTACTGCCGGGAGTGAAGTTTAAGAAACTTCGGCTAGAGGATTTTATTTCTTTCTTTAATTCTAGTTTTGGAAGTTTACCCTTGGCAGATGAACCTTGGCAGAGTTGTGGATTTTGTGAGATTATTTAGCTCCTCCTTTGAGAAAAGACTGTTTGAAGTTTTAGCGTCACTATTATTTTCACCTGTGTTATTCCAAGCGTCTCCCTTCTACCTCTGGATTGTAATTTAAGTTTTCTGTTCCAGCATAGCCTTTTGTGGTTTGTGCTTTGGCTGCTTGTCAACAATGGGATTGAAAAGGACATATCCTTTTGAAGAAGAGGTTTCTCAACCATCATTCAAACAATCTAAATTGGATCATTTTTTCCCCTGCAATACCATTGCGAAACAGGTTCAAGTGCTTGGAGGCTGTTGCTGAGGAGGGCGAATTCCTCACCTATCAAATCACCCCAGAGACTGAGCAAGAGATGCCTGGTTCCATGTCTCCTAATGACAGACAAGCCACCAGACCTTGGGAGGGGCTGGAGCTGCTAGCCCAACAAACAGTTCTAGTTACTGAATCCCTGAACAAAATATTTCAAGCCCAAGAGAAGATGTTGGCCCTGCTTCAAGAACTGAATAACACCATGTCTATCAACAAGGATAGCAGCTCACCAATCACTAAAGGGAGTCCAAGTGTGCAATTCCAGTCAGACAGTTCTGATGGTGACCAGAAGGCTAATGTAAAAGCCTCCTTTACACTAGTCCTTAATCCTTATGCTGTAGTTGTTAATGTGTTCCCATGGAGAGGGAGACACATTGATTGGAGCCAGAGGAGCAGAGCAATAGGTCATCTGGCTGATATTTTTAAGCTTCACCATAAGGGTATTGATCTTATTCGGATTGAGAGACTAATCAGCCCAACCAGGTTTGAACGTTTCCTTTTGCATTTTCACTCTAAGACAATACCATCACGACTGTTTGCCCAATCCACCAAATTAACTGCTCTGGGCATTCGGGTACAGAGATATTTCAAAACCACCTTAATTCAGGATCTAGCCCCCAAATTTGCTACAATAAAATCTGAAAGATCCGTTCAAAATTTAAATGCAAGAGCAACAGGGACCCAAAAGGTGCCTATCAACCCTCGGGATCCGCTGGTGATCCTAGACCTGCCTATTCCCTCCAACTTACAACAGCCATTGAGGGTGTCATGACAGGAGCCCCCTACTGATATCTCTGTCCCTAAGATCCCAGAAACGTTAAATTCAAGGAGTCAGATCCACATGGAGACTGTGGATTCCCCAGGTGCAGAAGATGTGATAGAGGCAAGGCTTCTCACCTCCTTTAGGACGTTACCAACTCAAGAACAAGATTGTATACTTAATAATAATAATAATAATAATAATAATAATAACTTTTTATTTGTATCCCGCCCTCCCCGCAAGCAGGCTCAGGGCGGCTCACAACACGTAAATACAGTATACAACAAAACCATGTGCAATCAGTTATAAATTCATATACAATTTCAGTTATAAAATCATCCTTAAAATCATCAAAATCACATTAGACTTAAGATTATGGTGCTATAATTAAGATCTTTCATAAAATCCAATGATTAAAACATAAAACATAGAACATATCCAGCAGGAGATCTTGGTATCCACCCTGAAAGGTTTAAGACAGCCCCTGGCAGAAAAAATGAACCTAATGGACCCCCCCCCCCTCTGCCATAGATGGTTCTCTAGTGCCAGAGCCATTGAGATGCATTCCACTGGAACCAATCATAACAATCAAGAAAAGGGACAACAACACCAATCTGATTATCCCTCCAGACAGCCCAATCTTGCATACGATATTAGATGAACCTACTGGAGTCGAAGGAATCACTGACCCTGTTTCCCTGGCAGAAGCTTCAAAAGTATGACGGCCAATTCAGCGTAAAATAGAGAAGCCAAACCATCTTAAAATAATCTGGAACATAGCTGGCTGGGCCCACCTGAGAAGCCTGGATCATTCCTCACTTTTTAAGACATATGACATTTTATTTCTTCAAGAGACCTGGACAGCTGGGGAGCTTTTATTGGATGGTTACTATGGTTTTACTAACAAGGCTACCCCTGGTGAAGGCACTGGAAGGCTCAAAGAGGGATTGGGAATTCTAATCTCCTCAACAATTAAAGGTAAATGCGTACATTTAAATAATGCAAACCCATGGACATTGGCAGTTTTCCTTCATTTTAACACAGAGACTATTTTATTAATCAATGTCTACTTACCTCCCCATCAAAGACAATCAGACATTTTTGCAATCTGGAATGATTTTAAATCTCAGTTAGAGGATCTTCTGAATGTTATTCCAGCTGATATGATCCTAACGGGAGGGGACTTTAATGCTCGACTAGGCCCTCATGATGAGATCCTTATTGGAAAGTTTGGATTTCCTACTTTCATCAATGAGGTGAGTCGCCATCCCACTCTCCTTTGACGCCTTTCAAAAGACCCCAGGGTAAATTTTGCAGGGGCTTGCTTAGCAAGGATGGCTAGAAGGTTTGACCCCTCCATATTGAATGGCTCCACGGTAGGTGATTATCCTGGGGAGATCACCTTTCTAGCCGGCACTAGATGCAGTACTATCGACTATTTTCTAGCCAGCCCAAGATTACTTTCGAAGGTTCTTCACCTACAAGTTCTACCCGATCATCTTCCACTATTACTCACTCTAGCTCCTTTAGTTCCAGAGACTTTCATAGTATTACGATGGGCCCACATTTGGTTCCAGTCCAACAAATGAGATGCCGCGCCAAGTGGTCCGATCAGTGGGCACACACAGTGAGGGGAGCCCTGGAGAAGGAGGATGTTTGCTCCAATAGAAAATTAATTATGGATACTCCCCATGACTTGAACCCTCTGATCCCCTTCAACCATCTCCTCCAACTCATAAAACCATTACTAGTTCAAGATGCTTCTGTTCAACATCATAGATTCAAAAATGTCTCCAAGTCCTGGTTCGATAAAGAATGCAAGCAAGCAAGAAGAGATCTAAAATCAGCATATCATGCATATAAGAACTCTGAGGGCCTTGATTCTCTGTGTACACAATACCATCTTTCATGTTCTAAGAAGTTATACAAACAACTGATTGCCACAAAGAAGCGTGAGGCCATGAAAGTACTGTGGAATAGCATTATACAGTCATCCAAGGAGAAGATCTTGACAGGGTTTTGGAAATTGATCTCGAGCCACTCCTGCAAAGACATCTCCCCCATTGACTCATTTGTCACCCCCAAGAATTGGGAATCATTTTTTCAAGTGCTGTACTCTGATCCCCACCATTCTGCAGTTCCCCAGATTCATGAGGCCCTTTCAGACCTGCCACCTTGGCCTCCGGTGATGGTTGGAGAAGTTAGATCTTTGATCAGTAAACTCAAGAGAGGCAAAGCTCCAGGTCCGCATTTTATTCCCCCAGATCTATTGAAAGATAATATAGACTGGTGGTCCTCTCTCTTGGCCCCATTGTTTACATATATAGATTTGACAAGTGATTTACCTGAGGCCTGGAGAGAGGCTATCATCATTCCTTTTTTTTAAGTCCGGGCAGAAGGATAATCCAGCCAATTATAGGCCAATCAGCCTCTTGAGTATTCTGGGCAAACTATACGCTAGCCATCTTCTAGAGAAATTGCAGTGCTGTCTGATTTAAGAAAGGTATTTGGTAGATGAGCAGGCTGGGTTTAGGGAAGGACGATCCACATTGGGACATAATTTGATTCTATCACATTTGATAGAAAAATACGCAACCAGCAGAACGGTTTCTCTTTATGCAGCCTTTATTGACTTAAAATTTGCTTTTGACTCCATTCCCAGAGGGAAATTATGGGAGAAGTTAAGTGCCACCTCAATTGATAGGAGACTTTTATTCCTGATCCAGGCATTATATACCAACACATCTATTAGGGTCAGGTGCAATAAGCAAGGTCTCCTTACTGACCCTATTCCAACTTTAAAAGGAGTCAAGCAAGGCTGCATGCTGGCCCCTTCCCTTTTTGCCATCTTTATTAATGATATGATCAGCAACCTCCATCTAGTCGATACTCATCCCCCCTCCCTGGCATATAGGCAACTGGTAGCCTTACTCTTTGCAGATGACACAATCTTGCTGTCTAGAACACCAGTAGGCCTTAGAAGAGCATTAGCTCAATTTGGTCTTTATTGTGATCATAACCTCTTACAGATTAATTCTCTCTCTCTCTCTCGGCTTGACTTCGCGAACAAAGATTTAAGAAGGGTGCAGTAGTCCACGTCTGCTGCAGGCTCGCTGGTGGCTGACAAGACCAATGCGGGACAGGCAGATCCGGCCACAGTGGCTGCAGGGAAAAGTCTGATTTGGGGTTGGTGCTGTAGCAGTGCGATTCTTCCTCAATCTCCTTTTGTCCTCAAGACCAGCTATGCGTGCGTTCTCAAAGGAAGAGACAGCCTGGTGGATGGTATGCCTCCATGCTTTGTGATCTGAGGCTAGGTCAGACCACTGGTGATGGTTGATGCGACAGGTGCCAAGGGATTTCTTCAAGGAGTCCTTGTACCTCTTCTTTAGTGCCCCTCTATTTCGATGGCCGGTGGAAAGTTCGCCATACAGAGCAATGCTGGACTGTCTTCAGAACTGATTCACCCACTGTGATGCAGGGAGGGTGAGTTATCAGAAAACAAAAGTAATGGCTTTTGGCCCAAAACCCAGGCTAAGGAGATGGAGTATAAATGGCCATAGTCTACAACAGGTAACAATTTACAAATATTTGGGGGTCATGATTCAGTTCTCAGGGTCAAAGAAGGCTCACCACGAATATGCTGCCAATTCTGGTCGTAAATCGACCCAGGCCACCATTAGGTTTTTTCTCATGAAAAGGGGGCATTTTATACCAGTTGCATTAAAACTCTACTTGGCCAAAACAATACCCCAACTCACTTATGGAACTATGTTGGGTCCATCCTTATCAAGCTTTGATCCCCTTGAGAAAATTCCGTCCAAATTCTTGAGAGCCATTTTCCACTTTCCAACTTGCGTTTCCAATGCAGTACTACGCTTGGTAACTGGCTTGCTAAGGATAGAGGCTAGGGTGAGCCTACTTTCAATCACCACTTGGCTTAATCTCAGCCATTGCCCCACGAATATCACATCGTTGATTTTAAAGGATAGTTATTGTTCCTCTTGGGTTAGAGCCATCCATCAGAAATTGTCTACGCTTGGCTTTTCACCTGAATCTCTCCAGATAATGGCCCTGGATCAAGCCAGGGCCATAGTCAAAATGACTCCAAGACACTGAGAGACAGAATGATATTGCCAAGGTCCCGGATTATCTAGCTCTCCCTCAAAGGAGATATGTTTTAGCTCCAGCCCCCTATCTCTCAACTCTAACAATACCATCCCACAGAAGGGCCTTTTCTATGGCCTGTTGCAATATCTTTCCTTCAGCAGTCATTGAGGGCTGCTTTAGAAAGGTGCCTATGGCTGAGCGGGTTTGTCCTTGTGGTGCAGATAAATTGAAACAATTGACCATGTTTTGTTTGGGTGTGGCCTATACTCTGGCATATGAGCCAGGTACATTTATTCTTTTTTGGAAGGATGTCTCGGGTTTTCTGATTTCAAAATCAGAAATACGCTGTTATAAGATTTTAACCCCCAATTCACAATTAATTGTGCCAAATTTAGGCGGCAGTTAGGAGAATTCATGAGGGTTATGAGAAGGGGTCTTGAACTGACTTTTTAAAAATATTTCCAAGCTTGTATTTTATCTTTTCTTAACTGCCTGAGTACTCTGTAGACCATCAAAATGCTACTGAAACTGATATAAATACAGAGACCGTGCATAAAGTTGCCAAATTTTGTTCGCATGCAATCAAATTGCATTTTATGGTTCTTACAAGTTAATGTCGAGGTAACAGATTGTAATTTTAACCAGTGTATTCTAGTTAATATTTTTCTGGAGCTGTATCATTTTTAAATTTTTTATTATATGTACTATATTTATTAAGCTAGAAGATGTTTGACCACTACTGTATTATTTGTCATATCTCATTATTCATACTAATGTCCTATATTTTATTTTCACATTTATTTTTTAAATATCTTACCTTTCACCTATTTAGGTCCATCTTGATTTTTACAATTTTTGTGTGGTTGTTGTTGGCCTGCATTGTGCTGTGAATTTGGTCATGGACCGTAATAAAGCAAACTGAAACTGAAACTTCTTCAGCCCATCAAGAGAATAGAGGGGAAATCATACTTAAAATGACTGTCACTACAGGGCTGGAGTCAGACTAATATTTCTGTGGTGCAAAGATTTCAAGCAATGGATTGTGATTTTTCTGCCTCTCCTCTCCCTTGGGCAGCTCAAAATGCACCCCTCCCTGAAATTCTGAGGATTGCAATGATAATATGTTAAGCAACAGGGAAAGTAAAACTATTGTTCCCTAAAGCTTTACATGCAATACAATGGATTTCTGACTTTGTGGTGGTGGAAAGGAATGTTTTGCATGGCTTGTTTTGTGACTTTTCTGTTTTGTTATTGACTAATGTCTCCAAAATAGAGACACTGTAGCTTTATGGGAATTAATATTATTCAGGTTTCTTTGTGTGAATGACTTTACAAACCATAATGCTACACACTGAGTGTATCTGTGGCTCTGTTTGCTGAACTGAATCGTGCACACAGTTGGAGACTCCAACTCTGCTGGTGCCCAAGAACGCAAGTTGCATAAAAAGAGGCAGAATCATACATGACGAGAAGAAACAGCCCTTCCTCATTTATCAGAGGAATTTTTTTCCTCTGGACAACCAATCTTCTAAAATTCCCTTGGCCATAAAGGGGCAGAACCCTCAGAGTTGTCAGGGTCATCTGAACTGCAAGAAATGACAAGGCAGATTCTAAAGATATATCAAAAATCCCTGTGTGTATATGAAAAATCTATAGAACATATACTAAATTTTATTCTGAAAGACAGTTGATTGTAATGTGCCTTTGCATAGTAATTTTATACTTTGTGTGTTTGGAATACACAATATAATGCAAGTTTTAAAAATTAATTTTAAAAAGAATGATGCATGGTATACTATAATATTTGTGCATATCCATTTCTAATAAAAATTAAAATGTGTAAATTGAAAGAATAAAATCTATGCCAAAATCCATTTTAGCATATTTTGGAGTTTGTTTGAATGCTATGGATGCCATGTGAGAGCCATAGAAATGCAATTATTTCAGGCACTGCAGTTCCCCAGCACTGGAAAATGGTTCACCACATGTGCTCCAATTGCATATGAGCACTGCATATTTGGAAAAGCCAGGAGAGGATAAAGAGTGGTTATGTCCCATACACTTAAGCAGATACTCTTCAGGTGACGATCCATTTTGAAATATTACAGCTTTGCATAGAGTGCCACTCCTGGAAGGCTGCGGAGTTTGAAATGGATCTCAGTCACCTATTATAATGCATTAGAATTAATTGCCCTTTGCTCCATTTGGCTACTGTATTGTAATTACACTGATTTTTAATACCTTCATGCTAAGGTAAATTTATGTGAGCAACCTGTATTTTTCCCTTCTTTAGAAAACCCTTACTCAATATTTAAACTCTGTGATACTTTCAAATATAAAATGATATAAAATATGATAATTTCAAAAATTCCAAAGCTAGCAATTAAATTTGGGGCTATTTCCAGTGATTCCTTTTAACATTAAAATAGATGTATCTGGACGATCATCCATGGATGATTTCAAGTCCTGATTTGTGTTGGTGTCACTTCAGATAAACAAGAGGGTCCATCATCAATGAGATCTCCCTTCCTGTGATTATTTTACTGTCAGAATGGAATTCTTGTGTTCTGGACCATGCAGGGCAATTGACACATTTGCAGATTCTAAGCCTGAGGCTGTGGAAGGAACACCATGACCATTTGGATGAGGAGTTCTTGTGGAATATGCATTCCCATAGAAACTAACATCCCTCTTTGTTTGTGCCACCACTTTCCCCAGAGATGAAGCAGCTAGGAGGTTTGTTGGAACTGAGTTCATGAATGCAGCCAGAGTGGGCAGCATCTTGGGCAGCAGACTGCCCTGCCACTCTCACCCACTTTCCTTTCCTCCCTCCTCAGTTAACTTCTGAACAAGCAGAATCCCTGTCACCCCCTCTACTATTACTCCAGATAATTGGAGAGTTATTAGTCTGGATGATGCTGGAGGTCTTCCTCCTCTTGGCCTTTGTTTCCCTCAGGCACTCATCCTTTCACAATGACAGAGTGACTAGGATAGTGTGTGAGTCTGAGAGGTACGAAAACCCCAGCAGAGTTTTAAAAGGTTTTTTTTTTTAAGATTACATTCAAAGCAGTAAAGCCAAGAGTATGTGAAGTTGATAATAACTTTCTTACAAGAAAGGCATGCTAAATGATAGAAGGCTTGTGAAAACATCAAGTCAGGGCAAAGGAGTGTGGTTTGCCCGAGTGCCAGCTAGGAAAAGGCAAAGGGGCAAGCAGGGCTGGGTGGGAAGCTCAACATAATTCCCATGTTTGGAAGGACAGAGCTTCCATGATCCACAACATTATTGTTTCTCCAATGACTAAAAGTAAAAGAATAAATGATATGTATTACAGTATTGTATGTACAGTGCATTATTTTTTAAACATAATTGAATCCTGCTTTTCTTGGCCTACTTTTTTAAAAAGTCTAGAACTCTATATTAGGGTCTTCTTCACCAGTGAGAAACCATCTGGACTGCCTAAATCAATATCAAGAGTAGCTGAAGGACTACTTGTATCTATGATTAGGTTATAGGGTATTTTCTACAAACTAAATTTGTTGCATCCTGTCCATTAGTATCATGTGCAAGGCCTTCATCATCACTGAAGGAAATCTCTTTAAAGGTTCAATTAAAAAAAACAGAGCAAATACCCAAGACTATGATAAAGTGTTTGTAAGTCCTGATCTCCCATGCATGACTCAGTTCCAGAGGAACAAAGCTTTCTCGATCCATGCCTTGATAGAAAACC
This sequence comes from Heteronotia binoei, assembly GCF_032191835.1. Classification (NCBI taxonomy): domain Eukaryota; kingdom Metazoa; phylum Chordata; class Lepidosauria; order Squamata; family Gekkonidae; genus Heteronotia; species Heteronotia binoei. The sequence goes on from NC_083229.1 coordinate 64,214,633, forward strand.
ATTACGTTGTTGAAAGATGGAACTCCAAGGAAAAGAGGAAGCATAATAAATAGGTTAGGATCAAAATGGGGACAATTCTCTCTGCAATATTCCTATGCTATTGAACTGGATCTGCATGATTTCCAGTTGCAAAGCAAAGTATTAGGCCTTTAACTACATCATTTCCAGGAGTATCTACCTGCTTAGAGAGAGAAAGGCACTCATGGCTACCAGTGCTATCTGCTTCACAAGTAGCAGGGCAGGATTCAGGAGAACTGCAGAGCAGCAAAAATGGGCTTAGGTCCAATGAAGGATTTCGGCAAACTCTTGCTGCAGACCTTTATCTGCTTCAGTGCTATTCCTGGAGATCCTCTGACCCCAAGGATCCCAAGCTCTGAGCCCAAGCTCCCCCCCCCCCCCCCGCAACAGTACTTCTGTATTACCAGTGTTAAGATTCAGTTTCTTCACCTGCATCTAGCCCTTGACTGCTTGCAGAACCTGGTTTAGGCCCTCTGTTGCCTCTTTGGATTTAGATGGAAAGGAGAGAGATATGCTTTATCATGGTATTGACACACTAGATGACTCTCCCAACAGTTACTTGTAGATGTTAACTCAGGAAATATCTGGGGACTTTGGGGGTGGAGCCAAGATACTTTGGGGGTGGAGCCAGGAGGGACCATGCTCCTTTTAAATGCCTTCCCTTCATTGGAATAATGGAGGATGGGGGCACCATCTTTCGGGGCTTGTGGAATTGGACCCCCTGGTCCAATCCTTTTGAATCATGGGGGGGGAGGGGTGTTGAAGAAAGGTGCCAGATACTGGGCTGAAAATTTTGTGCCTCTACGTCAAACAACAGCCCCCACCCAAAGCCTCAGATACCCATGGATCAATTCATTATACCCTATGGGGACCGATCTCCATAAGGTATAATGGTGTATCCAGCAGACATTTCCTCCCCCACCTGCTTTCTGATAACCCTGAAGTGTGGGGAGGCCATCCATATCAGGGGATCCCCTATCTCCAACTGGACCGATGCTATTGCCAGGGGTTTTTTTTGTAGCAGGAACTCCTTTGTATATTAGGCCACATTACCCCTGATGTAGCCAATCCTCCTGGAGTTTACAGTAGGCCCTGTAGTAAGAGCTCTGTAAGCTCTGGGAAGATTGGCTACATCAGGGGTATGTGGCCTAATATGCAAAGGAGTTCCTGCTACAAAAAAAGCCCTGGCTATTGCCAGTGCACAAAGTATTTGCAATCCAATTTACAGCACACTATAAAAATCTAATGCTTTCTTGGGTATTAATGATATGATCAGCAACCTCCATCTAGTCGATACTCATCCCCCCTCCCTGGCATATAGGCAACTGGTAGCCTTACTCTTTCTTTCAATTTGCAATCAAATTACAACTTGGAGGAGAGGAAGCAAATGCAGCTGTCTAATTTGCACAATTCCTTCTCACAAAATGTGAGAATCAGGTGCTTCCATGGTGCATTCTCATTACTTGCACTGAGGCATTATGTACATAGTAGAGGAAGTGGCACCCAGATGACATACCTACTAATTCAAGCCTGTCCGCTTTATGGGTATACCTGTCTCCTTGCCACTTCAGCATGCCTCTGATAATGCATGGATACTGAATTTGGTCAGGCATAAAGTTCCAGAGGTCAGCATAATATCTTGACTGACATGTGTGGGCCCTAAGCCCACAGAGGCTATAAAATGACTTCCTTCATTCCTGTGAACATTAACTGTTAAGAACAACCCATGTCTCCATTTTGTCCCATAATGTGGGAAGCAAGAAACAAAATGAGTGCAAAAACAGCTGCATTGTAAAAATCATCAATCAAAAGCTCAGAGACAAAATAAAGGAAGGATGATAGTGGCACCTTCCCCTCCCCTTAGTTCTACCTCGTGCCTTCATTTAGTCACACTCCCACTGAGCACCCGCCTCTGCTGCTGTTTGAACACCACTGAGTCAGCTTCCTCCCCCCTCTTTGCCCAATCCTTTCGAAGTCACCATTGGATGTTGGAGGAAAAGACCAGCATTAGCCAAAGTACCCACTAACCAGCATGAATGAGAACAGTTCCTTTAAAAACATCTAGCCGTGTTGAGTGGTTTCTTCCCACAACACTAAACATTTTTATTTGCCCCTTAAGGATTTTTAAAATTGGGAAGCCTTAGCTTACAAAACCCAATTCTGCCCCCCCCCCTTTCCCACAAGAAAATAACACAATATAAAGGGACAAAGCTGTTTCCCCCCAGCATCTTCTTTTGTTCCCCAAACACCAACACAAGCTTTTGGAAAAGCCCAGCTAATTATCTAAGGTTATGATGCTTGATAGATAGAGCTACCGTTGTTTCAGGTGCACATGTCAAAAGATCAGGTGTGACTGGTGGGAGGAGGACTGGCTACAGCTGCAATTCAGAGAGACCAGATGGCTTGCAAGGAATGGAGTTAGAAACCCAGGGAATTCTAATGATTAGAAGCTCTGAAAGAGTCTTGGGATGCAGGCAAGGCAAGGCATCCTGGGAAGTTTAGTAATTAGCATCTATGAGGCAATTGTAGGACATCCTTGCATGTAATACTTCATTCTGTTGAGCACTAGCAGAGCGGTCAAATACAGCAGCATGAGCCTAAAATGGAAGAAAAACATAAATTTCTGTCCCCAAAGTACATTTTTTCAGCCTGTGCTGATTAAAGTCAAATCAAAGGAGGAATACAGGCCATGGTGTTGCAAGTGCTCCATCTGTTCTAAGCAGTCCTATATTGAAGTCAACAATATATTTGCTTACTGAAAGAATAAAGTAAGATGAGTGCTGCAGATCATGCAAAATGGCCTTTATCTGTGTACATGGCAGAAATGCAGGGCTCATTGTTCAGCTGGTCTCTTCATCACATACCAGTTTTCTCCAGTTTCTCCTGATTTAGTAACCTTCAGTATATATGCAGAAAATAGTACATGGCATAGGACGGGGTCCCCACTGTGGTACTCATGGGCACCATGACACCCACCAAAGCATTTCCTGGAACTTGCTAAATGATTTTAGAATATGGGTGGACCCAGGTGGAGCTTTTGCTGAAAAATAGCTGTGCTGATTTTTCAAAATTGTTTCAGCAGCAGCTACCATCAGAGCACAAAAATCTTCACTGCATTAGCCCTGCCCTGGACAGCCCAGGCAAGCCCGATCTCGTCAGATCTCAGGAACTAAGCAGGGTTGATCCCGGCAAGTACTTGGATGGCAGGCCTCCAAGGAATACCAGGACCAGGACACAGAGATAGGCAACAGCAAGCCACCTCTCTGAAAAATGTCCAGGCCCCACTAGGAGTTGCCAGAAGTCAACCATGACTTTCAGGAATGCACGTGCATGCACGCACACACACTCAAATAAAAAATAAAAGATTATCTTCAATGCATTACTGTATGTATAGGCAAGAAAATATTTTAAATAATATATTCATATTAAAAAGCATCCTATTAAACAGAACTTCTGCCTGAAATATTGTAGATTTACTCTTAGAGTTACGTATAGCCTCACTCCCAGACACTTGAAAACTTTGTAGTTGGCTCAGCCTCCTGTGGCAGCCACTTATTGGTTGCACTCACGGGCAACTGGTTGGAAACGTATCTGACTGTAGGAGATAGCCACACATATTCTTTCTGGCTGCACCTTCTTGTTTTTGCACTGCATGCTGGGGGGAAAACTTCACATTCTAGATTTCCGTTGTGAACCTGTTATAGGCCAAAGAGCTCTGAAAAAATGAAATAGCAGGCAAATTTATTGTTGTTCCACTGTCACAAGTGAAGCAGAACCAACGTTCCCATTGATACATAGGACTGTAGCCAACCAGGTACTAATTGAAAGAGTTATCTGACAAAAATTTTCCCCTAGCAGGTTTCACACACACACACACCCTCCAGTAGTCCCTGAAAAATAATTCCTGAATCAGCAAGACCTGAGTGAACAAAAAGATACATGGTAAGGTCCCTGGAGGATTTGGGCAAAATCACCCCTTCAAACTTTTCCCACAGCAGAGCTTCCTTCATACTGGTGACTGATTAGATCAGGGTTGCTAGGTGGGAACTGGCAACCAGCAGGTGGACTTACCTATGTGGGGTCCCTCACTACTGATATAATGACATTGCTAGCAACATTTTGACATCACTCCTGTGAGCCAAAAGGTGATATCAGCATGTTGTTGGGGGATGCCAGGGATGATCTGACATTTGGGCAAAACTCTATGACATCAGTAACTTGCTGACATCATTTCCAGCCTGGTGTACAGGGAGTGTCACCAACACATCAGGATATCCTTGGTTTCTTGCTATTTTCTCCCTACCAGTTACCTAAGTAGCAGTACAGAAGCACCTACTAGGGGCAGGGGGCTTTCAAGCATAGGTTAGCTGCAATCTACTGTAAATATCCAGCTTTGGGAGGAATGTCATGGTTTTAAACTCACCAGGATTCAGTGACCAGCATTTTAACTAGCACAGCCATCATAGAGTCAAGTGGCTGTTGCAAAATAGACACCGAGGGGGCTGTGTGACTACAGCCAGAATGTTTTGAGCTCCATGTTGACTAACTAATATACAAATGCAGAATCCAATTCCATTTGACTGCTGCAGCATTCAGAAAGCCAATCCACACAGAGCTACACATGCCCCAGTTGCAGTCACACAACTCGCTAAGCATATGCTGTTGTGGTTGAAACTCAGCACATGCTGAATATTTCTGGCGGCAAATATATGGTCACGGAAGAGGACTCTGCGATATCCTTGGGGGCATCACTTGCAATTTTTTTTTGTTTTTGGTAGCCTTTGGAACTAGGTCTAGATCACTTGTCTGTTTCCAAAGAGGCCCTAGCAATATGTCCCCTAAATACACAGATGGCTGGCTTGATTTCCTGAAGAGCAGGAACTTGCCAACACCAAGCTCTGCAGAGGTTAATTGGGTGTCTTTTCCCAGATGAAATTCAAAAACAGGCACAGTTTGATTCTTTTGTATGGCATAGGAAAAGTTTACTATTTATGCTATGCCAAGGTCAATGTGATTTAGCTTCAGAACTATTATAATCTTGATCCAAAAATCACACAAGGCAACCAGAGAGGCACTTTTAAGTACAAGGAAACTTAAATCTTGAAAACCATCAAATTAACAGCAGAAGACAATTGATTTCTCCCTCTATAGATGGAGTTTTAGCTGAGCACCCTTCATGGGAGGATAACTTTTAACTGACAGCTCCTCAGATTTTTTACAGAATGTAGCAGCTATTCCTTCCCACAGGCGTTTTTTGTAGAAAAAGCCCAGCAGGAAGTCATTTGCATATTAGGCCACATCCCCTGACATCACAATGTAGTTAGTTTGATGTTTTGTTAGTTTAATGTTGTAAGCCGCCCAGAGCCCACTTGCAGAATAGGGCGGGGTATAAATCGGAAAATTAAATTACGTAAATTGTTTCACACAGGGCTTTTGTGTAGAAAAAGCCCAGCTGGAACTCATTTGCGTAATAGACCACACCCCCGACACAAAGCCAGCCAGAACTGAATTCCTGTGTGTTCTTGCTTAAAAAAGCCCTGCCTGAGAACATTGAAGTTCTTCAGATTTCAGTGTACCCAACCTGACAAGTCTATCACATCCCTTATTTTTGAACTTTGACCTGGAAACATCTACAAAAAAGGTGGGGTGGGGGAGAAAGCAAGGCCATTAGGGTCCCCAGCTGGGCCTTTCAAAGGGACAAAGTAGATGAGTCCATTGCTGCTCCACCTTTGTAAGGTTATTTTTTCCTCATCTCTGAGATACCAGACTCAGAGGTATCAAACTCATTTGTTATGAGGGCCAGATCTGACATAAATGAGACTTGGTTGGGCCAGACCATGTCAGGCCAGGCCACATGTGTACCTATTTAAGATTAGGTAGCAAAGATATAAACTTTATAAAGACACACACAAACACAATTAAATATTTTTTTTTAAAATGTAAAACATGCTTAAAATGTTAGCACTCATTGGTCTTAAAGGTGTTTTGTATTTCTCCCATGGGATCCAGGGAACAGGCCAAAGGAAGCTGTGGCTCTTTCCTTCCTTCCCCAGGGGACAGGTGAGGGAAGAGCCTCAGCCAATAGACGGGAATGAGGCTAGGTTCAGTAGCTCTGCTGTGTGATTGAGAGAGCCTGGGGAAACAAGCACTGCCTTCTCCCATTCCTATACAAGGGAGGAGGTTCAGCCAATTGAGAAAATAGAGAGTTTGCTCTGTAGCTCCTGTGTGATTGAGCAAGCCTTGCAAAGCAAACTGTTATGCAGAAGGAAGCAAGGGAGAGGGAGAAGAAAGCAGATGATAGCCAGTTGCTCGGGAGCCTGATAGGAGCCCTCCAGGGACCTGCTTTGGCCCCCGGATTGCATGTTTGACACCCCTGATCTAGCCAGTCAAAAGTCTGTACGGGGGGGGGGGGGAAGAGTTTGGGATGTGTATGCTTTGCTCCAAACACCTCTGCCCTTCCTCCATTTTCTCTCTTCCCCTCTTTTAGACTGCAGAAACTCAATACAATAAGCATAGTTCCCATCCTGAACTGATGCAATTAATCACTTGGAGTAGCATTGTATTCTTTAATAGTCCCATCACATTTAATACCACTTCTAATAAAGGTGAGAAGTAACACTTGATCCTATAAATATTTAGGAAGAAAAGAGACCCATTGAGTTCACTTGGGTATATTCAAGTAATGCATATATGGTTGTAGCCTTAAGGGTTTCTTTGTTGTGTGTTCTGACAACTTAGTACACATTGAAACATGTAAAGCAGGGAACAGACTCTGCTACAATGCTCCAAATAGCCCTTATAGACATAAGTTCATACAGTGTCTCATTTAGTTCTCAACTGTATGGGCACTCCACCTTTTAGCCTGGTATAGAGATATATCTCCTGCAATCAACTGGCATGTGAGTAACTGCCCTCATATAACCATTTGGAGCCCTTGCTTTTGGAATTCCTGTTTCACTCTATTGCCACTGTAAAGGTGATACACCATTTTTAACAGTTGAGGATTAGCTCTATGGCTGTGTCCCTAGAGCAACATGAGGTTTCCTAACCCAGTTTCAGCAGCATCGTGTTGAGAAATGACCTTTTCAACAGCCTCGATTTAGTTTGTGTTTATGGCTCTATAGCAGCTTAATCTGTACTGTATGGATTAGTGTTTTGAGAGGAACAACTCCAAATAATCCAATCTCTGTCTGAGCCTCTAGTAAAGAGAGGCTATACTTTTTGTTTATTAGATGCAAGGTTATTTGTGATGATGCATAAAGGAGAATTGCATAAAAGGTTATGTTTTAATCTTCAAGAAAGAATCTTTTCATTGTGCCACCATTACTAATTTTAGTTAGTGGTCCTTTTCTTGCATATGTCAGAAGTTAAGGTGTGAAAAAGTAGTTCTCTCTGACCTTACTCTAACATGATTGATGCTGTACTTTAAAATTATGCTCTGATGACAGCATTATGCCCCGAAGTTTTTAGAATAAGGGTGATAGTTGTGAGACTACTAGAGGTTTTCGAGTTATTCTGTCTGTACCAGATGCCTCCTTCTCCTACACACAAAGATGTTTTTATAAAAATTGCTTTGCAAAAGTGGTTACTGAGGGCCAGTGAAGCATGTGAAATTTCTTAACAAGCCATCATCTTTAAAAAGAATTTTTTTTAAAGGGTACACTATCCAGAGCTTTTAGGGTAAATTTTATTATTTGAATAAAATGTAGAGAATAATTATATGCAAGCACTGGGCTTGATAGTGGTGTCAATGAGGGGATTTTTTTCATTCAGGAGAAGGAAAAGCAGCTCTGACAAAACAATGGTGAGTGCAGCAGCAGCCGTGCCTTCCTTTCCTGTGGTCACCCTAATGAAGGAAGTGACATTCCCCATGCACAGAAAAAGAAGGCGGGACAGGTAAGTAGTGTGTGTTAGCTTTATAGCGTGTTCATTCCAAAGAATTTGCACTTTCAGGAGAGCACAGAAAATGTCCTCCACCAGCAACTCTGTTTGCTCTCCAGTGCTATCCTGTGGCAGAGCCTATAAAGAAGGCTGCTAACAAAAAGGTTATTCAGAAGGTTGCTTGAATAAACCCAAAGGTAACAAGTATCCACTGAGCAGATGTCGTGAGACTGAGCTGCACTTTGGAAAACTGCCGAGATATTTTAAAGTAGCGCTTTCTCATTAACCTAAGCACAATGCTAAAAGTCCTTTAAAATAAAACTTTCCAGATGCCACCTGCATCTGAAATGCTAATAGGATGAATGCCAGTAAACCCACTAAGACTGGAAAGGCTCTTAAGAAACAGCTACAACTGATTGTACAGACGCAAACAAATACCGTCCCCCCTAATTTATGTATTCCTGCAGCTGCATCTCCAGGCAAAGTAGAAGCAGGAGTCAGGACCAATTCACAATTGACTAATGTTTCCTCCATCTTTGCAGATTCGGACATTTAACCGTAATTAAGATTTATTGTCTGCAAACTTGCAGGTCAGAGCAAGTGTCCTCGCAGTACGGATAACTTTTTGTTTACTAGTAAAAGGTCTGTTAGGAGGAATCTTCAAACCCTCCAAGCAGAACGTGTCATTTCAGATTTTGACTGCACATTTCTATAGCAGGATAGCAGGCGACTCATCAAGCACCGGACTGGGTTAGGGAGGCAGGAGGTTTTTGCCTGCAGCCAAATGTTCTATTTTCCTTAAATACCTTGAATATCAGGAATAGCATTGCTGGAATTCGGAAGGAGGGGTGAGAGGACCTCACCAAATTCAGTGAGGCTCTGAAAGCTTTTAAATAAACCAGTCAGAGCTCAAATTGGAGTGTTTTTCCACATGTGCAAAAAAGATCAAAGACATGCCTGAACTCTTGGTCCCTGCACCTTACTTTTCTTGACCAAGATTTGGATTTTAGAAGCACAGACTCTTGTTCTTTGCAAGATGAGCTCATGTGTATGAATTCCTTGATCCCTGCATGTGCAATTCAGTCAATAACAAATCACATAGAGTATTCATATCAGCTCGCAAGACCAGATGATTCACACTTTGTCCTGAAAATCACAGAATGCTGAGTAAGCAACTGATATTAAGTGATGTACTTGTCTGTGTGAATTAGCCTTGAAGTACCTACTTGTTTACATAGTCTGAACCTAAACTCAAACAAAACAAGAAATAGTTATCTTTATTTTAATCATTACACAAACTAGACAGGTTTAGAGTTATGATGTGCCCTTTGAGAGGTACTCATTTCTTCAAGGATATAGTTCTTATTCTAGGCTATGATAACTTGGAAAAGCTATTTATTTATTTGTTTATTTAGACAGGGCTTCTTTGTAGCGGGAACTCCTTTGCATATTAGGCCACACACCCCTGATGTAGCCAATCCTCCAAGAGCTTACAGGGCTCTTAGAACAGGGCCTACTGTGAGCTTCAGGAAGATTGGCTACATCAGGGATGTGTGGCCTAACATGCAAAGGAGTTCCTGCTACAAAAAAGTCCTGCATTTAGATATTTATATCCCAGTTTTCACCCCAAAAGAGACTCAAAGTAGCTTATAACATCATTTTTTTCCTGCACCATTTTATTTTCACAATAATAAACCTGTGAAATAGGTTAGGCTGAGGAAGACTGTCCGAATATCCCAGTAAGTTTCCTCGAGAAGGTGGGGGTTTGAATCTGGTTCTCCAAGATTCTAGAGCGACATTCTAACCACTATAGCACACTGGCTTTCTACAGGTGTCCTTTGTTACAGAAGAAAGTATACTCATAGCATTTAACTACTACTTGGCATCAACTGTTCAACCAGGCACTGGGGGAACAGGAGATTTTGGTGCCAATGAAGCCTGATTTTTGTCAAGTGATAGAATGAAAGATGGACACAGGGCAGGGCAATTTTGCTCACTCTTTTCTTAAACCATCTTCATTCAGAGTTCCATCCTGCTTCCACTAGTAGAACTGACATAAAGGGGCTTAAAGGCTAGAGAAATGGGCGGGGCCAGCAGTATTTTGTCACTGTCAGGATTAAGGGACACAAAACAAGACCATGACCTGCTCACATAATAACACTTAACATTATAAGAGCCTGAGAGTCATTAGCAGGTAGCAGCAATGTGGGAGGCTTGTTTAGGGGTCTACAGGCTGGGTTGAGCTCTTAATCGCTCTTGATAAAGTACAGTATTTTTTGCACCATAAGACTCACTTTCCCCCCCCCAAAAAAGTGGAGGGAAAAGTGTGTGCGTCTTAAGGAGCGAATACTGCAAAAAATTCACACAAATGCCTCTAAATTCACACAAACGGCTCTAAAAACTAGGTGCGTCTTATGCTCAGGTGCGTCTTATGGAGCGAAAAATACGGTAAGTTTTCACTTCCAGTAGTAGTTTTGGTGCACTTCTTTGAATACATTGATTTTTGACCTTCACCTCCTGGCATAAGTCTGGCAAAAACCAGACGTAGCCTTTCAGCAGTCCCTTTACTGGTGCCTCTATACAATGCTGTCATTTTCCCCCTATCCCTAGTAGAAATGTCTCATCTGATTTTATAAGGATGGATGTACCCTCCTAATCACATTGTGAACACCAGTATCCAGAGGTCTCTTATCTTCAGCTGGTAAGCTCCTGCTGATTACACTTTTTTTTTTGTTCTCAGATATATGCACTTAATGCAATTGAATTTCATTCTTCTTTCTACCACGTGGTAATCCACTTAATCCACCATAACTTCAAAAACAAAAAAACACAATTTCCCAAACCATTTCTATATTAATATTAAAAAACCTACCCAAACCTGATGTATCAGTTGATTTATGGGAACCTTGCACATGATGTCAGTTTTCAATTTCGATTGATCAGCAGCCCTTGGCGTATGGCTGTTCGTGTGAAGGGAGCCAATATCAGATGAAGGATCAAGACAGTTGTGGTGCCACAATTTTGTGAATGGTGATTTAAGATTGTGTTTGGCCTAGCTTCAATAAAGTAGCTCCCCTGAGCTTTGGGATTCATGTACATCAGTCCTCAGTGGTCCTCCCAATACCATCCACACATCCTTGCTCCTCTCTTCCAGGTCATACATAAATATCTTCAGACATGATCCTAAATATTTCATTAACTGAAATGGGAAGCTTTGAATTTACACCTGTCAGCTCACTTCTGACTCAGAGTCACAGTGTGTGCTTGTGCTTGAATCAAAGTGCATGTTTGTCTATTTCCCTTCCATAATGAAAATGATAAAAATTGGCAGGTTGACTTTAAGCATTCATGTGACTCATCTGACCCAGTCACACTTGATATAGCATGCTGTTCTACCTACACAAGATCATCAAGTTCAAGGCCCGGCGCTTAGCCCTTACTCATTGGACAAGACAGACTGCAGGCCTCATGGGATAGTTAAAAGTTGCAGCACCGTAACGCCTGGTTACTTTTCATTTTCTTTCCCTCCCTGGAAGTTGGCTCCCACCAGAATACCCTTTTAGCAGCCACTGCATGTGCCAAATCCTGTTTGTCCTCAATTACTCTAGGTAGAATATTAAATGAAAAAGGAGGAAGGGGTTCTTCAGTATAGTGCTCTATTCTTCCTCCCCTTGGCTTGCAATCTGTTGTGTTGTTGGTGTGGGGGCTGCCATCTCCCTACAATTGGTGGCATCTTCTGATGGGTGTGATTCAAATGAAACTCTGAGAATTTCTGAATCTGCAAAGAGTCTCCCAGTCACCAGGCAAGTGGACCATGCGGGGGTGAGAGGGGAGAGTTAGAACAGAAGGTGGATAAATGGCTGGAAGGAACACTGATGCAGCTCCATCTGGAAAGAAGAGGGCTGTTTAGTGAGTTTGGAAAGCATTATTTCTGCAAATAGCTGAAACCTCTTTCAGCTTAGAGGCAGGGATCCTTGCCTGCTGCCAAACATAAGCCTTCCTGATGGCACAGTGGTGGGAGAGTCAGCGAACAAGTGTACTAATGGCACAACACAGGGAAAACAGCAACCATTCCTCTTGCGTTCAGGCACATCAGGCATCTGTCCTTTTCCCAGGAGGCAGCCTGCAACTTCAGATTGCATTAGGGAAGACTTCTGTTTCATATCACTGGACGTACCAATTTGATGAAAATTTAATTGGTTGAATGCGAAGGGGAAACTAGAAGTATATATTGACGGGTTGTTGTGAGCAATTTAGCATTGCAGGAGGGAGCAGTGGGGAATTTCTCTGCCTTGGTCTATGTGCTCACCTTTGTCTTGTTTTAACAAGGCCCATTCTGAATTTTGACAAACCACACAGACCTGAAATGAAAGACACTTCAAGTCAACAAGTTCCCAGTTTTACGTTTGGTAGAAAATCAAACTTAGTTCAGATTCGCTTGTACTTTTGTAGCAGCTCTGTAAAAAAATAATAATAATAAATATATATATATATATATATATATATATATATATATATATATATATATATATATATATATATATATATATATATATATATATATATATATATATATATATATATATATATATATATATATATATATATATATATATAAAAAAACATTTTGGAAATATTTAATACAACCCAGTGGTTCCCTGTTTTACTGATAACAGTTTGCAGTTGTGAGTTCTAATCACTTTATACAATCAATCTGTCATCTATGTGATTATGGAACACACATAATAAGTACCTCAGAGGTAAGAAAAGGCATTTATTTTTCCATTATAATCCTCCAGTCCCTCTATAATATTTTTGTCTGTTTTTATGGATCTAGTGATGTAGAGCACATATCATAACATCCCATATGTCTAAAAATCTGATATGTTATGTTGTATGTCACTCTAATCAGTGAAGGTAAAACAAACGCTTCTGTTATGAGGTTTAGAGCTACTACCATTGTTTTAATGGGGCAATGGCTTTGCCTCTTACATCAATCCTACTAGCTGTCTAGAATGAGGATCTGTGTGTTTAGCTCAGAACTCTATAATATATCAATATATTAACCAGGATGCATACTGAGAGAGCCACGCCATGGGTCTGCTGCTCTGGTGCCAACATAATATTACAGAACAGTTTCTACAAAGTTACTCTTCATGGAGTCCCAAACACCAGCTTACCTTGAACCATACAGCAGGGATCAGGTGCCTCTCCAGCCAGCTACCCGAACCATAGCACTGAATGGCATATTTATATCCTCATGACCAACTGACTCATCACAGAAAATGGGGATGTGCTAAACAAGGCATCTGAAGTAGATTGTGATGTTCAGAAAAGTTTCCATAGAAGGATATAGTTTTTACAGTATCTAGTTAGTTATTTCTCTCTCGGCTTGGCTTCGCGAACGAAGATTTAAGAAGGGTGCAATAGTCCACGTTTGCTGCAGGCTCGCTGGTGGCTGACAAGACCAATGTGGGACAGGCAGGTCCGGCCACAGCAGCTGCAGGGAAAAGTCTGATTTAGCGTTGGTCCTGTAGCAGTGCGATTCTTCCTCAATCTCCTTTTGTCTTCAAGACCAGCTATGCGTGTGTTCTCAAAGGAAGAGACAGCCTGGTGGATGGTGTGCCTCCATGCTTTGCGATCTGAGGCTAGGTCAGACCACTGGTGATGGTTGATGTGACAGGTGCTAAGGGATTTCTTCAGGGAGTCCTTGTACCTCTTCTTTGGTGCCCCTCTATTTCGATGGCCGGTGGAGAGTTCGCCATACAGGGCAATCTTGGGAAGGCGGTGGTTTTCCATCCTAGAAATATGCCCTGCCCAGCGCAGCTGCGTCTTCAACAGCAGTGCCTCGATGCTGGTAACCTCTGCCCGCTTGAGGACTTCAGTGTTGGTCACAAAGTCACTCCAGTGGATGTTGAGGATGGTGCGAAGGCAGCGCTGATGAAAGCGCTCAAGGAGTCGCAGGTGATGACGGTATAAAACCCACGATTCGGAGCCATAGATGAGGGTTGTCATCACAACCGCTTTGTAAACATTGATCTTTGTACCTTTTTTCAGATGCTTGTTGCTCCACACTCTTTTGTGCAGTCGGCCAAATGCACGGTTTGCCTTTGCCAGCCTGTTGTCAATCTCCTTGTCGATCTTGGCATCTGAGGAGATGATGCACCCCAGGTAGCTGAACTGCTGGACTGTCTTCAGAACTGATTCACCCACAGTGATGCAGGGAGGGTGATAATCTTCCTGGGGTGCAGGCTGGTGGAGAACTTCTGTCTTCTTCAGACTAACTTCTAGGCCGAATAGCTTGGCAGCCTCTGCAAAGCAGGACGTCATATGCTGCAGAGCTGATACCGAGTGGGAGACGAGTGCAGCATCATCAGCAAACAGTAGCTCTATATCCATAGAAGGATATAGAGCTACTATATCCATAGAAGGATATAGTTTTTACAGTATCTAGTTAGTTATTTCTAAATTAGTAATAATAAGTACATGTTGACATAAATTTTATTAAATGTTCTGTTCAAATTCCTTGTTTAAAAACCTTAAATATATATTCCAGAATAATTACAAGCTCATAACAACAATATAGATATTATTAAAAAATGTTGATAATGGGCACATCCACAAACCATTTGCCCTTTCATCACACCCCCTCCAGCCTAGAAATAGCAGCTCTCCAGCAGCCCTGGCCCCACTCAATGCACAGCAGCCAAGAAGGTCTGAGCGCCTGCTCCGGCTGCAATGCCACTGAGGATGTTCTCCGCAGCTGAGAACGAAACGTCTGGAAGGAAAACTTTCTCCAGTAGAACACGGCACTTGATCCCCAAAGATTCTACAAACCCTAATGATGTTACCAGCCGTGAAAACCTGAAATCTTTGATAAAAAATGTTGAGTTAGTTGAATTATTCCTTTTAAAAAAACCTGTAGTGGAAAATTGTTAAAATTGTCTCCATTCTTATCTGGTAGCTTATCTGCTTGTGATACAACACGATGTTGGCACTGTTTACACCTTGGTGTGTAACCAAATGTATTTCCTTCATAATGAATTGCACAATTAATTTTGGGATTGGGCTGGTCAGTTGAATAATGTCTAGATTTCACCCCCCCACCCTTGGTAAACATTAGAAGGAGAAGCTTACTCCTTTTCAGTTTTTAATTTTTTGTCTTTATATAGTGACCAAACTCCCATTCTTTCAAGAGGTGGAATGCATTCCATTCATCCATACATCTGGCTTCTGTGACTATAGATAACCCACTGTAGATAACCATATCAGTATTAAAATATCCTTTTAAAAAAAAAGCCACACTGCCCATCTGAGACTTTTCTGCCCACCCCAACTCCTCTTCGGCCCATTCTCCATCTCAGCTGAGTTAGTCATGTCTGACTTCCTCTATTCACATGATGGCTACCCTTGTTGCTTTTTAGGTTGTATTTTGATTCCTTAGTGTTGTTGTTTTGCAGCCAAAGCTGTCATTTATCATGAGAACAAGAGCAGCCATGTGTTGATTTTTTCTTCCAGATTCCTTTTGGACAGTGTCCCAGTGCTAATGAAGGCCCTTCCAAAGTGCTAAAGAGCTGTTGCCAGAATCAGTTATAGTGAAAACAATAGGGGAGTGGTGTACAGACAGCCGATCCAGTGTGTGTGTGCGTGCAAGCTGTGTGAGAGAGGGAGCAAGTGTGTGCCCCTGGGTGTAGGGAAGAAGCCCTTACAAATAGGATTTTTGTCCCTTCCTTTAAGGGGCAAGAAGAACCCGAACAAATAGTTGGACATATTTCTGTATACTGGAGTTCACTGGAAATGAACCTAATGGGTGCATACATTAAAGCTCTTTCACGATGAGCTACATTCAGATTCTAATCTGACCAAAGGGGACTAGAGCTGCCATTCCATGCACCCTTTAGAGCAAACCCTGTTGAATGCACTGGCACTTACTCCTCCATAAACATGCATACCGAACAGTACCTTTAAATGGGAACATACTGAATTTCTTTCTGGGCTATTATTGGATATATTTTCCTTCTTCAAATATGGTGTTGCACCTGCATGCCCCTTCATTGTGCTATGTGTTCAGTTTACATAGAAACAATATTATTATACAAGGGCAACTTCAAAAAAGCTAAGCTAAGAAGCTAAGAAAAGAATGACATAAAAGTGAATTTTGTAGACTCATAACCTATGTAAGTGACACTTCCAACTACTTTTAGTCACTCAGATTGAAATTTTGTTAGTCTTTGAGGTGACACTAGACCATTGTTTATTCATACAGATGCATTAACCAATTACTTTGCTCCTTCATATCTTAATATTTTCATCTCCAGCCATACCTTTGGTATGCTTATATAATATGTAATTTAGTTGCTAATGTGTACTATCAAAACAACAAGGTACGAACAATAGCCACTCATGGGAATGAAGTTCACATTAAACCTAAGTCCTTAGAAAGGGTACTATCTAAATAAGGAAAAGTTTTAAAAATCACATACAGAACATGTTTCAGTCATGTAAAACAGACTAAACAGGTATACTACCTGCAACATCTTCTGTGCAAATGTTATGCGCATGTGTGGGTGAGAAATGGAGCAATCATTTTCCTGTTATTAATTCCCCAGTAGTCTCTTTATGAGTCAAAATGCCATATTCTTGTGTGCCACCCAATGTGCATGTAATTTGCCAGCTAAGTTTGTAGACTTCAGCACCATCTACTGATTACATCTAGAACAGGCAGTCATCTTGCAGGAAGAACTAGTTCACAAGCAGTATGAGGGTGCCTTCGGACAATGTTGCTAGTGGGCTTGGGAGTTACAAGGGCTGCAATTTTAGGTCTCATCCCTTCTCCACACTGGGGATGCAATCCTATATAGATTTAGTCAGGGGTCGTTTTGTAGAAAAATAGGTGGTGGAGCTCATCCAGGGATTGTTATGCAGCTGCAATATTATTCAATGGACAAGAAGATGGAACTCTCAGAAGGAGGAGGTGGAACTCTCAGAAAGGTTCAGGAGCTGCGCTCCTATGAGCTCCCACTGAATCTGAGGCCTGGATTTAGTAGTCTCCGTTGAACAAAGTGGATTTTGTTGGAAAAGGCAATGTGTGGTGTACAAAGAAGAGAAGAAGACCCTGCAGGGGGCAGCAAGAAGACAACTATATAGCAGGGGTGGCCAATGGTAGCTCTCCAGATGTTTTTTGCCTACAACTCCCATCAGCCCCAGCCAGCATGGCCAATAGCTGGGGCTGATGGGAGTTGTAGGCAAAAAACATCTGGAGAGCTACCGTTGGCCACCCCTGTTATATAGGATAGTGAGGTCAGCACCTTCACTTCTGTTAAGTATCATTCCTTGTCTGTCTCCAGATTGCTACTCTTAAGGCAATTTCCTCTTTCTTATCAGATGTTCCACACTCAGTCTTTCCCTCTCTCTCTGCTAGAGAAGTAGTTAGGAACCTATCTCTGTCACTTCTCTTTCCTGTCAATTTCTTAAAAAAAAACTTCATCTACTCTTTAATTACTCTGCCAACAGTTTTTGCTTCTGAGTAGGATTGTACTAAGGGACAGTATGTACAACCCATACTGTTACTACAGTGCCCTTTACAGTGCCCTCTTCTCTTCTGTTACTACGGTGCCCTTTAGACATATGCAGTGTCACAGTCTTTTCAGTAGGAATAAACACCTACTTTTGACACACCTAGGAGGTAATTCTCATGGTTCAAAATCCTCATTGTTGCACGTGGTCATCACGAGGACTTTGTATCAGACTTATAATAGTAACTTCATACCTCTCAGGAACACCCAAGCCCAATTCTGATCATGCCTGAGGCATGGGAGAGAGATGGGCTTCAGCTTTTCCCCCCACACCCTTTTTGCAACCTTAAACCACTTGTGGAGCCTTTATTTGCTCTGTTGCAAAATTTCTTGTAGTCACATTAGATTAGAATTGAATCCAGGTGCATCTGTCAGGTAAGTAACTCCAATGGCACATCTGATGCAAAGTTGTTGTGCATCTATGGGTAGCCACTAGTCTTCATAATGTCTGAATTAACTAACGAAGAGTAAATTATTTACATAAGTTTTGGCACTTCTCATTTAGAAATTATGCCACACTACAGGGCAGAATTTCATGGAATTAATGATTTTTTTTAAAAAAAGATTAATTTGATTGCTTCTGTTTCCATTGAGATTTTTTTTTAATTAAAAAATTCAACTTTAAAAGGTTTTTAAAAACTCATTTTCTTCTTTCCTGGATTTGAAAGAATGAAAAATCAAATTAATGTTCTGTGATTCTTCTTCTCAATGTCTTTTTAACACACACACACACACACACACACAATGCCATTGCAGGAGGTCACAGTAGAGTATGGAAGAAGAGTCCCACTGAAGCCTTTGTATTCCTTTTGTTTGTCTACTCAACTCACTTTCAATCTGTTCCTTATCTTCAGCTGCCTACTTTTTCATGTAAAACAATTGGGAAGAAGACCCACGATGGAGCTGTAGTTCACATATAATCTGGATCGCATTATTTTGGTCACTAGGACCAAGCTAAGGTTATAAGTTAGTTTGAGCTGCAACTCCCAAGAACTTGCATCAGAACTGTTCTCTGTGCCATGGCTAAACTCTGGAATTGTAAAATAATATCCTCTGATCATCTGCAGAGTGCTGCTATGAGTAATCATAACCAAACCACATATATCTAAATGAAGCAGAAAATTTCCCAACTGTGAAGAGATTATATATCAGTTCTATATTTTTATTTAAAAATTCCCAGACAGTCCATCCCTCAAACAGAAGCACAAGGATTTTTGAGATATTACAA
Organism: Heteronotia binoei; assembly: GCF_032191835.1. NCBI lineage: Eukaryota > Metazoa > Chordata > Lepidosauria > Squamata > Gekkonidae > Heteronotia > Heteronotia binoei. Next base: position 64,233,335 of record NC_083229.1, read on the forward strand.
CTAAGTCCGTTACCTCCATCTGATGGTCATGACACTTTCCTTATTTTTAAAGTAATCTGGCTGCGATTTAAGTAACAAAGACTAATTGGCTGAAACATGGGGACCCTGAAATATCTTTCAACCCCTTTTGTCTGTGTGATGAAACATCTGAGTGCCAGATCTGGCTGCTGAAGTGTGCATCATAAGGTGGGGAAAAGGGTTTCAAACACTCCGCCCAGCTGAAACACTTAGATGCAATTCTAAGTCTGTGGGGGAATCACCCCCTTTGTCAGCTCCATCATACAGCTCCATCATACAGCCCCCTCTCTTTTAGCAGCAGCTGTGCTTGTCTTCACAAGAGGAAGAGGAGGATCTAACAAGCACATGGGAATACCTCCATAGCCTGGGCTGTCTCCACAACATAGTAGATTGTATAGGAGGGACTTGTTTGACAGCATTCCAAATAGAGTTCTCTGAATGACCACAAGCTTCCCTCTCCAATCCTGTGTGTTGGCTTGAGCAAGTGGAGGCTGGAAACCTACTGGAAAAGTTCCCAATAAGCCAGTGCCCTGGAAAGCTGCAGGCAACCCCAGCAGCACTAGAAGCGAGACAGGGGCTTCTTGGTTTGGACTTCGAGAACGTAAGCCTATGGGTCACCTCCTCCTCCATCTCCACCAGCTGGTCTGAGCTAAGTGGAAACTTTGGTTCTGCCCTGCAAGGGTCCACTCAACCAAGACCCAGCCAGTGCTGCACAAGTATCACCAAGGCAAGCCTAATTTTCCAATCCAGTTTTGGATTTAATGCTGGCACTGAAGCTGCTTAGGGGCTGGTAGGTCAAAATGGAGAAAAATTGTGACTTGTCCCTGAAATCTCATCTCTACAATAGTGGAATGAGTCACATGGCATGGAAAGAAGAAATTATTTTAAGGAATCCAGATAGCCTGAGATGCACATTACAGAACAATGATTTTAGAAGCTAGTTATATGAGTCTTAAATTTGTCCTCGATCAACTTCATGGAAGGATCTCTGGAAGCTGTTTTCAAAAAATTATCCTAAAATACACAAACACTGAGATGGCTGGCAAAAATTCACAGAAGGAAAGCTCTACTTTGCTCCTGACACAAGGCAAACCAATCTTGTTGTGTAGCTGTAGCTTCAATTCTTCTTTATTAAACCCCAAACGATTTAATCAAAATGATGTTTACCCAACATATCCAGGAAGCAATACTTTCATTACCAGGTGCCAATCTTTCCCGTGAGTTGGTGAAAGGCCATTTATTTTAGAGACAGAGGCTGCAAGTTTGAAAAGGTCTCTCTGTGACAATGCGGTTTATGTGACTATCAATGCATTACTAGTGGAAAAATATTTTTTTACATCAAAAGGAAATTGTCTATCTTTGGGTAGATAAAACAAATGTTACCATTTTTAAAAGTTGACTTTTTATACTGGAACTAATGGAATTGTTTTTGCATTGTTTCCATATGCATTTATTTTATGCTTAGGAAATCAATACCTTCCCATCCATTGTTTTGCTCTGCTGTTCAGTAGCAAGGGGACAGCTCATCATCTCGGTCCAGGACTGCAACCCAGACCTGTGAAAAGGCAGCAAAAGCAGTCCCCTTGAGCCAGCGTTCCAACTATGGGAAGGCAAAACTGCTGACAGTCCATCATGCCATTTCTGAAGCCCACCATAGCCCACCAGTATCTTCCTCTGCTGATGTAGTTTGCCTTTTGGCATCAGATTGCTGCAGCAGAGGTGGACAAGGTATGTGAATTGTGTGTGTATATATCCCAATGGAATGAGCCAATGGGATAATGAATTAATTACTACCTTTAGATGGAATTTTAAAAAGTAATTTTAGGCAAAATTGTGGAGAAAAGCTATTCATTATGATTACTCAAACTCTAATACAGTATGTCTTTGAGTGCCAGACATTCAGAGTGTTTTAAAATTCTCCTTGCAGTAATCCTCACAAAAACCTGTAAGGAAGAGTCGAGATAGAGATAGACTATTTAATGACTTTCACAACTTGGTGACGATTGGAACCCATGACTCCCACACAGACAAAATCAGCATTCTGCCCAGAGTACTATGGCACCCTTCCCCAGACAGGATATCCAAGTGTGGTTTTTTAAAAAAGAAATATAATGATTATCAATGTTACTTCATTCCCAGGATTCCCTATTGTTTTGGAGATAGGGGGCATTCTACTAGCTCTTTCTGAGGTATGAAAAGAACTCCTTGTTCTCATCTGTCACATGGAGCCATTTCAGATGTAATATTTATGCATATAAATGTTTCAGGAGAGCTCTGATTTATCAGTCATCTCCTCCTCTTTCTCCCTCTTATTCAAAGATTTCAACAGAGCAACAGATGGCCTTTGCAGGTCATTTGCTGTGCCTGAAACGGAGGCACCATAGAGGAGGGCTACAGATTTTAGGAATCAAATGGAATGTGGCTTTCCCTGCCACTAAAAAACATAGTCACTAAAATGTTGACATTTTAAAAAAGAAAAATATACTTCTAGCTCATTAGAGTGAATGGAATTTTTATAAAACAGAGAGAGAGAGAGAGCGCACTTTGCTGTCTGTTTTAAAAAATAGCTTTCTCACTGAATTTAGAATTAACAGGGAGAAGCAGAGTTCAAATGCCAGCAACCTTTACTTCTGTGAATGTCTCTGTGCTGTTTTAATATGAAAGCAAATATATTGTCCTGGATAACTAGAAACCCTACTATATCTTCCCACTCTGGGCTGTCTCTTCAATGAAGGCGATAAAAAACTGGTGTTCTAAAATTCAAGGAAAGCTATGAATAGGGTCATTGCTCAAGTTTTCTCAACACATAAATGAGAAGGGAGATGGAAGCACAAGAGCCTGGCACTGAAGACACACCCTCTATGAAATAACCTTAACAAATACAAGCTAAAACAGGTATTGTGTTTGGATGCTTGACTCAGGACAGTATTCTTTGATGTATGCAAGTACAAGTAGGCAGCCACTGTCTCTCCCCCTATTGGCCAGGCTCAGAAATTATGACTGCCATGGCAAAACATTTTTAAAAAATCAGGAGTGGTAGAGAAGGGACCAGAAATCCTACCCAGAAGAGGAAGAAGTGTACATAAGAACATAAGAGAAGCCATGTTGGATTAGGCCATTGGCCCATCCAGTCCAACACTCTGTATCACACAGTGGCCATAAACCACCCCCCCCAAGTGCCATCAGGAGGTTCACAAGTGGAGCTAGAAGCCCTTTCACTTTGCCCCCCCCCGCAAGCACCAAGAATTAGAGCATCATTGCCCCAGCCAGTTCCAATAATATGCTGTGGCTAATAGCCACTGATGGACCTCTGCTCCATATTTTTATCCAAACCTCTCTTGAAGTTGGCTATGCTTGTAGCTGCCACTACATCCTGTGGCAGTGAATTCCACATGTTAATCACCCTTTGGGTGAAGAAGTACTTCCTTTTATCCATTCTAACCCGAGTGCTCATCAATTTCACTGAATGCCCACGAGTTCTTGTATTGTGAGAAAGGGAGAAAAGTACTTCTTTCTCTACCTTCTCCATCCCATGTATAATCTTGTAAACCTCTATAATGTCACCCTACAGTCAACGTTTCTCCAAGCTAAAGAGTCCCAAGTGTTTTAACCTTTCTTCATAGGAAAAGTGTTCAAAACCTTTAATCATTCTAGTTGCCCTTTTCTGTACTTTTCCCAATGCTATAATATCCTTTTTGAGGTGCGATGACCAGAATTGTACACAGTATTCCAAATGAGGCCGCACCATCAATTTATATAGGGGCATTATGATACTGGCTGATTTGTTTTCAATTCCCTTCCTAATAATTCCCAGCATGGCGTTGGCCTTTTTTATTGCAAATGCACACTGTCTTGACATTTTCAGTTAGTTATCTACCACTACCCCAAGATCTCTCTCTTGGTCATTCTCTGCCAGTTCACACCCTGTCAACTTGTATTTGTAGCTAAGATTTTTGGCCCCAATGTGCATTACTTTGCACTTGTCCACTCTGAACCTCATCTGCCATGTTGACGCCCACTCACCCAGCCTCAACAGATCCCTTTGGAGTGCCTTACAATCCTCTCTGGCTCTCACCACCCTGAACAATTTAGTGTCATCTGCAAACTTAGCCACTAAGTTTGTACACTGTGTAGTACACTGTGTAGTACAACAGGGTCATGAGTCTCCCTCATCATTCTCTGCTGTGGTGGGGGGGGGGAGGAGGCAAAGGAGGAAAGAATAGAGCTGTTGCCAGTTGAGAGAAGCAGAAAGTAGACTTTCCTGAGAGAGGAGAGTGACTGAGGCCTTTCACAGCAAGAAGACACAGATAGGATGGTCAATCCTTCTCCTAAACATGGTAGGAAATTGCGGGGGGGGGGGGCAGTACCTGGAAAGGCATTGTTTGAGGTGACATCACTTCCTTCATGCCCCTCAAGAATTCACTCAGTTTTTATGGTCTTTACCAGAGAGATTGGAGGAATTCTTAGGGTGTCACCCAGAAGTGACAACACTCCCTGGTGGAGCTGCCTGTGATATCACTCACTAGTGGAGGGGTCTCCCTGCCATGACATCACTTCCAAGTGATGGTCTATGAATTTTCCCAATCTCTGTGGTGTTTTACCTTAGAATTTGGGGGAAATTCCTAGAACATCATCATTGACTTGTCATTCTCCCCCCCCCCCCCACACACACAATTTTTTCCTCCTGCCACTAAAATTAGCAAGTGACAGGGAAATAAGGGCAGGTATGGGAGGTTGCTTGCTGCTACCAGACATATGACAACCCCAGAAACAGTGGCTCTGGTCAGGAAGCAGTTGCCAATGTCCAGGTGAGTATGTGTATCAAGAGAAGTCACAATGAATATTGAAAATGTAACCAAAAAGTATTGTGACAAAATTACTACAAGTTAAGACTGGGTAAGGCAATGGCAAACCACCCCGTAAAAAATCTGCCAAGAAAATGTCATGATGTGATGTCACCCCATGGGTTGGTAATGACTTGGTGCTTGCACAGGAGACTACTTTTACCATTAAGCATATAACCGATAGCAATTTTATAAATAAATATCCCATAATCAGTACAATGGCTGAAGCAAGGATTGATAACTATAACCAGTCCCAAAAATCCAGTAATACGGACACCCCTTATATTTATTAAGGAATATCCTCTTCATCAGACCAATGTAAGTCCTGTGTTTCAAAGAAACAGAGAGTTAATCCTCAAAGCAGCAATTTCTTTACACTACTCCAAGTTCCAGATAAATCTCACAAACACTACAGGCAATCGACTTGGTACACCTTTTTCATAAATATTTCCTCAGCCAAGGGACTATGCAATTTTTCAAACAATCAGCACAAAGCAAATCTTATGGCAAATCTCAATAGGGTCACAAAGGCTCTTTCTACATCTATGCTTTGCCCCTCTTTCACTGCTGTTTTCCTTCACATTGTAAAAACTCTTCCACATATTCTTCGGGTTTTGCCCTGTTTTTGGAAGGAAGGAAGGAAGGAAGATTTACCTGATCAGCAGCCAGTTCCTTTCCTTCCCTTAGATATGTGCATAAGGGAGAGGTGCAAGACATATGTAGTGTTTAATGTTTCTTTTTTGTGAGTAGCTATGTATGAATCTGTGTGCTCTGTCCAATCTGGGCACTGTGGTCAGCATCTCAAGCCCATCTTCATGTCTCCCATCTTCAGAAGTGTGGTGGAAGGTTTCAGTGGATAGGACCTCCTCATTGTCTGCTCCCTGGCTTTGGAAAACCCGCAGCAGCATCACTGAATATCTCTTCTCTGGTCTAAGATATTTTTTAAAAAATCAGCTGGCTTTCCATTCACTTGGTTGTCTGTTGTTCCCTTTAAGGGTTATTTTTTGTCTTGTTCGCATTTAAGAATGCTGTTTAATTTGTTGCTGCTGTTTTAGTTGTTTGGGCACTGGTTTTATGGTATTGTAAGATTGTTTTATCAATTAGTTTTATCAATCTATCAATCGCTTTTACCCTGTGCACATTTTTGAGGAGGAAAGGGTATATACAATTGCTTGGAAAAGACTGACTGAATGAGAGGGAAGGGGTGTATAGATCAGTCTTGTTAGTTATTTTATTTGTTTACAAAATGTATATTCTTTCTGCTCTTATAGGGGCAGCTAAAGCAGCTAACAATTAAAAAAAATATAAAACTATTAAAATAAAAACCCTCCCTTGTTGTGATATGGCATGTGCACAAGCATACATTAAAGAAAATAAATACTACACTGGCCAACACATAACAACATCCAGGGAAGGGGAAAATCTTTTATTTGCCCAAAGCAGCAAAATACCTTGAGGCAGCTTTGATGGCATCACAGTGTCACACTCACACTTTTGCTTGCACTCTCATGTATGGGGTACCATATTATTCTGGGGTCATAGATGGAGGATCAGGGCTGGATTAAACCCTGTGGAGGCCCCTAGGTAGGCAAAATCTCAGAGTTGGAGCAGTCACCCCATCACCTGCAGGCACCTTCTCAAACGCCCCTTTGACAAAGCTGCAAGGGAGAGACAGAGAGAAGCAAGCTTGGAGATGACACCAGCATCAGCTGCACCAGGGAAACTGGGCAAAGAGCAGTTCAGTTGCTGGCTGCGCATGCAGGCTGTGAGGGCTGCAAGCAGGGGAAAGCTGGCCTGGGGCCCCTAAAAGCATGGGGGCCCATAGGCCAGTACCTACTTGGCCTAATTGTTAATCTGGCCATGATCAGGATTCTCTTTCGAAGGGAAGGGCACAGTCACATATAAGCATGGAGATTAGCAAGCAAAATAAAAGGGTTTTTTTGTTGCTTTTGTTAGTATAACTCATCAATTACTTTAAATGTTGACAATGGATAATATCCAGAAAATTTCAGAGAAGTCCATTGTAATTTCTAATACCTGTGGTGCCTGTTTTCAACAGTTGCACAAAGCGATAGTGGGAAGAGAAGGAGGAAGGAGGAGGAGGAGATATTGGATTTATATCTCGCACTTCACTCCAAATCTCAGTCTCAGAGCAGCTCACAATCTCCTTTATCTTCCTCCCCCACAACAACACCCTGTGAGGTGGGTGGGACTGAGAGGGCTCTCACAGCAGCTGCCCTTTCAAGGACAACCTCTGCCAGAGCTATGGCTGACCCAAGGCCATGCTAGCAAGTGCAAGTGGAGGAGCGGGGAATCAAACCCGGTTCTCCCAGATAAGAGTCTGCACACTTAACCACTATACCAAACTGGCTCTGGAGAGGAAGAAAGGAGAGCTGGGATTCAATAGGACAGGAGATGGAGCATAGAGAGTAACAGCACAATCCTACAGCCATGGGGGAGGGGGCCACTGGGGAGGGGCCATGGGGGTGAGTGCAGAAAGCTGGAGAGGTTGGGGGCCATCCTTCTCCCTCCTGCATGATTTAAAGAGCCTGCTGATCAGTTGAAAGGCACAAGAGAGGGGCAGTGGCTGCTCCTGCAAGCCCCTCCCGTGCAATTAAAATCACACCAAAGGGGCATGGCCCTGGGATGGGGTAAGGAGGCAAACAAAAACACAAAACCTGTCAGGGGGCCAGGACCCATGGGCCCCTGGTTAGCTATGGGCCTGTGTAGAAGTTTGATTGAAATCAGTGGGCTTCAAATGGAGTAATTTAAATGACAGGCATTTTATCCAACTAAAACAACTAGCAGATATTTCTGCTGAAGAGTACTGCTGTGATTGGGCTATCTCTGCACAGCATCCCACAATTCATTGCACTGTTTCAGTGGCTTAGGGGAAAGCTGTAGATTCTTTATAAAGTAGCAACACTTATTATTTCCCTGAAAATATGCTTATGTTTCTCTCATTGAGAATGTGTATAGGTTCATATACTATAGCTTGCTTGCTATTTGTACTTTGTTATCTGGCAGGTTACATCTCTTGAGTAACGGACACAATCCCTGGGATTAGATGTAAAACAGAAAAGTCAAAACTGAAAATATGTTTTGCCTTAAACTACTCATAAAATTAGACTCCTTTCACCTGCCTGCAATCCCAAGACCTGAATCCTAAGACCCAGTGAAACTGAGAGTGTCCAGAAGTTTGTAATGAAGTATTTCTGATGTGGAGATGCCACCCAGTTCTATTTTTCCTTAGTAGCTGAGTCTGGAGGGGTCTGCTAAAATCCCAAGCAGATACCTTGAGAAGGCAATGGAGTGAATAAGGGTCAATAAACTGAAGTTTTATCCAGACAAGGCTAATGTACTGTTGGTCAATGACAAAGCCATTTGAGAACTGAAGAGTCAGCTTGTCCTGGAGGGTGCTGGTCCTGGACTCCCCCTGAAAGAATTGGTTGGTAACTTGGTGGTGTTCCTGGATCCTAGGCAATGGTTGGATGATGAGATCTCCTCTATGGTAACTAGCTGTTTTTACTAGCTTTGGCAGATATGGGGGCTATAGCTCTTCCTCAGAAAGCATGATTCAGCCTCAGAGATCCATGTTCTGATCACATCCAGGTTAGATTATTATAATAATCTCTACGTGGGGCTACCTCTGAAAACTGTTTGGAAACATCAGTTGCTTCAAAATACAGCACCCAAGCTATATTGCTACTAAGAATACAAAGATAATATCAGCTCTGTGCTGAACAGTCTGCACAGGCTGCCTATCTGTTTCTGCGCACATTCAAAGTGCTGGGTTTTATATTTAAGTGCCTAAATGGTCTGGTGCTGGGGTACTTGAAGGGCCATCCTGGTTGTCTAGTTCCCCAGTTAAGATCTTCTAACAGCCCTGTTCTCTGTGCTCTCACCTGCAGAGAGGAGGCAGGGAAGCCGGGGAGCACTCTCTCAGCAGTGGCAACTTGCTTTTGGAATGCCCTCTCCCTTGAGGCTTATCCAGCACCTACCCCACAGGCCTTTAAGTGTCAGGCCAAAATATTTCTTTGGACTCAGGCTTTTAACTGAGTGGTTACATCTTTTTTGAGCTGTATTAAAGGTTTGCTTCTAGCCTGAGGGCCATTTTATAACTCTCATCTTAGGCTGCTGAGTGATGATTCATGCTGTTTTTATGCCCTGCCTTGTTTTTATGCTGTTAGTTCTATTATTTGATTATGAGTGGCCTCAAGCACGTCTCTAGAGAAATAGCATGTACATTTCCCAATGCATGGATGAATAAAAGAATTGTAAAACATGAAAATGAACAGTAATAAGTAATGAACCAAAACCATTTCTATGCACACTCCTGCTCACAAAGAAATCTCCTTCTTTCCTGACCAAGTGAGCTAGCAATTCCCAGATACATCCTACTGTTCATGGAAGCCTCTTGAACAAACTGAACCAAAAGATTTTCTCTTGTGGGCAGAAAAAGAGCAGGATGGAAAGTTTAAGTGTGATATATTTAGCAATTGAGGGGCGGGGAGGAGATGTATGTGTGGTGGGTGTTTGAATGAGCTTGATCTTTGTCCAGACAGGATTTCTCATATAGGAAGGAAGGTTGATGGAGAGGGTGGGTTCCATATATATAATTTATAAAAGGCTCTTAGAGGCATTTACCTTAGCTCTCTACAAGGATGGGGCAGAGTTGAAAACAGCAGGTAATGGGACTAGTGTCCCTTTAAGAATTCTGGAGGTTACTAATGGATATAGGTCATTGTGACAGTCTTAAATAAACCCTTAATAATAAACAAATCATTTTGTGTTTTCATAAGATAACCATCAGTCTGAGGCTGCTCCTGTAGAGTTAAGAATGCATGAAGGAAATAAGCATGATAGGTTATATACATCATACTGTCATATCCCAAGAACAGGGGAGAAATTTTTTCAAGGCGGCTCACACTGTATTCCTGATAAAAGCTACTAAGAATGTGTATTAATATTTTTTTCTGGTCCCCACTCCCCCCGCATTCCCAGCAGTACTTGTTGTATGCAAACTGATGGTTACACTGCAGGGGAAAATCCTAAATGTAAAAAACTGCAGTCAGAAATCAGTTCCTAAGATTTAGAAATCAAGCATTAAAAAAAATAGAGGCAACGATTCAGTTCTGGGATAGGCGTAACATGCAGCCTGTGATACTGAACAGCAGAAAGTTAGTGACATTTAAGTCCCATTTGAATTAATGGGATTTAAGCTGATTAATACCAACACATTGATTTCAGGGGGACTTGCATGTCTGGATTGGGATCTGTATTGTAATCCACAGTAAAAGCTTTCTGTGCCAACTTTAGTTAGATTCACATTGGACTCTAATAGCATCTGCTGTGTTTTGAGAGCTGCACAACACCAATAAGATGCTTCTGTGATACGCTAGAAATTGTTTACAAACACTATCTTAGATACACAAACAGATACATAAATGAATTTAGTGCTGTTCCTTTGTGCAAGGAACTTAACACTTTCTTCCCTATATATTAAAGAACCCAGAAATTGGTTGGGCAAGATCCTGCACAAGCTTTGATACAAGTGTGGATACACTAAGTCTGGCTTGGCATAAGCAGCTACCATAGTCTATTTCTTACATTTCTGCTTAAGAAAGAGCTCCAGCTAGGGTTGCCAGCTCTGTGTCAGGAAACACCAGGAGATTTGGGAGGTGGAAACTGAGGACAATGTAGTTTGGGGAAGGGAGGGACTTCAATGTGGTATAGTGCCTAAAGTCCACTTTACAAAGCAGCCATTTTCTCAAGGGGAACTGGTTTCTGTTACTTGGAGATGAGTTGCAATAGCTAGAGATCTCCAACTACTATCTGGAGGCTGGCCACACAAACTCTAGCACAAGTGGAAGTTTGCAGAACCCACTATCTGGAAGATACAGAAGGGAATGTAAGTTGGAACAAACAGATGACAAAATACTTTTCTGCTTTTAATTTGGCCTTTGGTGGTCTAGCTTCTCCTGTTTGCATTAGACCAAAACAGCAAATGGCTTCTAACTTGAAAGCAACATTTGTCTCACTGAATTACAGTTCTGCAAAACTGCTGTAAAGCCACCATAAAGAATACTGATGAAAAATGCAGCAGGGCATAAGCATATTCTCAGAGGACATGATTTGGGTGATGTGACCTCTTCACCTTTGCAAATAACAGGAAAAACTGAGCTGAATCCTGGAGCTCATTTCTGCAGATGGAGGAAGAGAACCAATCTGCTTTGACTCCCTCTACTGCAGACCACCTCCATTGGCACCCTGTGCTATTCCTGGAGTATCCAGAACCCAGGGGAAGTGTTTCAAGGGGCACAAGGGCTACAGCAGAAGGGAGGACACTCCATTCCATCAGTGAGATCTTCTGGAAGATCATAACATTCAATCCACTGTCCAAGGGTGCGGTCACACCTACCATTAAAAGCGGGTGTGTAGCGCTCAAATCTGAACTGCTGAATATTGATTCGATGCAGGGCAGTTCAGACAAGCATCTAAGAATGCGATTCATTCTGTTGTTGCGCAATCAGACATCCAGTACTATCATGCTCTTTTCTTGAAGCATGAGTAATCAAATGGTGATTTCTGGGAGGGGGGGGGGGGTCCATTGAACATGCACCCAACTGTTTGGAGCTGGGAAATAAAACATTGCTTCAGAGGCAGGGGGGGAGGGGGAAAGTTTCCAGAATTAACGTTGCCGATCCAAACCAAGGAACTGCCAGGAATTATTTTCCTAGAAATTGGCAGTGACAATGATATCTTGAAATCCTCCACATTGAAAAAAAAGATTTTTTTCCTGTTCTGAATAGTGGGATAATGTTTTTCCCCCCCTCCGATCCTGTGTTGATTGGAGAAGCAGAAGCGTCACCTCAGATTCTCGGATGATCTGGCAATGCGCATGTCTGCTGGGGCTTTTTTTTTTAAAAAAAAGGTGGGAGGCAGTATCGCACGTGAACTGTCCAAACAACAAAAAACCGATCTTGTGCCGCTGTTTTGAAAAAGGGCTGGACTTTCTGTGCTGTCAAATTAATGCGCCATTCATGCGTAGCAAGCCTGGATGACCCTGGATGACCCCGGATGATGCTTTATTGCCAGATGTGGATGTCTGAACGAACACATTTAATCCGTCAGCCAGACGGAGCTGTGTCGTCACTAATGGTACGTGTGACTGCACCCCTAATGTATCTGGACAGCAATGTTAGTCAGAAAGTAGAAATTAAGTATCTCCTCCCCCACCCCCCAGAATGACTACTTTTAAAATTTAGAATAATCTTTCCTAGGTTATAACCTGTTTCTTCAGCTTCAAAAAGCAGAATTCACAGCAAGCAGTATGAGGAAGTAATTAATAATAAAATGCAGATGTAGAACTCTCTCTTCTGAAGGCACAAAACCCATGCTTATTGCTGAAAGCCAAAAATCTTTTATCAATGAATCCCTGCTATATGAAATCTCATTTTAATAGCTGAATAAATCCAGTCACTAAAAATCAGTGTTTAATGACATTAAGATATTGTCCAAGCACTCACTATTTCTTTAGCTTCTGGAATAACTCCAGCAATTGGCAAATCTTAGTAATTTGTTGCTCATATATATGTACGTGTGTGTTTTTCAGTAACAGAGAAAGAACTGGCTGAAGCACTAATGCATATGCTGTATGTATAATGATCTGCCAATGACTGTAAATACAAGGTGACTTCCTTAGAGATAAGGCCATTGTGTATTGATTACACAAATCAGGTAGGCAAGGCTGTGTTGATATATGGGAGCACAGACCAAGTATACTGTCATGCACAGAGAGGAAGAGAGATAACAGCAACTGAATAATATTCTACTTTCTACAGTTCATAAATAATAATAATCATAATAAAAATGCTGCCAGAAGTTTAAGCATCCCAATAATGTGAATTGATTATTAACATTTCATTTTAAAGATAGATTAATTAATGCTGAATTGCATGGCAGTTCCTATAGCAGCTCTGTACATACGACATACAAATTAATACTAAATGAATTCATTACGAGAGGGATAATTACAATGAATGCCTAATGAATTAATAATGACAGAGCATTTAGCATTCCATGCATACAAATACCATAGAATAACCAATTTGCTACTTGTTTACCATAGTATCATTTCATATCACATGAGTGTTTCATATGAACAGATTTGCTCATTGTCTAAAACTGGATGCCTATTAATTTGATTATTCTTAGCCAGGTGAGGTCCTCCGAAAATGTTCACAAAACCTTCCAAAATGGCATCATCTTCCTTTAGCCAAACCCCCAATGTAAGCCAGTAAGATGCAACTATAGACAACGCTAGATTCTGGCTTGCAGCAGGCAGTATACATTTGTGGTGGATTTGCCCTGGAGCATCAGAAAACACCAGCCAGGATGCAGCTGTAGTGACATGCAGCCTGATCAAGGCAACTCTGGCCAATGCTGGTGAAAACTTTAAAAGGAACATATTTAACTCAGACAATATGTTCCCATTACAGTATCATATTAGCTTGGGCCCCACAGTAAATTGCCACCATTGGAAGGGATTTCTATTAGAAGAACAGGAATTCCTCATCTTCTCCTTTTCTCTTCAGCCCAAAATTTTCTTCAGAATGCTGCTCTGGGGGCACATTTTCTCTTTTTCAATGAAGTTCCTTTAGCTATCCCCTTTGTGACTGAACCACCCACATAATATGTCTTCTTTTTTAATAAGAAGACTGTCTGTCCTACCTTTTGACAGTTCAGTTTTTTGGCACAGCTGAAGAACTTGTGGGAAGGATCAGGAGCCCTTTTTAACTTAAAGCATTTATAATGACACTTCAGAGACATTTTTTAAATTCAAAAAGAACAAAATATTTTATTTGACATAGAGAGGAAAAGTCAGGTGAGTTCAGGGGTTGAAATTCCTGAGGTTAAACTAGTTTTGGCCAGGCCTCAGATTCAGGAGGAGCTCACAGCAGCACAGCTCCTGAACCTTTCTGAGGGTTCCCCCTCCTCCTCCCTACCTACCTTGTCCATTGAATAGTAGGTGCAACTACATAATCCCGACACTTTAAAGCCAAGAAAAAACACTCAGCACTTTACCTCTGCAGCGTTCGCTGAATTCAGAAGGTGCTGCAGATGGAAAGCACCATTTTTTCTTGGCTTTAAGAGGTCAGGGGAGCTCCCCCAACCCCTTAAAGCCTGCTGGGATCCCCTGCTGGGATCTGGTGCCCTAGGCATTTGCCTAGTTTGTCTACTCCCATGCACCAGCCTTGCTCATTAGGCAGGCTATTCCATAGTGAGGGGGAATAACAGAGAATGCATGAATATGGGTGGTTGTTTAGGCTTACCAGCTTCCAGGTGAGGTCCAGAGACCTCTTGCTTTTACAGCTGATCTCCAGGTGGCAGAAATGGTTGCTTTGAAGGGTGAGGCATTGTATTGTGCCAAGGCTCCTCCCCTCTCCAAACCACACCTTCTCCTGGATCCACCCCCAAAGTCTCCAGGTATTTTCTAACACAGACCTGGCAACCCTAGCTGTTGTTGATCTGGCCTAGGATTGCCAGATCCAACTCAAGAAATATCTGGGGACTTTGGGGGTGGAGCCAGGAGCAAGGGTGTGAAAACTCCAAAGGGAATTCTGGCCATCATATTTAAAGGGACCACATGCCTTTAAAATGCCTTCACTCCATTTGGAAATAATGAAGGTTAGGGGCACCTTCTTTTGGGGCTCATAGAATTGGACTCCGTAGTCCAATCTTTTTGAAATGCGGGGGGGGGGGGGTGTTTTGAAGAGATGCACCAGATGCTACGGTGAAATTTTGGTGCCTCTGCCTCAAAAAAACAGTCCCCTTCCAAGCCCCTGATACCCACAGATCAATTCTCCATTATATCATAGGGGAACCAGTTTCCATAGAGTATAATGGAATGCCCAGCAGACATTTTTCTCCCCCTCTGCCTTCTGATAACCCTGAAAGGGGGGGGGCATCCAAACCCAACTGGGAATTGGTAACCTTAATCTGGTCCATTTGCAAGCTTGCTGTCATGAGCCCTGATGAGGAGGAGCTGGAAGGGTTAACATACCTGGAAGAGTTGCCAGCCAGTTCCTCAGCTGAACAAACAGCAACTGGTCCATCAATCACTCTCCAGGCACCAGTGTCTGCTGTTGAAGATCAATCACCTCCAAGCTTTCCTCCTCCCATCTCAAGAGTTTGAAGCAGGCTCCGGAAAGAACTTTAAGAGCGAAGACATGAGGCACGCCAATGCTTCAGCTCTCTCAGCCCTGAGTTCTAGCAGAGTCACTGCCACCCAGGGAGCAGGCTGATTGAGGCTCCTATATAGCCCCCACCCAGGACCTGGTAACCTTGTGGAAGCAACAAGTCTATTCTCTGGCTTGCATCCACACTCCTTCCTGATCCTGACCTGCTTGATTTCCTTGTCACCCTGACCTTTTGGCTTTTGGACATTGACTTCTGATTCTGGTTTGTGATTCTGCATTGGTGACTTGGCTCCTGATTGACTTCCTGGACTTTGACCTTGGACTGGCTTTAGACTCCTGCTTGCCTGTACCCTGAGAATGTGACAGTTGCACCTGAAGAAGGCCCTCCTCAGATGATCTTGTATTCTTTAATGTGCCATGCACAGTGATGGCATTATATAAGTACAGTGGGCATGATCCAAGGGTATGGTTGCCAGGCCTCTGCCAAGCCTGGGAGAGGGCCTGGGGAGGGTTGCATCTGACCATAAAGCACTGTCGCTTCTGAATGACACTCTGGGAATCCCTCAATATCTATGTGCTTTAAAAACATAGAGATTGAGAGGATTTCTAGACTGTAACATCAAAGTTACATCACTTTTAGGTCAGATACCATTCCATAGGTCAGATACCATTCCTCCTTCCCTGGAGATCTCCCAGAATTACAACTGATCTCCAGACTACAGAGATCAGTTCCCTTGGAGAAAGCGGCTGCTTTGGAGTGTGGGCTGCTTTGGCGCATAAGGCCATAAGGGCCTTGTGGGACCTTTCTCAATTCCACGGGGCCTGCAAAACTGAATTGTTCTGGCAGGCCTTCAACACTAAGTGGGAAGAACTGCCACCTCACATCGCTGAGAAGTTACGCACATTATATGATCACTAACAGCAAAAAGAAAGACCCTGCCATACCAAAGTTGTATAGCACTACAAAATGCTTTAAAATGTTTTATGTTGTTAGCCGCCCTGAGTCCGCTTGCGGAGAGGGCAGGATAGAAATTTAAAGTAATAAATAAATAAATAATATTTCACTGAGGTCCCTCCCTCCCCCAAACCCTGCCCTTCTGAGGCTCTACCCCCAAATCTCCAGGTATTTCCTGGAGGAGGAGGCAGCACGGTTTCAGACAGGAGCACAGTTTAATAACTCCAGTTCTTTCTCTATCTGGAGCTACGGTACTGAATATAACTTCCGTTTCTATCTATTCCTGCCTACCTCAATTCCTGGAGTGGATTAAAGGTAAAAGTAGTTCCCTGTGGAAGCACCAGTCATTTCCAACTCTGGGGTGACATCGCATCATGACAGTGGATTAGGGAAATCTAAAACACTGGCTTGGATTGGAGGAACTGAGTTGTCACAACACCTCATTTCCCAACCCAGAGGGGGCATCCCTGCTTAGTACAAAAATCCTGAAGGTAAAACTGACTTAAACATTTAGTGTGGCAACACCCTAAGGTGGCCTATTTCTAACATTCCATCTATCTCTATGTATTATATTTACCCGGCTACTGTGTGTTGAATATGTCCCTAATGTGTTACCCACAGAGATTACCTGTTTGACTGCTTGGATACCATTTGCTTTGCCTGGAATTTGGATGCCACAACTTTTCTGTGTGTACATAATTTGAAACTTCTGAATGCCTTAGTATTATGGGAGTAGGATGCTGAGTGCCTATAAAAATGTATGAATTTATGGCACTAAAACATGAAAATGAGCTTTCAGAGTTGTAGGAGAATGTATATTTTAAAGTTAATATTTTACAGATTCATTGGTAGATCATGTCAGCAGACCCTATGGAAGCAGTTTTCTCACTACCATACTATGAGTCTCTTGTTCACTTGACACAGAAACAAATGTGCCTATTTTTTTTTTTTGTCAAATGCTGGCAAGTATGTAATGCCACTCTATTCATTTTCATTTTCCCTCTTCACAGAGTTTTCTTTGTGTTTTCTTATATATCTGTGTTTTTAGTGTGTAGCCTAACCTTCTTTATTCCAACTGATTTGAAACTGAGCTGTATGCCTGTGCTTGGGAAGCTGTCAGTGCATTTTGGGGAAGAGAGGCCTGCTGAAGCAGCCCAGCTATGCTTGGGGTTGTCCTTCTTTTTACCAGGCTAGCTGAAGTGAGGAGAGGCCAATGAACACAGAGGGGTCCATGGAAAGATAAACACTGATTCCTCTGTTTTCAGCTATTAGCAAATAAATGGCATGGCTAATGATTATTTAGAGTAAATTCATGCATATGTAAATTAACTTTAACTCAGCATTTTTGAAAGACAAATTTTCTTCTCAAACCAGATTTTTTTTAGAAAAATCAGTTTTAAATTTTTAGGAGGAGATAATTATTAGGAGCCATATGTGGATTTAATTTCTGTTACTCCAGTTTGCCCTAGTGTGGATTCCAGTTGTTGGGAGAGCTATGATTTGAGTTTTGAAAATAGCTTCCTTTCTTAGATTAAAGCAAGTACAGAGTTATTCTGCCCAAAGTCAGTCAAGGCACCCCAAATTTACAAGAGTGAGACAGAGAGCAGAGTTTGGCCATCTGTCTCTTCTTTCTGTTGAAACCAACTTGCATCAATTGAAATAAAATCTTTTGTCTTCTAGTCTATTGCTGCCGCCGTTAATCTTGCTCCAGAATTCCTATTGGGCACTTCCAAAGGCCTGCATTCCCTTTCTCGCTCTTCCTCCCCCCAACACACTCCTGCAGCCTCGCCTCCACCCCCATTTCACCTTTCTCAACTCTCTCTTCCGGCTTTGTTTGGTGGTTTTCTCCTTCTGCATTTTCTGATCCTTTTAAGCTCTTTAAAAGTGCAGCCTTATCAATGAAGCATTTTGCTGCATCTTTCTAAGCAGTCTCAATATATCATTTGCTCAAATTGTCCAAGCTTCATTGTCTAGCCTTTGTTGAGACTTTGGATGCAATCCTGTACACAGACATGCATGCTGCTTAAATCCCACTGAAATTAAAGAGGATTTAAGCTTGCTTTCTTTCTTTCTTTCTTTCTTTCTTTCTTTCTTTCTTTCTTTCTTTGAAAAAACAGAATGGGGGGGAACTTAATATCCAGCATAGAGTCCAAAAGTCAAGGTTGTGATCCTGTATTGCTTAAATCCTGAATTCTGGAAATGAAACAAATGTGCTTGAATTCACACTCAAAAATTCCTTTGGGGGGGGGGGGAATATAATTCCTTTCCTTTTTTATGCTAGTAATTCAAGCAAATTATCAAATTATTTGGAAAAATGTATTTCTGCCAATAAACTGTAGTGATGCTGCAAGCATCACAAATGTGTTTGAGAACTGAATTTATTCCGCTCACAGTGTTTTCTCTCAAGTCAAGCAGCCCATATGCTCACGTTGCTGATTTGCTCGCAGTTTAAAACAAACAGCCTTTCAAATATATTTGCACAGTTGACAGCACTCATCATCACATAGGCAGCCATCCAGAAGCTGCTGCTGGTGCATGCTCAGAACAGAATGGATTGCTGGGAAGGGATCAATGGGAGCTGCAGTTTTCTCAGCATTCTGATTCAGCTCAGGAGACCACAGAAACTGCAGCTCCTATCAACCCTGGCAGCAAGTCATGCTGTGAAAGTTTGGGAAAAGAATTTACTGGAAAGATAAACCTTGGTTAGAGCTTGTCCCCTCTTTAAAGATCCCGCCCCACAGCAGGTTACTCCCCCCCCCCCCCGGAAAGGCAAACTTTACAACTTGGGGCTTAATGGCACTTTACAAAGTCCTTGGGCCATGTCTGAATCCATCATGAGAACTTTCAGTCAGGTTAGAGTTGTCAGTTCTCCACTGGAAATTTGATTACCTGGTGTGTGTGTGGGGGGGGGGGGCACAATTCAGACTGGAACAGCAGCACACTGAGAGATGGTTCAATAAGCCTGATTCATTCAATTTTCCAGGCCTAAAACAGCCTGTGGTGAGCTATGTACCCCTTTGAAGAAATCTGCATGTAACCAAGGCTATTTTTGTAGAAAAAGCCCAACAGGAACTCATTTGCATATTAGGCCACACCCCTGATGTCACCATTGTTTCACACAGGGCTTTTTTGTTGAAAAAGTACAGCAGAAACTCATTTACATATTACACCACACCCCCTGACACAAAGCCAGCCGGAACTGCATTCCTGTGCATTCCTGCTCAAAAAAAGCCCTGCATGTACACCTTCAGTACATGTTGATCCCATGGTAGGGTGAACAGTAACCTCCGGGGTCATTTCAGGTTGGGAATAAGTGGGAAAGGCTTAAAGATCCTCTCCTAGTACAACAAGATCCCAATGTAAATTGGGCCTACCATACGCTAGGAATCTGAGTTCTGGGCGGGGGGGGGGGATGCTTCTTGCAACTTATATCTGATTGAAATGTATTCATTTATTAAAGTATTTGCATCCCACCTTTTCTTAAGGCTCAAGGCAGCTTGTGGACATGACCTGAGGTCTCTTGGGGACAGAGAAGAGGTGACACCTCACTTGTGCATGTACCTCACTGAACACTAACAAATGCCTGTCGGACATTTCTGAGTACTTGAGGGGAAGGCTTGCAAATATGTGAGCTGCTTCTGGTCAAGCGTGGGAGTATTCACTCATCACTTATAAAAATGCTAAGACTGCCTTCAGTACACTGCCAAAAACAGGTGGTGAATAAAAGGCTCCTTGTTAAATGGATTTATTGACACAAGTCAATTACAGTATTATTACATGTTCCTCATTTTTCTGATCAGTGAGAAGTGCTGCCTCAGTTCGGTTTTTTGTATATGAGAGAACACTAGAGATTTACGTTGTATTTGTTGCAAAAATACAAGTAGCACATAAGTGGATACAAGAAGTCACTCTTAAAAGGCAGCAAATCAGCAACCCCACGTTATCTCTCCAGCCAGAGACCCAGAGTCCCAAGGTGCTCCATCTTTCCACCAACATACAGCATTTTTTCCTCTGTTAGGGCTGCCAACCTCAAGGTGAGGTCTGAAGTTCTTTCAGAATTACAACTATGCTCCTGACTTCGGAGATCAGTTCTCTTGGTGAAAATGGCAGCTTTGGGTGGACTCTATGCCATCACCTCCCTCCTGTGTTATCATACCTCCCCAAACTCAATCCTCCCTCTCATCTGGGAATAGGGGTATCCTCTCACCTGGGAACAAAAGTATCTTCTGATGAGTCCATGAAAAGATAACTATCTTCATTACTTGGCAAACATCTCTGATAGAATAAACATTTGTTGCTATTAAGGAACATTATTGTTCTTTTCTTTTAGGCCATGAGCCTAATCATTGGTATCACTCCAGGTAAAATTATAGTGGTAGTAATTCATAATAATCAGGAAACCTATAGTCAGGGCTTTTTTGAGCAGGAGCGCACAGGAACGCAGTTCCAGCTGGCTTGGTGTTAGGGGGTGCGGCCTAATATGTAAATGAATTCCTGCTGGAGGCATCAGGGCTGTGTGGCCTAATATGCAAATGAGTTCCTGCTGGGCCTTTTCTACCAAAAAAGCCCTGCCTATAGTTATGACTTTGACATTGAATGGAGGCATTTCCCAGAGTCAAGCTGAAAGCTGCTTGACTGAGATCAGCACCACCACCCCACACAACACAAATTGCCCCCAGGTTTTCTTGGTCTGTTGAATCATTTTGAATCCATTTTGGTTTAAATAACTGATTTTCCAGTCAGGAGGCCAAGATGTCAGAATAAATGCCCCTTTAGAAATGTATTGGCATTGGAACCAGTTATTGAAGAGCTCTAAGCTTTTGTATATTTTTCCATATAATTGATCAGCTCAGCTTTAAGCTGAAGCACAGGATAAAATACTCCAAGTAATCTTCTTTAAGCAAGGGACAAAGGTCAGATCTTCATGCTGATAGTGTTGGATAGACAGTGGGAGGGGGGGGGGGTTGCCATAGAGAAATTATTAGACTTATGGCCTTAATTGGATAGAGAATACTTGTCTTGGACCAACTTTATTCCTACTTTTTAAAAAACCACTGTATATTTGTAGTAAATATTTGGACTTTGTACAGTCCAGCAGTGCTTTGTTTTGTCAATCACTACTCTTAAGTGAGACCATATAACAAGAGCAAGGAATTCTTGGGCAGACACAGGTTCAAATTATCAATGGTACCTCACCAGATTGCATCTTCTCAGAGAATTTTCTCAATGCCCAACTGAACCAGGGGATTGTCTGAAAATGGGCAGTGAGATCCTTTGAATTTGTGGAAACTATCTTATGCTTGCAGACTGCAGCGTAGCTGCAAGGCTGCATGAGCAGAGTTTGCTTCCCTGGATGGGAAGAGTCAGGGGGCACCTGTTTCGGCACGCAGAGGAAAAGGTGGGATCTGACAATCTAACTGTCAGATCTGCGCTCCTTGTCGGCTCCTTCGTCTTGGCAGACGATCGGCTGAGGCTTTTCTTTTGTTTTTGGTTGGACGTTGGGGTTTGTTGGGGCAGTCAACTGGGCAGCGGCAGGTGAAGCGTCGGCTGGAGCGTCGGCTGCAGTGCTGCGGGCTGGCGGTGGCATCGGAGGCAGTGGAGGACGTGGCGTTGTCCTTCTTGTTGGCTGAGTCTGCCTAGGGTTTGGGGTCTGCTGGGGCAGGGGTTGTGGAGCCCAGGGGTTGGTCTTTCCCCGTTTAATTTTTTAGGGTGTGGGCCTGTGGGGCAACCTGGATTTTTTATTATTGCCCTTGAGGTTGGCAGGTGACCAATTTGGAGAGCCTCCCCCTCCACCCCCATTTTTATCCTATTGGAGACATTGGTGTGCAGCAGAGGCTTTTGTGGCCATTTTGAGTTCCCTTTCTTCTTCCAGGGGGAAACCATTTTAGAGTGGAGCTGCAGAGGGCCATTTTGTGGTCTTGTGCTTGCTATTTAGATGGCTGGTGGAAAAGGGTCAGGTAAGCCCAAAGGAAAAAAGCCAGTGCCTAAGGTGCCCAAGGCTCCTGCGAAAAGGCCACCACCGCTGTTATCCTCTTCTGATGAGGAGGGTGATATGGTGGTTGATTCCAATATTGCTTGTAGATTGAGAGCATTAGAACAGGCAGTGGGCACCCTTTCTTCAGGTGGGGAGGATGGTGTGAGGCAATCTAAGAAGGGTAAACAGGTGCGTATTCTCACCAGGCTGTCTATTCTTGAGGGCAGGTCTGGTGGAGTCGTGCTTGGCAAGGACGCTGGCCTTTGTGGTTCGGAGGTGGGTTTGATGGTGGTGGCTGGAGCATCGGGGGTTGGTTTGCCATTGGTTCCTGCTGGATTCGGAGGTAGGTTGGGTGATAATTTACAGGCAGGGCCTGGACAGGTTTGGCCATGGGGAGCATGGGGGCCTGCTTTGGCGGCTGGGCAGGGTGCTTCCATGTCAAGTGCGGGGGCGCCTGTCTCCTCTGCATTGGGCACATTTCAGAATTGGGCTTGGCCATGTGGGCAAGGCGTTTCTAGTGTGTACCCGGGTGCAGGGCATCCTGGCATGGCTGGTTCCTTTATGGGGGCACCCTCAACATATGGGATGGTGCCTTTTGCTGCTTTGCTGTTTGGGGAGGTTGCCTTGCCGCTGGGGGACCACTTGCTTCCCGCTACTAGGGAAAAAATATTAAAGGGGAGAACGTGGATATTTTTTCTCTTCTCTTTCGGGAGGTTGAGAAAAAAGACAAGGAAGAATTGGATGAGAAATAGCAGGAAAAATTGAAAAAAACGGAAGGTGGACAGGACCTGGGCTAATTGGCTTCCTGGGTTCTGTATTTATGCCGGGGTGATTGCCAGGGTGCAGCCGTGGTGGGCAGCATCCCTGTTCCAGTATTTGGACATAATTTATAAAGGCTAAACGGCCTTTAGTGGACCAGCCTGGTTACAATATGACCAGGAATTTAGGATGAGGGCTGCCCTGTATCGGCCGTCCCTTCAGTTGGATCGGATCCATCAGCAGCTTTGGCTGCAGGTTATGTCTCCGACTAGGCCTAATCTGGGTGATCACTCTGATAATGGTCACTTGGTGAGTAGGTCATCCACATCCACTGCTGGTTCATCAGGCTCTTCCCGCGGTGCAGCGGGGCAGGCGGTTCAAACCCCATGCTCTGTAGGAATTTGGATCCCTTGGGGTATGTAATAGGAAGGCGTGCCAGTTCAAGCACGAGTGCTCCATGTGTGGTGGTTCCCACTCATTTGACAACTGCCCTAGAGCCCGTGAGTGTAAAAATATGAAGAAGCCTGGCTGGAGCAGAGGAGCCTTTTCAGCTAAGAAAGGGGCCCAGCCCAATAAGGGTGGGACCTCTTGAGCAGTGGCTGTTGAGGTACCCTCGAAGGGTTGATAGTTTGTATTTGTTAGAAGGTTTTAAAGTTGGGCTTAGGATCCCTTTTCACGGTCCTCAAGTTCCGTTTATGTCAGGAAACCTTAAGTCAGTTCAGGGCTTGGAGCAGGTCGTTAGGGACAAGATTGCAAAAGAGCTGGCTGAGGGAAGGATACTGGGTCCTTTTTCACATCCTTCAGTGAGTACTCTTAGAGTCTCATCTTTGGGTGTGGTGCCTAAAAAGGCGCCTGGTGAATTTCGTTTGATTCACCATTTGTCTTTTCCTAAGGAGAAGTCCGTGAATGATGGGATCCCGGAGCACTTATGCTTTGTTAGGTACACCAGCTTTGACCAGGCCATTGCCATGTTGAGGCGTTGCGGGGTGGGGGCAGAATTGGCAAAATGTGACATTAAGTCTGTGTTTCGCCTTTTACCTGTCCATCCTGATGATTTTGAACTTCTAGGGTTTTCTTTTGAGGGTCAATTTTACATGGGTCAATTTTACATTGCCAGTGGGCTGCTCTGTGTCATGTTCGGCTTTTGAGCATTTCAGCACATTTTTGGAATGGACTGTGCGGGAGAAAGTGGGTTTGCAGGATGTTGTTCATTATTTGGATAGTGTAGTGTATCGTGCTTCAGTTAAGCACCGCGTGACACGCAATAGAGGTGACCAGGGGATTCCAGCGCGCGAAAGCGACCCGCCAATCAGGACCAGTGGCGGGAAGTTTGACGGGCCAGGATAGGTCTGGGCCAGCTAAGGGGCCGTTCCGGGTAGAGTGTATATAAAGTGGGTCCCGGCCCGCGTTGCCCCGTCTTGTTGTGATGGACCAGCAAATAAAGCATGTTGCCTTCAACACATCTCATCTCCGAGTACATTACACTGGCGACGAGGATGGGATCTAGGTAGGAAGACATCCCCGAGGGGAACCTGACCTGGCCGAAGACGAGGAAGGCGCTGAACAGCAAGAACCGAGACGCCTGCCGCCACCATGGCGAACACTAGTGTAACGACGGGCCATCTTGCCGAGTTCAACCCGGACCACCCCGAGAGGTGGGAAACGTATACCGAGCGAGTCGACTGCTACTTGTGAGCCAACTTAATTACAGACGGCAACAGAATGAGGGACGTCCTGTTGAGCGTCTGTGGAGAGGCGACCTTCGAGATCGCCCGAGGTCTCTCGGCACCAGCAAAGCTCACCGAGAGGACATATGGGGAGGTCATCAGACTCCTCACAGGGCACTTCGCGCCCCAACCCTCCATAGTGGCCCGCAGATTCCTCTTCCACAAGAGGGATCAGAAGTCCGGAGAGACGGCAGCCGTCTACCTGGCCGCTCTCCACCAAATCGTGGGGAACTGCGAGTTTGACAAACGGGAGGAGGCCCTGAGGGACCGGTTCATCTGGGGCCTCCGAGATGAAAGGCTGCAGCAGAAGCTTTTCGCCAAGGAAGAGCTCACCCTCCAACAAGCCTTCAACGAGGCGATGACCTTCGAGAGGGCCACCAGAGCATACAGCCACCCACATGGAGAAGCCGTCCACCAAGAAGAAATGGCGCCGGGGGACCGAGAGGAGGAAGAAGCCTTCCAGCTCTGGCGGCCACAAAGAACAGACCCAAGAGCCCCCACAAGGCCATGAGCGACAGAGAGGGCGCCCACCACCAGGTGTGCCAGCTGCGGCGACTCCCACGAGAGAAAGGACTGTCCGTACCGCAACATGGACTGCTGCAGCTGCGGAAGGACAGGCCACATCGCTCATGCTTGCCGGGCCAAGAACAGCCGCCGGCAACCGTCAGCGCATCACGACTCTACGGATGCTCACACGATGGCGTCCACCAGCCTGCAGGTATTAAACTTGCCCCTCTCAGCCCCGGACAAGGTCAAAATGTCGGTCCTCATCGAGGGCGCCCCCTGCGTTATGGAAGTGGACTCGGGTTCCTCCATCTCCATTATTTCGGAGGAAACCCTCAAGAGGCTATGTCCCCACCGCCTCCAAATGAGGCCGGCGGACTTCGTACTGAGGGATTTTCAAAAGAACCCGGTACACATTGTGGGATGGGCCCGGGTGCGAGTAGAAAGAGGGAACTTTAAGGGGCCCCTAGATATTCTGGTGGTCAAGCGTCAACTTACCACCCTATTGGGGCTGGCCTGGTTCCAACCTCTGGGGATCCAGTTGGTGGGGGTGGAACACGTGCAGGCCAGTAATTTCGAAGACATTTGCCGGGAGTTCCCAGCGGTTTTTGACGGGTCCCTGGAGTTCAAGGGTCCGCCCATCACCCTACCAATCAATCCCATGGTCAGGCCAATCCGGCTCAAGGCAAGGCGCGTCCCGTTCGCCTTAAAGCCCAAGATAGAGGCGGAACTGGACCGCCTCACAGCTCAGGGCGTCTTAGAACCCGTGGCGTATGCTGCATGGGAGACCCCCATAGTAATGCCGGTTAAACCCAACGGGGACGTGAGAATCTGCGCTGACTACAAGTGCACAATAAACAAAGCACTCCAGGACAACCCCTACCCAGTCCCAGTGGTCAGCCACGTCCTAGCAGCCCTTGCAGGGTCCCGGGTTTTTGGGAAGCTGTACTTAGCGCAAGCATACTAGCAACTACCGGTAGACGCAAAGACAGCGGAGGTCCAGACGATCGTGACCCATAGGGGGGCGTTCAGGGTTAAACGGTTGCAGTTCAGGGTTAGCGTAGCTCCAGGGATCTTCCAGAGCATAATGGACTCTCTCCTTAAAGGGATCCCCGGAGTACAGCCCTTCTTCGATGACGTTTTAATCGCCGCCCCCGACGCAGGAGAGTTCAGCTGCCGCCTGCGAGAGGTCCTCCGTCGGTTCCAAGCGGCGGGGCTGAAAGTTAAAAAGGAGAAGTGCTTGATAGGAGTTCCATGGGTGGAGTTCCTGGGGTTCGCTGTGGACGCGGTGGGAATTCACCCGACGGCAGACAAGACCAGGGCCATTGTCCAGGCCCCTGCCCCCACATGCAAGGCGGAGCTACAGAGTTTTTTGGGCTTGCTGAACTTTTATCAGTCGTTCCTGCCCCACAAAGCTGCTGTAGCAGAACCGTTGCACAGGTTACTGGATAAACAAGCCCCGTGGGTTTGGGGCAAGCGCCAAGCCACGGCGTTCCAAGTGGTAAAGGACCTCCTAGTCTCAAATGCGGTGCTCCATCACTTCAATGAAGCCCTGCCACTGGTTCTGGCTTGCGACGCCTCCCCCTATGGGGTGGGGGCAGTCCTGGGGCACCAGCTCCCGGATGGGAGGGAGGTGCCGGTCGCATACTACTCATGAACTCTAACCCCGGCGGAGCCGAACTACGCTCAAATTGATAAGGAGGCCTTGGCGATCATGGCGGGAGTGCACAAATTCAATGATTACTTGTATGGCAGGCGCTTCACCATAGCAACCAACCATAAGCCACTCCTGGGCCTCCTCACCCCCGACCGCCAGACCCCACAAATCCTGTCCCAGCGTGTGTTGAGATGGAACCAATTCCTCAACTCTTACTCCTACACCCTGGTGCACCGCCCAGGCAAAGCCATGGGGCACGCTGATGCCCTCAGCCGCCTGCCTCTCTTCTCAATGGATCCGGATCCCTCCCCGGCACACCAAGTGATGCTCATTGAGTCCCTCCCTGAGCAGCCACTCCATGCTGCTGAGATGGCTTGGGCCACCGGCAGGGACCGCATCCTCGCACGGGTTCGGGACTGGGTGGGGAGAGGGTGGCCTACAGGCAGGGTAGACACGGAGTTCAGGCCATTCACGGCACACAGGGACGAACTATCCACGCACAAGGGGTGCTTACTCTGGGGCAGCAGGGTGGTGGTTCCCCCCCCCATGCGCAAACAAGTTTTAAATGCACTCCACGAAACACACCCAGGCATTGTGCGAATGAAAGCCCTGGCCCGCAGTTACGTATGGTGGCCAGGCATGGACAAGGAGATCGAGGTGTGGGTGAGAAGGTGCCAACCGTGCCAGGAGTCCCGGCCCGATCCGCCTAGCACCCCTGCCCACCGCTGGGAGTCCAACCGGCGGCCATGGTCCCGCCTACTTTTAGATTTTGCTGGGCCATACCAGGGCCAAATATTCTTCGTCCTGGTTGATGCCTACACTAAATGGTTAGAGGTGATCCCAGTGGCATCCACCTCCACTGCAGCGGCAGTCAGGGCTTTGCGGAGGGTTTTTTGTACACACGGGATTCCAGACACCGTGGTCACTGACAATGGGACGGCGTTCACGTCCCAGGAATTCCGGGAGTTTACCAGTCGGTACCTTATCCAGCACATTAGATCCGCCCCCTTCCATCCGGCCACCAACGGCCAGGCTGAACGCATGGTGAGGACCACCAAAGAGGCCCTGGGTCGCATAGTGCAGGGGGACTGGGACCACCACCTGGCAGCCTTCCTGTTCCATAACAGGATTACCCCCAACCCCACAACGGGGTCGAGCCCTGCTGAACTACTCATGGGGAGGAAGCTGATAACCAGGCTGGACAGGTTACACCCAGACCGGGCGACTGACGTCCGCAATTCCCCCAAAGTCAGGGAAGCAATGCGGGGGTTCTTTCCGGGCGATCCGGTTTGGGCGAAGAACTTCGCGAGTGGTCCAGAGTGGGTAGCCGGCCGGGTACTGCGGGTAACGGGGTCCCGATCGTACGAGGTGTCGACGGAGGGGGGCCAGATCCTCTGGAGACACATCGACCAGCTGCGGGGCCGCACCGTACAGGACGTGCCAACAGGAGCTGAGGAAGCAGCAAGCGGGAGCGAGCAAACAACGGAACCACCGGACGCGGCCCTACCAGCGCCGACCCTGCCGTCGTACGATTCCCCGGAACCGGTCGACCCGGACCCGCCGCAGGAGGCGGTCCGCCAACTGCAGGAAGAAGATTGCCAAGAGGGAAGCACCTCCGAGGGGGCCGCCCCAGTGCCCCAGGCGACCCCAAGGCGATCAACCCGGGAACTCCGGCCCCTTGCCTATTTGCAGGATTATGTGACTTGAACTAGGGGGGGAGGAGTGTAGTGTATCGTGCTTCAGTTAAGCACCGCGCAACACGCAATAGAGGTGACCAGGGGGAATCCCCTGGTCACTAGACACAGTGCGCGAAAGCGACCCGCCAATCAGGACCAGTGGCGGGAAGTTTGATGGGCCAGGATAGGTCTGGGCCAGCTAAGGGGCCATTCCAGGTGGAGTGTATATTGCCCCGTCTTGTTGTGATGTACCAGCAAATAAAGCATGTTGCCTTCAACACATCTCGTCTCCGAGTACATTACAGGATGACTACCTTTTTGTGGGTCCCGAGGGGACTGGGCGTTGTGGGCAGTTGCTGTCTGGCTTTGTTGAGCTGGCGGCGGAGCTTGGGGTTCCTTTAGCGCCTGAGAAAACTGAAGGTCTGACCCAGAAGTTGACCTTTTTGGGGATTGAGATTGACACTATTGCGCAGTTGTCTAGGGTGCCTCTTCAGAAAATAGTGGAGCTGAGGGCTAGGATTTCTACCTTTCTTCTTAAAAGGAAGGTTACTTTGTTGGAGTTGCAGCAGCTAGTTGGGCACCTCAACTTTGCTTGCAAAGTGGTTGCTCCTGGGAGGGCTTTTCTTAGAAGGCTGTGAGATGCTATGGCAGGGTTATGCTTACCTCAGCATAGAACTAGGGTCACCTGCAGCATGAGGGATGATTTGAGGGTTTGGCAGGAATTTTTGGAGTCCTTTAATGGAGTCTCTTTTTGGAGGGACAACATGAGGCTCGAAGCTGAGCTTCAGGTCATGTCTGATGCTGCTGGTTCCTTGGATTTTGGAGTCTATTTCCGTGGACATTAGTGCGCGGATAGTTGGCCTGACTCCTGGGTAAAGGTTGCTGTGAACCGGGATCTTACGTTTCTCGAGTTCTTTCCTATTTTAGTCACGGTTTGGCTGTATGGGAAGGATATGGCCAATCACACTGTCCATTTTTGGTGTGATAATATGGCGGTGGTCCACGTCATTAATTCCCTTTCATCCAAATCTGGCCGGGTTATGAGATTGGTGAGGGCCTTCATTCTGCGCTGTTTGTGGCTTAACATTTTGTTTTTAGCCAAGCATGTTCCTGGGGTGAGTAACGGGGTGGCCGACGCTCTAGCTCGTAAACAGATGCAGAGGTTTCGTCAGCTGGCCCCAGATGCCGACAGAGAGCCGGTGCCAATGCCCCAGAAGCTATGGCTGATTGGAGAGCCGAGGCCTGCAGAGCGATAGGTCTAGCCATTGTGCCCAGCACCAGGAAGTCTTACAAACAGGCTGTGCAGCAGTTTGAAGACTTTAGGGCTGAGGTAGGGTATTGCAGGGTTTGGCCCCTCCCGGTGGAGCATTTGCTCTATTACTGTGTTTCGCTGCGAGGTAAGGGGTTGGCCGTGCGATCCATTAGGGGGTGCCTGTCTGCATTGGCTTTTGTCAGTAAGGCGCTGGGTTATAGGGAAGAAACTGCTGACTTTCGTATTCGAAAGATGCTGGAGGGGTGGGCCAGAGAGGCTGGTCCCAGGGTTGATACACGGAATCCTGTGTCTCCTTTGATTCTGCGGGGTTTGAAGAAGGTTTGGGACGTGGTGTGAGCTTCATTATTTGAAGCATGTTTGTTTCACACTGCATCTTTGTTAGCTTTCTGGGAGGCTCTTAGAGTAAATGAGCTGCTGGCAGTCTAGAAACGATGTTTCTGGTAAGGCTCTGTTGTTAAGAGATCTGCAGCTATTTGCGGGTAAGGCAGTCATCATTGTCTGTCGCTCTAAGACGGATCAGTTGCAGAAGGGTATGGTGCTCGAGTTGGGTAGTTGTTCAGAGCTTGAGCTGTGTCCAGTTACTGCGTTGGCTGCTTATTTGGCAGTTAGGGGGCCCATGGAGGGGTTTTTGTTTATACATTCGAATGGTAGCCCGCTGACGAAGCATCAGTTTTGGGCAGTAACGTCACGGGCTTTGGGTGAGTTGGGGTTGTCTGGGGTGCGGTTTGGGACCCACTCCTTTAGAATTGGGGCAGCCTCAACAGCGGCTGTCATGGGATATCCTTCCACTTCCATTCAGAGATTGGGGAGGTGACGTTCCTCGGCCTATAAGGCTTACGTGAGACCTTTTATTAGGCCATGAGTGACTTGGTGTCTGTTTATTGTTGGTTCTCTTCTTGTTTAACTGTTTTTTCTCTTTAGATGCTGTTGTTCCTGGCCAGAGGAGCCGAGTTCTCGTATGCGGCCATAACCACATGTTTTGGGCTGCTCATCAGGCTCGGAGAACTGCGGTTGGCTCTCAGCTGGGACTCAGCCAGCATGTGTGTATCGAATGGCAGGGGCGCCGGGGCCTTCAGTGGCCGGGCCTGCTGCCTTTGTTGTTTAAAGATTGTGTGGGTCCTCCTCCTCAGGTTTTAATTGTTCACCTGGGAGGTAACGATCTGGGACTCAAAGGGCAAGGCCTTAGTTTGGCAGGCCCGGGATGATTTCCAGCACATTCACGAGTGATGGCCTGGGACCACCATAATTTGGTCAGCCAAGCTGCCCCGCTTGGTGTGGCATTGCGCTTGGGACGCTGCAGCTATAGAAAGGGCCTGGTATAAGGCTAATAAGGAGATCAGGAAGGTGCTGGAAAAGGGGTTGGGCCACTATTTGCCCCATCCGGACATTTTGTTGAAATTTCCTGACCTCTACAGAAGGGATGGGGTCCATCTCTCAGAAAAGGGTAATATGCTTTTCGTGAGAGATTTGCAGCAAGGGTTGCAGGTGGCTTTGGGTCTCCCGGTGGGCGCTAAGCCCTAAGTAGAGACTTGGCCTTAGTAGTGGCAGGTTTTTGGGGTTTAGGGCACTATGCGGCTAGGGGAGGACTGTGAAGCATCCCCCATTTGGGGAATTTGGGGTCTGGCATAATCAGCCTTCGGGTTTGAAGACCCGGGTTTGGAGAATGTAGACTGTCCAGGAGGCTCGGCTAGAGGGTGCCTTTCTGACGAGACGTGCGTCTGAGTTTGGGCCCTCTGGTGCGTGCCTCCCTGCTGGGCCTGCCTGGAGGGAGCTGAGTAACACTCAGCTCTGGCTGGGGGGCTGGGTCTCTTGCCTGTTAATGGCAGGGGAACGGTCGCAGTGACCCCTAGCCCTGGCCAGGCCGCTGGTGGGGTACCCTTGCTGTTTATTAGAATATTGAATAAAGTGGCCCAATTTTATACCAATACTCTGTGTCTGACTCTTTATTCCATCCTTGGGGAGCAATATACCTTCTTTCTTTCTGGACTGATAAACACTTTTAATTGTGAATTGCTCAAACCACTGCTGCTTGCATTAGGCTTCCTACAAACTTCATATCTGTGTATCCACAGCCCTTTTTCGGCAGGTGCATCAACTTCCCAAAACTAAATTCACAAGGGATTAGTTTTTTGCATTTTTGGCACAAGATGATTGACTTGTTCAGGTGACAAACATTAGGAAGCCTCCCTCCCTTCTGTCCAGCCTACTATGAAAAAAAAAAACCCTGCTTAGCTTTTTAAGCAACTGTAAAGGCACACAATCCTGCCTCTTGGAGCAATATTTCTAGGGTTTGGGGGCTTTTTTAAGGGATTGGTTTATTTATTTATTTTATTCAATTTATATCCCAGGGTCAGGGCCACTTACAAGGTCAACTGGCATCAGCTAAAACAATAAAACTATTAAAGCAACTATTATAATAAAACATTATAAAGTGCTATATACATGATGGCAGAATGCTGCAGTTTTCTTCTTGTCTAATATTCCAGTCCTCAAAATACAATGAAAACTAAGGTTAAAAAAATGAGAGTCTGAACCTGCCTTATACTGTGCAGACCATCACTCAGTATTGCCTACTCTCATTGGCAGCTGCTCTCCAATGTATCTAGTAAAAGTCTTTTTTATCACCTACTACGCAAACCTTTCAAATGAGATATATCAGTGTTTGAACCTGGGATCCTCTACATACAAAGCAGATGCTCTGCCGCTGAGGCACAGCCCCACCTCAAAGTGCCAAATAAATGTTAAACAGGATAAATATGATGAACACCAAAAATAAATACACATTTTTACAAAGTTTTTTTAAAGGGCTGTTTGAATTGGACGGGGGATGGGAGCAAAAATTCACACTGGACTTGGAGCCAGATATACATGGCAATGAGAAACAGAAATGGAAGGAGAACTCCTCCCACAAGATCCATACTTGTTTCTATAAGAGGTAGGTCTCTATGCAACCTCAGCCTCTGGAAGAAGCAACCCAAAGCCTACTCAGCATGTGGAGAATCCCTTTAGAGCATTTTCCTTTGCCTCACCCTGCCCTCAGTTCCTGGCAAGGCAATCTCTGGG
Source organism: Heteronotia binoei (assembly GCF_032191835.1). Classification (NCBI taxonomy): domain Eukaryota; kingdom Metazoa; phylum Chordata; class Lepidosauria; order Squamata; family Gekkonidae; genus Heteronotia; species Heteronotia binoei. Next base: position 64,265,987 of record NC_083229.1, read on the forward strand.
TGTTCCCAGCTCAATGCATCCACCACAAGCCTAGCTTTCTTTGATAGCAGCAGCCAAACACACACACCCAGTCTGTGGCTGCTTTTCCCTCAGGAAAGAAATAGGCAGATTTGCCTCCTCCTTGAGTGGGGAGGAGAAGCAGACAAAGTTCATGGCAGGACAAAAGCAGAACTGAGATGGCAGTAGCAAGTTAAGAACTTAAAAGGTTTTTCAGTGACTGGGCAGTATTAAAAAGGATGAATTTTGAGGTACTATAATTTACATTCTTGGATGTGAAGAAAGTAATTTCTTTTAGCGTGAGACAAAACAAAAAGCTCTAGATAGAATGTCAGTCTCCCTGACTCAGCAAAAGAATGGGACTATCTGGAGTTTAAAATGCTGGGGAAGTTGCTGTTACATTTTATTTAAAGCCTTGCAGTGTTGATGTGCATCTCCAAACTACAATTACCTCAGTTTATAAAGACTGCCAAATTTGGAGAAAGTTGAATAAACAAGCATCTTTCTCAGAACCACCAAGGTGCTCTGCCTGCAACAGAGGCCTTGACAGTAAGCCAGCAAAGGTAATGTTATACTTCCTTGATCATGAACATGGAAAGGAAAGGTCCCCTGTGCAAGCACCAGTCATTTCCGACTCTGGGGTGATGTTGCTCTCACAACATTTTCATGGCAGACTTTTTATGGGGTGGCTTGTCATTGCCTTCCCCAGTCTTTTACACTTCCCCCCCAGCAAGCTGGGTACTCATATTATCGACCTCGGAAGGATGGAAGGCTGAATCAGCCTTGAGCTGGCTACCTGAAAACCCAGCTTCCACTGGGGATTGAACTCAGGTCATTAGCAGAGCTTAGGATTGCAGTACTGCAGCTTTAACACTCTGTGCCACAGGGCTCTTCATGAACATGAGTCAGCTGCTATTGAGCACATATGTTTCAAGTTGATTTTTTGGACCTCATTTTCAGAACAGGGCACATTAAAGTTGAAAGTGGCCTTATTCCCTTTATCCATTTGGGAGGCTGGTCTTCCAATAAGGGCAATTTTTTTAAAAATTCTACTTTTGCTACCTATCCTACTTAAATTTTAACAACTTGGATTTCATTTTGCACAGACAAATCCTACATGTCCAGGCAGCTTTGGGACCTCGCCCAAGTTGTCAGCCCAGCCCTCCTGCAATACACCACCTGTCTGCTAAAGCTAGCTGTAGGCAAGAACACAAAGAACAAATTAGGCCTAATTCAAGTTTATGAAACCACAACTAAAAACAGGCTGTGGAAACATCTTCCTTTCCTACTTATCCAAGGCTTTGGCATGCATGCTGACTGAAATAGAAATAAGCGCAAAGTGAAAACTGAAGTGAATCTGAGGAGGGCTTACAGAAGTGACCAGCAATCTTTCCTTCCCCCACCAACAGATCACACACTAGTGGATTATTTGCTAACTCACACACTCAATTGCTTTCTTCTCTACAGGCTTTTATTGCTTCCTGCACACTCACTTGTATCTTGCCAAGCCTCTTCCTGTCTCACTGTTGGTTTCCCTTTTCCTCCCTAGGGTGATATTAGTGTGTCTACCCATGACAGTGTATCAGCAGGTGGAGTTTATAGATGGGCAGTGGCAAGCTATTTATGAGGCGAGGGGGCTGTGATTTCCTCTGCCTTCTCTCACTGTGTGCTGTAATGTTCTCATGAACAATGCAAAGTGAGAACTGAAAAAGGGAAAACAAACGCTAACTCCTTTTCTTGTATTTTGTGCATGAAAACAATCTGCTACTCAGAAATCATACTTAATCTAAATGTGTCCCCCCAAAAGCGTACCAGGTTTTGCAAATTGAAACAGCCTCAGAGGTTAGGCAGATGGAAATAGATCTTACAAATAACGGGCCATAAGTTGAGTAACTACTTGCTGCTGGAAGGAAGGTGATATTTATTTACAGTTTTCACCAAATACTAAGTGCCTTTGCTATTCCTCTCAAAAACCCATTAAGAATTTTGGAAATCCTAAATTTAAATGTATATTACTTTATCACACAGAGGATAAATTATTTAACAGACAAATACCATAATTCTCCATATTTTCCAGGAATTAAGCTTCACAAACCCAAATTTCCATAGCTGGACAATGTACTCCAGTAGTTGGTGAAATTTGTCAAACATTAACAAGAGTTGTGTTATACATGCTGAGAATATAGGTACTGAACACAGTCTATTAAATACTTAGAGTTGCCAGCTCTGGGTTGGAATATACTTGGAGATTTTGAGGGTGAAGCCCAAGGAGGATGGGTTTGAGGATGGAAGGGACTTCATTGGGGCCTAATGCCATAGAGCACCCTCCAAAGCAGCCATTTTCTCCAGCTGAACTGATCTCTGGCCTGGAGATCTCCAGTCACCACCTGGAGGTTGGCAACTTTATTGGATACATATATTAGATAACTGGTCCAACAGTAAGTAAAAATCTGCACCTTTTATTTAGTAGCATATACAAGCTCTTTCAGGAACCTAACAATGGTTCCTCCATCCCCACAACAAGACCCATCAGCCTGCGTTGATTCCAAAGAAGTGACAGGATTGACAGATCCATTAAGAGTTCTTTGCCCTGACCTGACCTGGATAGCTCAGGCAAGCCCAACCTTGTCAGATCTCAGAAGCTATGCAGGACTGATCCTGACAAGTACTTGAATGGGGGAGACCTCCAAGGAATATCAGGGCCAGGATGCAGAGGCAGGCAATAGAGCCTCCTCTCTGAACGTCCTTGCCTCCCATCCCCACTAGGGGTTGCCAGAAGTCAGCCATGACTTCCAGGCACACACAAGCACCAAAAAAAGTACAGAAAGTCCTCAAAAATGTAAAAAGCTTTGTCTTCTCAGTTTTCTTTCTATACCGGTTTCTCCTTATAGGTGTCTGAATTTCCATCAAGAGTGTAAAATGTAGGTGTGGTAAAATGGGGAGAAAGTGTGTATATTTCATTCAGTTGAACAAAAGGATTTAAAACTAAAAAATTGTTTTAAAATACCTTGTACATTAATGCGCAGAAAACAGATTTTACATGTGATCTGTACAGGATCCGCAGGTGGTGGTAGGCAGTGTTGGCAGTGTTTCTCATTCTAGTGTTAGCCCTCCAGGGCAGAGAGTCGGTCTCTTGAATGGACTAGCTGAACATCGAAAAATCTGTGAGAATCTGGGAAAAGGCAAATCTACTCTGGTGTGCCTCTACCCTCTTTTGTGGTTTCACACTCCAAGAGTGAGCAACAGGGAGGAGGCAAGTTATGAGATGAGAAGGTGTGATGAGAAGACGAATGCCTTTCTTATGCATCAGTGGTTACAAAGACACAAGAAGTTCTGTGTTCTAAGTCTCTCCTGTAAATCTACAGGGCCAATTGCCACTCTGGTTGAACGCCAGCAAAAAACATGATGAAGATTAATATGGCCCAACTGTGGGAAAATGGCATAAATGAGGTATGTTCCATCCAGCCCCCCAATTTAATTTTATAGGCAGAAATCAGAATGTGTATGGGGCTGTTCTAGCAAGAAGACAAGTTTGCATTCTGCTGGGTCAGCAGAAAAAACATACAGGAAAGGGCCTGGGGCTTTGTGCAGAAAGAAGCACATTGGGCAACCCTGACTTCAAAGGAAACTTTCATGCAAACAATAAATATTTTATCTGAACAATCTGTGAATGGAAAAACAGTGGAATGTAAACATATGCCAGGGTGTGTATTTAATTTCTCTACTGCAGGTGGTATGATACCATGATCTAAAAGGCAATTAGCAGCAGCAGTCCCACACAGGTCTAGTCAGAATCCTACACAGGTGTTTCAGTGAGTTGGGTGACTCAGTCCAGTTTAGGTAACAGGGCTGAGAAAAGACGGAGCCTTGGAACTGGGAGAAAACTTCAGTCTAATGACTTTGAGAAATACCATCAGTCAAAGCAGACGGTAAATGGAAGCAAAACTTCATAATGGGGATGTGTATTTATTTGTTTCATTTATTTACTTTATTTATACCATGGTTTTCTCTCCAGTGGGAACTCAAAGCAGCTTACATCTTTTACCACTCCATTTTGTCCTCAGAGCCAGTTTGGTGTAGTGGTTAAATGCATGGACTCTTATCTGGGAGAACCGGGTTTTATTCCCCATTCCTCCACTTGCATCTGCTGGAATGGCCTTGGGTTAGCCATAGCTATTGCAGAGGTTGTCCTTGAAAGGACAGCTGCTGTGAAAGCCCTCTCAGCCCCACCCATCTCACAGGGTGTCTGTTGTAGGGAGAGAAGATATAGGAGATTGTAAACTGCTTTAAGTCTCTGATTCAGAGAGAAGGGTGGGGTATAAATCTGCAATTCTTCTTCTCACAACAACCCTGGCAGGTAGGTTACACTGAGAGTGTATCACCCAGAAAACTTCCATGGAAGAGAAGGATTCAAACCTGTGTGTCTGAATTGCTAGTCTGATAGTCTAGCCATCACACTACACTGGTTCTTGGAATGGGTATGAGTTAGGATAAAGGACTGTGCCCTGTACACAGGACTTATTCTCTGTATATGAATCTGTATATGAATCTGCAAAGCAGTCAGTATAAGTTTCCAGCTTTTTTGCAGCAGATTTTATTATTTCATAGTAATACTGTGGAGAGTAAGCTTTTCTGTTACACTGAAGTGCTTCTCATCCTCATTTTCTTCACTCTGAGTTAAGCACCCTTCTCACCATTTCAACATCCAAATAAAGATGGATATGACCAATTTTTATCAGAAAATTGTCACAGTGAGTTAGGTTAATATCAGGGCCATATGAGTCTGATTAAAGTTAATGCTTCTACTTGGACAACATTACACAAATGTAATCATGGCAGAGAAAAACTCAACATTATATGCAGTTGAATTTTGTGCAATTTTTCTTCCATTTGCTGCCTTTCCCAATGTGGCAACTCTGGTTCACCAGTAAAATAGTTGACAAGATAACAACGAAATAAGGTAAGAGGGCACCTAGAACTTGAAGCCTTTCAATTGACTATTGAGATCATTGGGGTGGAAATATTCCAGAGGGTTATAGAATCCTATATATTCCATAAATCTCTAGATCTATACTCCTTGTGTCCACCTTGGATACTGTCAATAGACATGAGAGTTCTGTGTTCTGAACTGAAATGTGCTTGTACAGGCCTGGTTTTTGGATTGGGAGCATGGTGCATGGGGAGAGGGGACTTAAGTCTCCCTTTGTGCCATTTTCCAGTTTGAAATATGCCATTTTCCTGACTTGATAGATTACATGCAAGATGTTCCAGTGGGACAAACAGTATTTTTTATTTATTTATTTGTGATTTATATCCCGCCCTTCCCACCAGGTGGGAAGGGCGGGATATAAATAGGGTTGCCAAGTCCAATTAAAGAAAAATCTGGGGACTTTGGGGGTGGAGCCAGGAGACATTGGGGGTGGAGCCAAGAACAAGGATGTGACAAGCATAATTGAACTCCAAGGGAGTTCTTGCCATCACATTTAAAGAGACAGCACACCTTTTAAAATGCCTTTCTTCCATAGGAAATAATTAAGGATAGGGGCACCATATTTTGGGGCTCAAAGAATTGGACCCTCTGGTCCAATCGTTTTGAAACTTGGGGGGTATTTTGGGGAGAGGCACTAGATGCTATACTAAAAATTTGGTGCCTCTACCTCAAAAAATAGCCCCCCCCCAGAGCCCCCAATACCCACGGATCAATTTCCTATTATTCCCTATGGGAATCGTTCTCCATAGGGAATAATAGAGTGCCTAGTAGACATTTCCCTCCCCCCCACGCTTTCTAAAGGGGGGGAGGGCCTCCAAACTAGGGAATCCCCTGCCCCCTCCCTCTCACACACACACACTTACCAGATCTTCCTCCGGACAACTCTACTTCCTGTGAAAACGAAAGCAAAAGAAAGGGAGGGGCCCTTTCTGCTTCCTGCCCAGCCTTAAAGGGGCAGACATTTTGCAAACGGCTCAGGAGCTCTACAACATGAAGCCTAAAGGTATGTTCTCCCCCCCTCCACCCCCCACCCCCGCTTCCAGAGTTTTGAAGAGCGGGAGATGAGGCTGCGAACCCAGAAGTCTCCCGCCAGAGTGGGAGGTTTGGGAAGCCTAGGCTTACAACATATAAAATCTGACATAAAAATATAAAATTATGCATAGAAAATTAGACATTCCACAATTTACATAATAAAAATCTAAACATTCACATAGTTATGTACTTAAACCATTCAAGACATACGGCGGTCTTGCAACTACACTCAGTTTCAGTGCTGGTTAGTTGTAGGCCAGCCGGAAGAGGACTGTCTTACAGGCCCTGCGGAATTGAACAAGGTCCCGCAGGGCCCTTACCTCTTCCGGCAGCTGGTTCCACCAGGAAGGGGCCATTACAGAGAAGGCCCTATCCCTTGTAGTTTTCAAATGGGCTTCCTTCCAGTAGGTCCTTGGGGCCATTTTAAATTAGGAAAATGGTGGGTGGAGGGAGGCAGAAGTCCTTATTTCTCTGCACCATGATCCCTAGGTAAATTGGGCCTTCACACACCTCCCTAGGTAAATTGGGCTTTCTTTTAAATGTCCTTGTTCACATGCAGAGGTACGTTTTATCTGAGATAACTTATTTCGTCAGGGGTAGTTATAGGGTTGCCAAGTCCAATTCAAGAAATATCTGGGGACTTTGGGGGTGGAGCCAGGAGACATTGGGCGAAGCCAGGAGCAAGGGTGTGGCAAGCATAATTTAACTCCAAGGGAGTTCTGGCCATCACATTTAAAGGGACAGTACACCTTTTAAAATGCCTTCCTTCCATAGGAAATAATGAAGGATAGGGGCACCTTCTTTTGGGTCTTACAGAATTGGACCCCCAGGTCCAATTGTTTTGAAACTTGGGGGGTATTTTGGGGAGAGGCACTAGATGCTATACTGGAAAGTTGGTGCCTCTACCTCAAAAAGCAGCCCCCCCAGAGCCCCCGATACCTCAAGATCAATTCCCCATTATACCCTATGAGAATCGATCTCCACACGGGGAACAATGAAGTGCCCAGCAGACATTCCCCCCCCCTTTCCTGTTTCTGGTGACTCTAAAGTGAGGGATTGGCATCTCTACTCACGAGTTGCTGCCAACTTCTTCAAAGTAACACAGACACACCATCCCAAGAGGAAGCCTTTCAATCGGAGACTGAAGCCTCCAGATGTGGAAAGTCACATGGTGGCTGTGGGGGCGGGGCTTCCCCCCACTGGCCAGCTGACTGGGGGTGGGAAGGAGCCTGGGAAAGTGGGAGAACCCCCACTGGGACCTGGAGATTGGCAAGCCTAGGTAGTTAATTTGGTAGAACGTATAACCTATGACACTTCAGCAATTAAGTATGCAGTCACATATAATTCCCCCCATTAGTTTTCATATCTTATTCCTCTAGCTATTCTATTTAGTTTTTTTCAGATGCTGACAGTTACTAATAATGCTAACTTCTCTCCACTTCTAGGAAGTTATGGATATTTTAATTATGGGCCTTAGCTTCTTTTAAAATGCTAAAGGTCATATCTCCTTCCTCTTCCAGGTTTATAACTGTTTCAAAGATAATGATGTTTGTGGAAAATGGATCTAAAAGGCTTTTCACGGCCTTCTAGGACAAACAGACATTTACTGCATTCCGCAAGGCAACACTTCTGTCTAACTTGTTGGAAGAAATTATGTGGAATTGTTTCTAATGTTGTACTCAAAGATGCCTGAAATGGAAATGGCATTAAGAAGAAGGTATCACTTATGGTAGATTTGGTTAAATTCAAGCTCAGTAGTTAATATTTGTATTTTCACTGTGCAAGATTACATAAATGTCACAGGGACTGATTAAAGATCGGTCACATCTGTCTTTAGGTAAAGTACGTCACTCACATGGTGAGCAGGCCTCACTGCGACATCCTCATGAACAAGGGTGTCAAACTCATTTGTTATGAGGGCCAGATCTGACATAAATGAGACTTTGTCGGGCCAGGCCATGTGTGTACCTATTTAAGATTAGGTAGCAGAGATATAAACTTTATAAAGGACACAGACAAACACAATAAAATGTTTAAAAAAACCCCAAAAAATCCTTAAAATAAAACATGCTTAAAACATTAGCACTCATTGGCTTTAAAGGTGCTTTCTTTGTATCTCTCCCATGGGATCCAGAGAACTGGGCAAAAGAAGTTCTGGCTCTTTCCCTCCTTCCCCAGGGGGCCAGGAGGGGAGGAGCCTCAGCCAAAAGAAAGGCTTTGGTCAGTAGCTCTGCTGTACAATTGAGAACTTGGCAAAACAAGCTATCCCTCCCCCCCTTCCTCCCCAAGGGAGGAGCCTCAGCAAATGACAGCCAATTGCTCAGGGGCCTGATAGGAGCCCTCCGAGGACCTGATTCGGTCCCCGGGCCGCATGTTTGACACCCCTGCTCTTGAATATGGTGTGCCTCAGGGAGCTATTCTCTCACCCATGATGTTCAACATCTATATGCGCCCTCTTGTCCAGATTGCTCGAGGTTATGGGCTGGGTTGTCACAAGTATGCAGATGACACCCAGCTCTATCTGTTGATGGAAAGCCATTCAGACTCCACCTCAGATTATCTGACCAAGGCCTTAGAAATTGTGGCTGGATGGTTGCAGTTAAATCAGTTGAAGCTTAATCCAGCTAAGACAGAGGTCCTGTACTTTCTCTTGTGCTGGCCCAGAAGGTGAAGAGCCTGGGAGTGATACTGGATGCCTCATTTTCCATGGAGGCCCAGATCACAGCACTCAATCTGCCTTTTACTATCTTCGGCAGATTAGACAACTAGCATCCTACCTGTCCTCCCAGGACATAGATACAGTGATCCATGCGATGGTCACTTCCACGTTGGACTACTGCAACTCTCTCTATGCAGGCTTGCCCTTGAGGCTGACCCAGAAAATTCAGCTGGTGCAACATGCGGCAGCATGGCTGGTAATTGCATTGCCTTTATGGGCAAGCATCAGGCCAGTGCTGCGCCAATTGCACTGGCTACCAATAGAGTACTGGATTCGCTTCAAGGTTTTGGTCTTAACATTTAAAGCCTTACACGGCCTGAGACCGACATACCTGTGGGACCACCTCTCCCCATATGTGTCCCAGAGATCGCTGTGTTCCGCTTCACAGCATCTTCTGACCTTTACAGCCTTGGCCTCGGCCTTTCGGAATCAGCTCCCTGTTGAGATCTGGGCCCTATTTGATTTAATGCCATTTTTTTAGGGCCTGCTGGAGAAGAATCTTGAGAGTCCCTTGGACTGTAAGAAGATCAAATCAGTCAATCCTAAGGGAAATCAACCCTGACTGTTCCTTGGAAGGTCAGATGCTGAAGCTGAAGCTCAAATACTTTGGCCACCAAATGAGAAGGGAGCACTCACTGGAGAAGATCCTGATGCTGGGAAAGACAGAAAGCAAAAGAAGGGGATGGCAAAAGATGAGATGCTGGACAGCATTACTGATGTAACTAACGCAAATTTGGGCAGACTTTGGAAAATGGTGGAGGACAGGAGGGCCTGGTGTGACTTTGTCCATGGGGTCGCAAAGAGTCGGACTTGACTGAACAACAACAACAAGGACCTGAAGATGGAGCTATTCTGCCTTCGGTTGAGGCAGCAGACGTCCTTATTTGAGAGCCTGTTTGGTGTAGGTCACATAATCAACTACTGTCTGAATGCCCCAGGGCGACTCATAAGCGGAAGAGCTGTGTGATCCTGCTGAGCTGTTTCTGGCAAGATGGGGGAGGGGGGGGTTTCCCCCTCACCTCTCTCCAAGGTGTCCACTTCTCCAATGGCACACACACATAGGGGCCTTTTTAAAAGAGACAGTTCTTTCTGCATTGGGTCCATGCTTGAGCCAGATAGCAGTGTGAATGGGCGACCATCCACCGCTGCCAGGATCCTGCCGCTTCAACAGAAATGATTCACACTGCAGCAGGTTTTTTTCACAATGGAATAAAATCGTGTTAGTTTCGCAGCGTGAAACCAGCCTGAGATTCGGAGTGGAGGGCAGGATATAAATCCAATATCTTCTTCTTCTTTCCATCTGCTTGGCCTCCCTTGCCTGTCATGATGCTATCTTATTTTAATCTTATCTTAATCTATTATTCCATCTCTGGGGCTACTGTTGTACTGTTATATAAAATGCACCCAGCGGAAACCGCTGCCTGTTTGTTTTATTGAATTTTATGGTTTTAGCTTGTAGTTTTTAATTGTTTTAACTTTTGTTGTTATCCACCCTGAGCCCATTCGTGGGAAAGGGTGGAATACGAATTAACAAAAATAAAATAAACTCTCTGCCAGTACAGCCAACAAGCACTGCATATTCCAATACAATGGGCACATTCCGCTCCTGGCCTTGTCCTGCCTTTGCAGCAGTCTGCTTAATAGTTAAGCAGTGAGCAGTTCACAGGGCAGGGCGGGGGGAGGAGTGATGAATGGATGAGAAATGTGAAGCTTCTGCTGAAGATTCATTGTATACACAACCTATTATCTGTTGAGGGGGAGTCCAGCTGGAAGTCTTTAGTTAAATTTAAACTCTCTTTCTTGCTGCCTGATCCAGCCCTGTCATTAATCTTCTCCCATCCCTCAACTATACTTCTTCCATATTGGGTGCCCAACTGTTTCGTTCTGATCCTGACAGACAGCTTGGACTGTCACTAGTGATCAGCAGAGCATACCTCATCATGTCCTGTGGGAAGTGGGGAGACAGTGTGCGCTGGGGTCCCATCCAAAAGCTGCTGTCTCTGAGACACTCTGGCATAGGAATCTTTTCTTTTAAAACATTCTGATCAAAAACACACAAGAATTAAAACATACAGGATCAGCAAACTCAGTCAATTCTACTGGAAAAAAATCACCTCCACCAAATGCTCTCTAGAATTAGAACGCCTTACATGTCTTCCTAAATGTAGCCAGTGAAGGTGTCCTCCCCGCACAATGTGGCAGGCCACTCCAAGGGATTTGGCCCACCATGGGAAGGCTCGTAGTCATACTATCTCCGTTGGTTGAACACTACTTCTACCTCTAAGAAGCTGGAAGCCAACTTGGGGGGGGGGGGCCAGGGGCTGGTCTCATGTCTAGTTGGCATGCTGAAGTCTAGTTTGCTATGTGAATTACACAGATATATCATTTCATCAACTAAGGATGGCCATGTACCATCACTCACAACTGAAAAAGAGCTATAAGTCTCTCAGTCATTTTAGCCCCTCCCTCATTCAGCTGTTACGTTAATACTGTAGAACAATTGAGGCACCTTGATTTTTTTTTTTCATACATCTGTTTCTGAGAGAACCCAATTTTTATGTCTGTAAATAATAAGTTTATTCTGTAGGTAACTCAGATAGATGATAGATCCTTACTTTAAAAATTCAGAGGTACTGTAAGACAGAGCATTTACTGGAAGCAAACCAAAGATAGTTGCATTCAGCAAGATACTCACCAGACATAAATGGTTCCAAATGGGTAGATAACAAGCTTTACATTGTCATCCTAAGAATAGCACCCTTCTAAGGCCTCTGACTTCAGTGACCTTAAAAGCATGTAACTCTTCTTAGGAAAGCACTGTTAAATATTGAGAGTCTCTTCCATTAATTCTTCTGGAAGAAACACTTTGCTACCATGTGAAACAATGGTCTACAAAACATTCTAATTTTTCCATCCACCAGAATTCTTTTGGGGAAAACTGTACTGTAAATTATCTTTTTTTGCTGAACTGTGGGGCAGAGAAAATTAAGTGATCTAAAGATCATATAAAATCAGTTTCTTAGAACCATCTCAAATCTTTTTTTGAAGAATCCAAGTTGCACTGCTTACCTCCAAGATTGGGCTTTCTTGGCTTGTGATGCAAGTATATAAAGTTGCATTAAGATAATGCTTTGTCTGGTATCAGTAATAATCTTTCCAAAAATGCATGCTTGAGCACATAGTGTCCAATAAGTGAGGTAGGCCATTTGATAGTTTGTTACCTTTTTACAGTGTATCTATAGAAAAAAGCACATTTAGAATCTGTTAGAGAATTTGCACGCAGCAGAAGAGCTGAAGGAGAGGAGCAGGCAAACACAGGAATTAATAGACAAGAGAAACAACTGTATGCAATGGTAGATATATTTACCAGGATAGTATCCAATATTCAGAGTCGTTGCCAGGCCAAGGTCATACACAGTAATCAGTACACACTCCAGTAGATAACAGTATACAGCAGTAAGTATACACAGCACGATCCAAGCACAGTAGCATAGGATCCAACACAAGCAGTGTTCGCTGCCACCCGGACAGTGAGTCTCACAGTGCCCACAATCCTTACAGGCAGACAGAGCAGGCTCACTGAGCTTCCCTAAATACACATATCAATCCTGCAAGCTCAGCAGAGGTTGCATCAGCTCTGTGAGTCAGCACAAAGCCTAATTACAGGTGAGGTCATTCCACCTTACCTCAGTAACAGGTAACAGCTGGACCATGATGCAGCATGACTCAGCATGACATTGCAGAAACATTACTATTACTAAGATGGAATCAGTCAGCCATTTTAGGACTGAGTTCCAACAGAATCTGTCTACTTAGAAAATAAAAATCAAGTTTATTATGATTTGCAGACTATTAAGAATGGCACTCATCTATATGATGGG